>NW_016803880.1:5800803-5814619 GCF_001698545.2 Rhinopithecus bieti | reverse complement strand
TTATTATTATTTAAAATTAATTTATTTTATATATATCTCATTCAATGTTGGTAACACATTTCTGAAAACAGACATTCTGCTTGAGAATGTAAACATTACTTTAAAAGGGAAATAATTACAATTTATTTACGCTTATCAATTTCTCAAAATGTACCAAATATACAGAAAAAAATGCTTCAATATCAGTAACGAACAATCATGCCAAGGTGTAAAATGCCTAAAGCACCACTTCTGCTTTCTGATCACCAAAAATTAGCATAGTTGTTACCTACCTGATATCGCAACACAGCAATATATGCTCAAAACCAGTAGCACTTGCAATGTACCACTTCTTTGCTGACTTTTAGGGAGCTTTTCAAACTATTTACACATGATTCTGATATTCCTCCAATTGTATTGTAAGTAAAACAATGTCCCCAAGGGGAACATTGACTTTTCCCCTTGGGGACATTTTGTTCTGAGATATTAATATCATTTTCCTATATGGTCATTAATTGAAACTCTGGTTAAGAGTTAGATGTATACCATTCAGTTTGTATCTTGAAAACTGAGGAGCATTCTGGCCAGGCACGGTGGCTCACGCCTGTAATCCTAGCACTTTGGGAGGCCGAGGCTGGTGAATTGCCCGAGCTCAGGAGTTCGAGACCAGCCTGGGCAACATGGTGAAACCCCGTCTCTACTAAAATCGGTGTGCGCCTGTAGTCCCAGCTACTCGGGGGCTGAGGCAGGAGAATTGCTTGAACCCGGGAGGCGGAGGTTGCAGTGAGGCGGGATGGTGCCACTGTACTCCAGCCTGGTGGCAGAGGGAGACTCCGTCTCAAAAACAAAAACAAACAAAAATTTAAAAAAGAAAATGAAACAAAACAAAACTGAGGGGCATTCTTGCAGATAGACTTCTCCATGAAAATATAACCATTTGAAACAAGCTTATTTGTTTATTTTATTGCCTCTATCTTTCTACTCCTAAAGTACACTCACAGATACAATTTTAGTCACTCACAAATGTCCACAATTGACTCTTTTCCTGCTATTCTCTCTAATTCTCAGGCAGGTTTTCTACACAAGGTGTCAAAAATGGTTCATAGCTTTCTTAGGTTTACATGGTGTATGCCAATCACCAGATCATAAGAGCAGAGAACTTCTCTCTTCCCGAATGCACATCCAGTCCTGAAAAAGAACTCTGATTGACTCCACGTGAGCCATCCATGCATCTCTGAATGAATTAACATGTGGAAGGTTATAGGGTACTCGAATTGGACAACTTTGACATGAGAATCTATTCCTGTACAAATGGGGAGTCAGGAGATGACAAGGAGGATTTCTAGAAAAGAAAAATTCTGGATAGACACAAATGAAAATAACAGATTTTCATCAAATTCCATGTTCAGGGCAGTTTATCCATCCCAATCACCCTGAAAGATATATTGGGAAGTCAGCACTGAATTCTCATCTTTCTTTCCTCTTTCCCAGATTAATACAAAAAAGAATTGCATTCATCTAAATGTGTTTCTCAGATGGCTTGAATCATTGGAATGTTATATGTCACAAGAGATTACAGTTCCTACAATAAAGCAGTGCATTGGCAGGGAAAAATTAAATATATATGCATGTTTTCCCAAGATTTCTAGTTATATTCATGTAAATTTGGGTCGTCTCAATTCAGGGTGGGTGATTGTGTCATGCTTTGACCACAGGAAGAAATTTAGTAGTAGATTTTCTTTAATACCTTTGCCATTGTGCCTTCAAGCACGTGGGAGGAGGTTTTAAGACATACATTAGAGAAAAAAGAAAGCTGTTTCTGTTGTCAGAAGTAAATCTCTTATTATTATAATTTGCTTGTGCTTTGAATTGTGGTAAGAAAACAAATAGCACAGAAAATAGTAATACCTTGTAGCACAGAAAATATTTCCTTTTTAAAAATTAGTATACTTATACTGTGATGAAATTGTTTTCCATCTGTATATGGAACCACATATATAAAGTAAGGCAATCAAATATTAAGTAAAACTTTTTCATTATTATTTTATTAGGAGGTACATGAAGCAAGGTTAAGAAGATGGGAGATGAAAAATGATGAATGGTAACATACTAAATTCTGTTAAAAATGAGAAACAAGGCCAGGTGTGGTGGCTCACGCCTGTAATCCCAACACTTTGGGAGGCCGAGCCGGGGAGATCACCTGAGGTCAGGAGATGGAAACCACCCTGGCCAACATGATGAAACCCCATCTCTACTAAAAATACAAAAAAATTAGCTGGGCATGGTGGCACGTGCCTGTAATCCCAGCTTCTTGGGAGGCTGAGGCAGGAGAATCGCTTGAACTAGGGAGGTGGAGGTTGCAGCGAGCCAAGATCGCGTTATAGCACTTGCTTGGCGACAGAGTGAGACTCCATCTCAAAAAAAAAAAAAAAAAAAAAAAGATAAAAGAGAAATAAAATAACCTTTTAGGTCAAATACAATAGGTGGTCACATGAAAATTACCTTCATAAGAAAAAGGAAATTAAAGAGGAACTCAAATTTTTAGTGTCTGGGAAGTAACCTGAGGGCAAAAGAGGATAGTGAGAAGTCAAATATAGGTTATGGAACCATGCAGTTTCAGAAGGGGCTTGATTCATAGTGTCTATGTCACAAGGGTCTAATTATTCAATGTTGGGGACTAATCTACAAACCTTCATATAAAGCAATAATTCCCAACGCAGAGTTAGTTTATTTATGTCTGTGTTGAGATTCTGAACTTTCATCACAATTTGTCCTATTCTGCAGCTTTTTTGGTAACCAGGCTTCTTTGTCTTAGCTCTGATTTTGTAATTTGACTTAATTTTCCTACAGGATCCCATCAGCATTTAACTTACCAGTTTTCCCTTGGTTTTCAACTTCAATAAGATTCATCTTTTAAAAAGTAATTTCTTTCAGTCTGGAACATTAGCATGGGATAAAGAAAAAAAACTGAAAATATTTTGTGTCCTCAAAATCATTACATTTGGTAGTTTTAATGATGTTAAACATGTATTGTATGTTTGAAGGGTTTGAATTCATGTAAATTGGCAGGTGGACCACAATTATGTAGTTAAATTCTATTTAAAATAAAAGGGTCATATATGCTATCTCTTGTATCAGTTCCCCACTGTGTTCTCCTTTGTGAATGATTTCACCAAGCAAAGGTGATCTGAAGCAATAAAGCAACCCTACACTCATCCTACATACTCCAGTGTATGTTTGAGCAGCACTGGATTCAAAGGAAGAGGCCATCAGTCACTAAGCATTAACAATAGATATCAGGGCCATTGCCATAGCTTTATCAAAGGTCCAGTCTACCCCAGGCCTTTTTAAATGTTTGTTACATTACATTAATACACATTTATGGGGTACATGTGAAATTTTGTTACATGCAGAGAATGCGTAATCATCAGTTGAGGATATTTAGGGTACTCATTGATTTAATCATTTGTGTTGAGTACACTTCAGGTCCTATCTTCTGGCTAAAGTACAATATATTGTGGTTAACTGTAGTCACCCTGCTCTCCTATCAGATTAGAACTTATTCCTTCTATCTAACTGTATGTTTGTGCCTCCTAATCCCCTAGTTTTTTTGATGGCTGTGTTCTCACAAGGACTATTCCTAAAGGAGGGCCTACTTCCTAAGATTTAGACAATTGGAGTTTCTTTTGGAAATCTGTCTTTCAAAGAGGAGATGCTTGTGGGAAGGAAGGGGTAGTTGGAGATTGGAGTAGTTAATTTTATATGCCCACTTGGCTAGACTATAGCACCCTTGATTCAATCCAACACGAATCTGGGTGTTGCTCTGAAGGTATTTTGAAGATGTGTGTAGCATCTACAGTCAGTTGACTTTAAGTAAAGGAGATTATCCTTCGTACTGTGAGTGGGTGTTATCTAATCAATTGAAGCTGTCAAGAAAAACTGATTTTCCATGAGGAAGAAGAAATTCCGGCCATAAAGCCTGTCTGAGAGTTTCCAGCCTGTCAGCCTATCCTGCAGATTTCAGACATGCCTATCCAGATCCCATGATCATGCAAGCCAAGATCGAGTCCTTGAAATACATCTTTTTACATCCCCCCCCTCCCCACCCCCACACACACATAGGATATACATATATACGTTCTACTGGCTCAGTGTTGGTCTGCTGGATACAGAAATCATATTAATTATTCATTTTATTTCTGTTACATCATACTGACCTCAACCTGACAACATACCAGATTTCTCCCTTGCTCTAAGTTTTGGAGGGGTAGATGAAGTTCCTAATACATCACGTATGTCCTGATATACTTGGTAGACCTTAAGTATTTATATTTAACAAAAGGAAACTATGATCATTTAGAAGCAAAAGATATCTAAAGTTGGAATGAGAAACTTATGATTTCTTTATGAATATGAGATAATTTACTTGGGCATCATCCTTAGAGTAGCTTAATTTTAAGGATGTTTTTTCTTCTCTAACTATACTAAATCAACAGTATATTTTTTCTTCTTTAACTATACTAAATCAACAGTGGAAAAATCCCTAAACTCTGGAGGTGTTTTTATCTTACCAATCTAAGACACATTCAATCATAGTCGCTATTGAATTTGGCATTTCAATTCTTCACTGTCACTTCTCATTAATTATTGGTTCTAATACTGTCTTTCATGACTTCTTCCTTGTCATTTTACTTCAGGAACTCATTATTTCTAATTGCTATTTTATGCCACTCTTTGGTTCATCAGTTTTTAATGTTCCACTTAATTGACTCCGTTGTTTAAATGATGTGAGGAAAAATGGGGTTAAATTTATCATTTATCTGATACATTCTGGTATGAGAGAGCTTAATTTGGTTGTACCATTTTCTAGATAGAAAAAGTAAGGAAATATTTTCTACATTCTATTCAGATTGTTATCGCTGAAGTCATCTTATGCTATGACCTTTAAAAATATTTTCGAAGGCTTTAGAAAAAAATTATAGGTACACTGACATTTGCTTATTGTGAAATTTTATATCATGTTCCTTTTTATGTTGTAATTTGTAGTATTCCACATGACAGATTTTTTTGTTAATTGTACATCAGGTCTCACACTCTTATAATGTAGCCAAGAATTTAAAAAGACAAGTAAAGAGTTGGTTTTAACATGCCAGAATATGTCAGGAATATCTGTGGATTTAAAGTTAAAGAAAAATTACTAGAAAGAATAAATAAATATTAAAGAAGTATTTAATGTTTATAACACTCAGTGCAACTCTTTACGTAAAAACAAAGTTTGTAAAATGTAAGCAGGGATATTTTATTGTTAATATTAACTTAATGAAAATAAAATACGCATTTTATAAGACAATCTAAATCATAATAAATCTAAAATTCATTGATTTAAATACCATAGTATTCTCAATTTATGAAACCCTCCTTCGAACAGATGGAATTTAAATATATGACTTGGCCATCTATCTTTGACTCCAAATGTATTTATATGAGTCCCACATGTTAAATTTATTCCTGGAAATTATCATGACCAATAGAACACTTTTATATATGTGTCACAATAAGCATGAAATAATGTGATCTCTTTCTCCTTTACTATGTATCCTTGCAGCCACCAGACTGCAGTATGTGACTTAATCCCACAGAGATATTTTACACTGAAAGTTTGTCTTAAATTATCTTGCAAATCTCTTTGATTTCTACACAAAATGGTTATTCTAATTCTCAGAGTACACCCACAGGCTAGGTAGGTGTAGATCATGGCACATGGGCAAAAATATGGTGGGTGTAACTGGAACCACACTAGAAAAAAGGAAATTTGTCATCGCAAGTATCTTAAGAATGAAAAATTTGAGGCAGTATTTTTTTATTTTCAATGAATTTTTATTAGTGAACTGATACATAAAATAAAATTTTATACAACATATAATTGATTAAAATCACACATACTTGGAAATTAAGCTCATGGGAAAGTTTTGCAAAAGAGCAAATTTTATGAGAATTTTGACATTGGTAAAATATTTATAACAAAAGTTAATATTTATGGGGCTGTCTCAATTTTCAATGTAAATATGATAGGAACACAAATTCCAATACATATCCAAGAATCATAGAGAGCATGGTGAAAATACCAGCATTCTACTATAAAGACACATGTATATGTGTGTTTATTGCGGCACTGTTCACAAAAGCAGAGACTTTGAACCAACTCAAATGCCCATCAATGATAGACTGGATAAAGAAAATGTGGCACATATACACCATGGAATACTATGCAACCATATACAAGGGTTGTGAATGCATGTTCTCACTCATAGGTGGGAATTGAACAATGAGAACATTTGGTCATCTACCTTAGGTATTTCTCCTAATGCTGTCTTTCTTCCAGCCCCCCATCCCCTGACGGGCCCCAGTGCGTGATACAGCCCCCCAATGTCCATGTGTTCTCATTGTTCAAATCCCACTTATGAGTGAGAACATGTGATGTTTGGTTTTCTGTTCTTGTGTTAGTTTGCTGAGAATGATGGATTCCAGCTTCATCCATGTGTCTTTATAGTCGAATGATTTATAATCCTTTGGGCATATGCCCAGTAATGGGCTTGCTGGGTCAAATGGTATTTCTGGTTCTAGATCCGTGAGGAATCACCACACTGTCTTCCAGAACGGTGGAACTAATTTACACTCCCACCAACAGTGTAAAAGCATTCCTGTTTCTCCACATCCTTTCCAGCATCTGTTGTTTCCAGCATCTCATTTCCTGACTTTTTTGTGATCGCCATTCTAACTGGCGTGAGATGGTATCTCATTGTGGTTTAGATTTGCGTTTCTCTAATGACCTGTGATGATGAGCTTTGATTCATATGTTTGTTAGCTGCATAAATGTCTTGTTTTGAGAAATGTCTGTTCATATCCTTTGCCCACTGTTTTATGGGGTTGTTTGTTTTTTTCTTGTAAATTTAAGTTCTTTGTAGATTCTGGATATTAGTCCTTTGTCAGATGAATAGATTGCAAAAATGTTCTCCCATTCAGTAGGTTGTCTGTTCACTGTGATGATAGTTTCTTTTGCTATGCAGAAGCTTTTCAGTTTAATTAGATCCCATTTGTCAATTTTGGCTTTTATTGCAATTGCTTTTGGAGTTTTAGTCATAAAGTCTTTGCCCATGCCTATGTCCTAAATGGCATTGCCTATGTTTTCTTCTAGGGATTTTATGGTTTTAGGTCTTATGTGTAAGTCTTTAATCCATCTTGAGTTAATTTTTGTGTAAGGTTTAAGGAAGGGATCCAGTTTCAGCTTTCTGCATGTGGCCAGCCAATTTTCCCAACACCGCTTATTAAATAGGGAATTCTTTCCCCATTGCTTGTTTTTGTCAGGTTTGTCAAAGATCAGAAGGTTGTAGATATGTGGTGTTATTTCTGAGGCCTCTATTCTGTTCCTTTGGTCAATATATCTGTTTTGGTACCAGGACCATGCTCTTTTGGTTACGGTAGCCTTGTAGTTTGAAGTCAGGTAGGGCACTGCCTCTAGCTTTGTTCTTTTTGTTTAGGATTGTCTTGACTATGTGGGCTCTTTTTTGGTTCCATATGAAATTTAAAGTAGTTTTTCCAATTCTCTGAAGAAAGTCAATGGTAGCTTGATGGGGATGGCATTGAATCTATAAATTACTATGGGCAGTATGGCCATTTTCACAATATTGATTCTTCCTATCCATGAGCATGGAATGTTTTTCCATTTGTTTGTGTCCTCTCTTATGAGAAGTAGTTTATAATTCTCCTTGAAGAGATCCTTCACATCTCTTGTAAGTTGTATTCCTAGGTATTTTATTCTCTTTGTAGAAATTGTGAATGGGAGTTCACTCATGATTTGGCTGTCTGTTATTGGTGTACAGGAATGCTTGTGATTTTTGCATGTTGATTTTGTATCCTGAGACTTTGCTGAAATTGCTTATCAGCTTAAGGAGATTTTTGGCTGAAACTATGGGGTTTTCTAAATATACAATCATGTCATCTGCAAACAGAGACAATCTGACTTCTTCTTTTCCTAATTGAATACGCTTTATTTCTTTCTCTTGCCTGATTGCCCTGGCCAGAACTTCCACTACTATGTTGAATAGGAGTGGTGAGAGAGGACATCCTTGTCTTGTACCAGTTTTCAAAGGGAATGCTTCCATTTTTTTGCCCATTCAGTATGATATTGACTGTGGGTTTGTCATAAATAGCTCTTATTATTTTGAGATATGTTCCATCAGTACCTGGTTTTTAGCACGAAGGGCTGTTGAATTTTGTCGAAGGCCTTTTCCACATCTATTGAGATAATCATGTGTTTCTTGTTATTGGTTCTGTTTAAGTGATGGATTATATTTATTGATTTGCGTATGTTGAATCAGCCTTGCATCCCAGGGATGGAGCTGACTTGGTCATGTTGGATAAGCTTTTTGATGTGCTGCTGGATTCCGTTTGCCAGTATTTTATTGAGGATTTTCACATCAATGTTCATCAGGGATATTGGCCTGAAATTTTGTCGTTGTTGTTGTATCTCTGCCAGGTTTTGGTATGAGGATGATGCTGGCCTCTTAAAATGAGTTAGGGAGGATTCCCTCCTTTTCTGTTGTTTGGAACAGTTTCAGAAGGAATGGTACCAGCTCTTCTTTGTACATCTGGTGGAATTCGGCTGTGAATCCATCTGGTCCTGGACTTTTTTCAATGGTAGGTTATTAATTACTGCCTCAATTTCAGAGCCTATTATTGGTCTATTCAGGGATTCAACTTCTTGATTTAGTCTTGGAAGGGTGTATGTGTCCAGGAATTTATCCATTTCTTCTAGATTTTCTAGTTTATTTGCATAGAGGTGTTTATAGTGTTCTCTGATGGTAGTTTGTATTTCTGTATGATCACTGGTGATATCCCCTCTATCATTTTTTATTGCATCTATTTTATTCTTCTCTGTTTTCTTCTTTACCGTTCTGGCTAGCGGTCTATCTATTTTGTTGATCTTTTCAAAAAAACCAGCTCCTGTATTGATTGATATTTTTGAAGGTTTTTTTGTGCCTCTGTCTCCTTCAGTTCTGCTCTGATCTTAGCTATTTCTTGCCTTCTGGTACCTTTTGAATTTGTTTCCTCTTGCTCCTCTAGTTCTTTTTAATTGTGATGTTAAGGTGTTGATTTTTAGATCATAGGCAGATCATGTCTATTTAGGATATAGGCATGGGCAAAGACTTTATGACTAAAACACACTGCCTTAAATGTGTCCCAGAAGTTCTGGTATGTTGTGTCTTTGTTCTCATTGATTTTAAAGAACATCTTTATGTCTGCCTTCATTGCATTGTTTACCCAGTAGTCATTCAGGAGCAGGTTGTTCAGTTTCCATGTAGTTGTGTGGTTTTGAGTGAGGTTCTTAATACTGAGTTCTAATTTGATTGCACTGTGGTCTGAGAGACTGTTTTTTGTTATTTCCATTCTTTTGCTGAGGAGTGTTTTACTTCCAATTTTGTGGTCAATTTTAGGATAAGTTTGATGTGATGCTGAGAAGGATGTATATTCTGTTGATTTAGGCTGGATAGTTCTGTAGGTATCTATTAGGTCCGCTTTGTCCAGAGCTGAGTTCAAGTCTTGGATAGCTTTGTTAATTTCTGTCTCATTGATCTGTCTAATATTGACCGTGGGGTGTTAAAATCTCCCACTATTATTGTTTGGGAGTCAAAGTCTCTTTTTTGGTCTCTAAGAACTTGCTTTATGAATCTCGGTGCTCCTGTATTGGGTGCATATATATTGGATAGTTAGCTCTTCTTGTAGCATTGATCCCTTTATTATTATGTAATGTCCTTGTCTCTTTTGATCTTTGTGGTTTAAACTCTGTTTTATCACAGGCTAGGATTGCAACTCCTGCTTTTTTTTTTTTTTTTTTTTTTTTTTTTTTTTTTTTTTTTTTTTCTTTCCGTTTACTGGATGTTGAATATTGGCCCCCATTCTCTTCTCTTCTGGCTTGCAGGGTTTCTGCAGAGAGATCTGCTGTTAGTCTGATGGGCTTCCCTTTGTGGGTAACCCAACCTTTCTCTCTGTCTGCCCTTACATTTTTTCCTTCATTTCAACCTTGGTACATCTGATGATTATGTGTCTTGGGGCTGCTCCTGTAGAGGAGTATCTTTGTGGTGTTCTCTGTATTTCCTGAATTTGAATGTTGGCCTGTCTTGCTAGGTTGGGGAAGTTCTCCTGGATCATATCTTGAAGAATGTTTTTGAGCTTGGTTCCATTCTCCCAATCACTTTCATGTACACCAATCAAACGTAGATTTAGTCTTTTCACATAATCCCATATTTCTTGGAGGCTTTGTTCATTTCTTTTCACTCTTTTTTCTCTAAACTTGTCTTCTCACTTTATTTCATTGAGTTAATCTTCAATATCTGATATCCTTTCTTCTGCTTGATCGATTCAGCTATTGAAACTAGTGTATGCTTCGCGAAGTTCTCGTGCTGTGTTTTCAACTCCTCAGGTCATTTATGTTTTTCTCTAAACTGGTCATTCCAGTTAGCGATTCATCTAACCTTTTTATCAAGGTTCTTAACTTCCTTGCATTAGGTTAGAACATGTTCTTTTAGCTTGGAGGAGTTTGTTATTACCCACCTTCTGAAACCTACTTTTGTCAGTTCATCAGTCTCATTCTCCGTCCAGTTTTGTTCCCTCGCTGGCAAGGAATTGTGATCCTTTCGAGGAGAAGAGGCGTTCTGGGTTTTGGAATTTTTCAGTCTTTCTGTGCTGGTTTCTCCCCATCTTCATGAATTTATCTGCCTTTGGTCTTTGATGTTGGTGACCTTTGGATTGGGTTTCTGTATCTGGATGTCCTTTGTGTTGATCTTGATGCTATTCCTTTCTGTTTGTTAGTTTTCATTCTAACAGTCAGGCCCCTCTGCTGCAGGTCTGCTAGAGTTTGCTGGAGGTCCACTCCAGACCCCGTTTGCCTGTGTATCACCATGCAGAACAGCATGCTGCCTGCTCCTTCCTCTACTATATGTTTTGCAAGTACCCTTTTAAAGGCATATTATTCCTCTTAATGAATCCAGAAAAGAAAGATCATTTAATACACATGACACTACCATAAAATATCATATTGCATCATCCTGTCAGGATGGCTATTCTCTAAAAATAACCATACTCACAGGATCTCTTATATGCACATATAAGAGATAACAAGTGTTGGGGAGAGTTTGCAGAAAAGAACATTTGTATGCTCTTGATGGGAATGTGGATTGATGCAGCTATTGTGGAAAACAGCATGAATATTCCTGAAGAAATTAAAAACAGAACTACCGTATGACCCAGCAATCCCTTTTTGGGTATATATCCAAATTAAATGATATCATTATGTAGAAAAGATATCTTCATTGCAATGTTTACTGAATCATTATTCACAATTTAAAGATCTTGGAATCAATCTCAGTGTCCATGAATAGATGAACAGACAAATAAAAGTAGTATATGTACAAAATGAGTACTATTTGACTGTAAAAGAGGTGACATCATGAATGAACTTTCAGAACATTATGTTAAGTAAAATAAGCCAGGCACAGAAAGACAAATACTACATCATAGTTCCATTTATATGTAGAATCTAAACAAAATGAACTTTCAGAAAGAGAACATGACACAGCATTTACCAGAGACAAACAGCATAGGTGAAGGGACTGTGGAGATATTGGTCAAAAGACCCCGAATTTGAGTTAGATGGCAGGATTAAGTGCAAGAGATCTATTGTACACCATGCTGACTACAGTCAATAACAATGAATTGTATACTTAAAAATCACTGAGAGAAGCATGTTCTCACCAAAATTTTGTAAGTATATGAGGTAATGCATATGTTAAATTGGTTGATTTAACCATTCTTCAGTGTATGCATATATCAAAACACAATGCTGTACACCGTAAATATATACATTATTTACTAGGCATTTTAAAAATTAACTTTAAAGACTGAGAGCAGATTTGGAAAGTTAAAACAGAAACACACCTGCATTTATTTGGAAAGGAAATAAGTAAATTGTTAAGTATCACTCAACTAAGAAAAAAGAGAAAGCCTTTCAAAGAGCAAAAGTTTTAATTTTTTAATCTGCTCTTTTTCTACCCTCTCTGGTTTTAATCAAATATTTTAAATGATTCCATTTTCTATCATTATAGTGTTTAAAATTATGCTTTATTTTTTGAATATTTTAATGTAAATGTACAACTAATCTATGTATACTTTCAAATAACACTATTATTTTACAGCTAATGCACACAACTTAGAGCAGGGTATTACCATTTCCTCTCCCTTATAACATTGATGTCATTCATTTTATGTACACATATTCTATAATCAATATATGATTGTTATTTTGGCTTTGAATGCAAATGTATCTATTGGATCAATTTAAATTTTATTTTACCTGTATAATGTTGCCCCAATTTTTCTTGCTGCCATGGTCTTTTAAGAGAAGACTGATTGTGTGTGTGTGTGTGTGTGTGTGTGTGTGTGTATTTATGGTGGTGAATAAATTATTTCAGAATGTTTGTTATTTGAAGGCTGATATATATATATATACACATACGATATATGTCACATATATAATATATATCAGCCTTCAAAATACATGTATAAATTATATATATAACTGGTCCTTATTTCTCTGATATATATGAGAAATATATATTTATGTATTATATGTATAAAACAAAGTACAGTTTTAGATTTTTTGTTTTATTTTTGGTATTCTGCTTAGTGTTCACTGAGATTCTTGCTCTATGGTTTGGTGTCTATCGTTACTTTTAGAAAGTTCTCAGCCATTATTACTTCAAATATTCTTCTTCCGTTGTCTGTCTTCTCATTCTCATTCTAGTATTCCTGTTACATATATGCTGAACATTTTGAGATAGTCTGTAGATCTTGAAATTTCTATTGTGTAGCTTTTTAAAATTAATTTTCTTGTAATTTCTGTTCAAAAAGTTTCTATTGATAGATCTTCAGCTTCTTCACTGATTCTTTCCTCAGCCATGCCTAGCTGCCTGACGAGCTCATCAAAGCATTTCTGTTAGCATTTTTTGTTCCTAGAATCTCTTTTTAATTCTTTCTTAAATTTTCTTTATCTTTACATTATTTAGCTGTTATTACATGTTGTCTACTTTTTTCATTAGAGACTTTTACATATTAATCACAGTTATTTTAAATTCTGTCCGATAATTTCAAAATCTGTATCATATATGAGTCTTGTTATGTTTGCTTTATATCTTCAGACATTTTTTTCCTGTCTTTTGGCAAGACTTAAACTTTTTTGTTTAAAGCCAGCATGGTGTATTGGGCAAAAGGAACAGAGGTAAGCAGTCCTTTATTTTGAGGTGTTACATCACTCTGACTAGAATTTGGGCTAATTTTAAATTCTCTTGTAGCTATACATTTCAGTCTTTTATTTACTCTAATATCCTTGCTCTTGTCATTCACTCAATCTTTGAGTTTCCCTAAAAACTCCTTCTTAGATAGAATGTGAGCCTGACAGCTCTTTCAGCTGTAATCTATTTTTATTATACAGGAACCCTGTTGATATGATGGGAAGGTGGAAGAGAGGGGAAGCATGTGATAATTTTATTATCAAATCTTGATAATAATGTTATATTCCCATCCTAATATTGACAACATGTGTCCTCTCTCTTTTTGTTTTGGTCAGTCTAGCTAGAGGTTTGTCAATTGATACTTTCAAAGAACTAGTTTTTTTCTTTTCTTTTCTATTGTTTTCTGTTTTGTACTTCACTGAATTTCATGCTGATCTTTACAATTTCTTTTTTTTTTTTTTTTTTTTTTTTTTTTTTTTTTTTTTTTTTTT
>NW_016803880.1:5766010-5798942 GCF_001698545.2 Rhinopithecus bieti | reverse complement strand
TTCCAATCAATAGAAAAGAGGGAATCCTCCCTAACTCATTTTACAATTTCTTTTATATTCCTACTTCATGTTTAATTTGCTCTTCTTTTTCAGTTCTTTAATGAGAAGCTAAAGACCATGATTTATGAACTTTCATCTTTCCTAGTATGGATATATAATGTTACAAATTTCCAATTAAACACTGTTTTTGCCACATCTCACAGAATTTTACATATCTATTTTTTTTCAATTTTTATTTTAAGTTCCATGGTACATATGGAGGATGTGCAGGTTTGTTACATAAGTAAACATGTGCCAGTATTGTTTGCTGCACAATCAACCCATCACCTAGGTATTAAGCCCAGCATCAATAAGCTATTCTTTCTGATGCTCTCCCTCCTCCCATGCCTCCACCCCTGACAGGTCCCAGTGTGTATTATTCCTCCTCATGTGTTATCATCATGCAACTCCCACTTGTAAGTGAGAATATGTGGTGTTTGGTCTTATGTTCCTGCGTTTTCAGTTTACTGAGGATAATGCTTTCCAGCTCCATCCATGTCCCTGCAAAGGACATTATCTCATTCTTTTTATGGCTGCATAGTATTCCAGAGTGTGTATATACCATATTTGCTTTATGTAACCTATCATTGAAAGGCATTTAGATAGATTCCATGTCTTTGCTGTTGTGAAAAGTGCTACAATGAATATACACGTGCATGAATCTTTATAATAGAATGATTTATATTCCTTTGGGTATGTATTCAGTAATGGGATACCTGGGATAGAAATGGTATTTCTGCCTCTAGATCTTTGAGGAATCACCACATTGTCTTCCACAATAGTTAGACTAATTTACACTCCCACCAACAGTGTAAAAATGTTGCTTTCTTTGCAACATCACCAGAATCTGTTGTATTTTGTGCGCCTTTATTTAAATCGAATTTGAAATACTTCCTAATTTTTTTGACACATGGATTATTGTGTTATTTTATGTACAAATATCTGCATATCTCCTAGAGAATTTTTAATGAATTTCTAGTTTAAATCTATTGTGGTTGTATTGTAGTACATACATTGTATGATTTCAATGCTTGTAGATACATTGAGAGTTATTTTATGGCCTGCTCACTTGATTTGATTCCCTTTTCTCTCTGAGTTTCATGTAAGACAGTTTTTCTTGCTATAAACCTTTGAACCTCTCTTTTCAGGTCCACAAATCTTTCATTTTGCAGTGTATTATTTGCTGTAATATCACCGAGGATATTTTTCACTTACCCAGTTGCTTTTATCACTACAAGTTCTGAGTCTTTTTAATGGCATCTATGTGTCTTTGAACATATGAGATATAGTTGTATTTGTTTCCATATGCTTGTCTGTTAATTCTAAAACTTCTGTCCATTCTGCATTCATTTTGATTGATTGATTCGTCTCTATTATTAGTCATATTTCCTTGCTTCTTTATGTGTTTGATAATTTTTATTAGATTTCAGATACTATGAATTTTATCTTGGTAACTGATATTTTTGTATTTTGTAAATATTTTCTTCTCGGAAGTGGTCAAGTGTCAGGGGAGTCATTTGATCCTTTTTGTCTTTTTGGAAGAATTTTAGGCAGAATTGGCACAGTGCTCAGTGTAGGGCTAATTATTCTCCACTATTGAGGCAAGACCATTCTGTGACCTCTACCCGATGCAACATGATTCATGAGGTTTTCTGGGATGCTTGGTGGAAACATCACTATTCCCAGCCCTCTCACCATTAATCCTTTAGGTGATATTTCTCCCTAGCCTCGGATTGTTTTCTCACACTTCAGTGCGAATCAGTATTCTGCTGAGCACTTGAGGGGGAAACTCTACAGGCTCCCAAATTTCTCTTTAAATTTTTTCAGTTCTATACTCAGCCCTACAAATTTTAGGTTCTCTAGTCCTCTCCGACTGTCAGTTCTGTTTCCTCAATTTGGGGAGAATTCTGGTCTCCACCTGGGCTAACCTTTTCTTCACCATGGCCTCAGAACTGTCATAAAGCAGTAACCATGGACAACCATTAGGCTCCCCTCATTTGCTTCCCATTTCTTAAGAATCACTATTCTTTGTTGCTAAATTTTAGTGCCTTAAAATTATTGTTTTATATTATTTTAGTTTTTTGTTGTTGTTATTTTAGTCAGGAGGGTAAATCAAGTCCTCTTTTCTTCATCCTGACTGAAAGCAAAGTCTCTGATATACTATTTTCAAATACATTAAATTTTGAAATAATTTTGTATACTTTATTAAAACATATAATCACTTTGAGATTATTACAATGTAATATATATGCCCTAAGAACTGTGGGAAGACTTCAAGTAATTTAATGTAGACAAGCAATTTTGTTATCTGAAAATTCTGAAACCAAACATTTAAGAGAGAAGCAAGAAGAAAGCTCAATACAGCACCAAGTAGAGTATAATAAGTTTTGTTTTGTTCTTCACTTTAGCTTTTTGGATATAGGTGCTCTAAAATAAAACGTTTTGTTTTTCTATACCAGTTTTACTATAATGCTTAATGCCTGAAGAAAAAACTGGATGGATTACAAGCAAAATAGAACCTTAGCTTGGAGAAGGCAATCTTGATAAACACTTTTATTATTTTTTTTTTCTGAGACAAACATCTTAACTCTTCTTTAAAAATTGGTTAGTGGTACTTAACTGATGAAGAGGGCTCTCAAAATAGAGGAAAACAGTTATCCTATCACTGTGAACATTTTCTTTCATATAGTACAATGTAACTTTTTTCACTCCTTTTAAAAATTGAAATAAAATTCAAAGTCATTACCATTAGTTAGAACCACGGGAAATAGCCTCCCAGTCAGACAGATGGCTCAACAAGCTTCTTAATGATGGTATTTTCCATTCCGGATTTCTCTACATGGAGACCAAAAAGGAAAACAAAACAAAAACCCCAGGATATCTGATTCAAAATTGGAATGGGAAATTTCAGTAAAGCGTAAGAAACATTGGCATGTATTTCAGAATGCACTTTAGAATCATTTATTGCCTGCCCGTTTTCACGTTATTTCAGGTCTTCATTACTTTTCATATGAATTCTGTACTAGCCTTCTAGGTATTCCCAATTCCCAACATTCATGGCTCCAAATTGTTTTTCAAACTTCTGGTAGCGTAAGTTTCTCATGGCCCAATTTCCACAACTTTCAAGTCCCTGTGTACAAGCATCCAAGGTGGTTTGATTTAATTGTCACAGCTAATCAAAATGTAATACCTGTTTTTAAGAAACTGGTCTTCAGCTTTCAACTAAACTTGTTTGTTCCTTGTCTCCAAAATAAGCCACTAGTCTACTCATGTCACACTTAGTCTAACAACCCTATTAATTACCGCACTGATATGGCTTGGATCTGTGCCTGTACAAATTGCAGTTCCAATTGTAATACCCAGTGTTGGAGGAGGGGCCTGTTGGGAGGTGGTTGTATGTGGGGGCAGATTTCCCACTTGGGGCTCTTCTCATGATAAAGTGAGTTATCATGAGATCTGGTTGTGTCAAAGTGAGCAGCACCTCCCCTCTCTCTCTTGCTCCTGCTCTGGCATGTAAGATGTCCCTGCTTCCCCTTCACCTTCTGCCATGATTGTCAGTTTTCTGAGGCCTCCCCAGAAGTCAAGCAGATGCCAGGGTCATGCATGTCCAGGCTGCCAAACTGTGATCCAATTAAACCTCTTTTCTTTATAAATTACCTGGTCTCAGGTATTTCTTTATAGCAATGCGAGAACAATTCAATACAAAAAATTGGTATCAGGAGTGGAGTTTCTGTAAAGATACCTGAAAACATGGAAGCATCTTTGAAACTGGATAACAGGTAGAGGTTGGAAGAGTATGGAGGGCTCAGAAGAAGAGGGAAAATTTGGAACTTCCTAGAGACTTGTTAAATTGTTGTGACCAAAATGCTGATAGAGATACCAACAAGGAAGTCCAGACTGAGGAGGTCTCAGATGGAACTGAGGAACTTATTGGGAACTGGAGCAAAGGACACATTTGTTACACCTTGGCAAAGACCTTGGTTGGATTGTTCCCTTGCCCTAGGGATCTGTGGAATTTTGAAATTGAGAGTGATGATTTAGGGTAACTTGCAGAAGAAATTTCTAACCATCGAAGTTAGAAGAAGTTAGAACCATCTCCAACTGTCAGGTCTGTTTCCTCAATTCAGGGAGAATTCTGATCTCCACCTGGGCTAACCTTTTCTTCACCATGGCCTCAGAACTGTCATAAATCAGTAACCCTGGACAACCATAAGGCTCCCCTCATTTGCTTCCCATTTGTGACCTGGCTGTGTCTAACAACTTATGCTAACACGCATGAGCAAAAAAATGACCTGAACCTGGAACTTACGTTTAAAAAAGAAGGAAAGCATAAAAATTTGGAAAATTTGCAGCCCAATAGAAAAGAAAAGTCTATTTTCAGGGGACGAGTTCAAGCTGGCTTCAGAAATTTGAATAAGTAAAAAGGAACCAAGAGTTAATATCCAAGACAAAAGGGAAAAGGCCTTGAAGACATTTTAGAGACATCTAAGGCAGCCCCTCCCATCACAGGCCTGAAGGTTTAGAACGAAAGAATGGTTTGGGGTGCCAGGTCCAGTGTCCCACTTCCCTGAGCAGCATAATGATATCACTCCCTGTGTGTCCACTGCTCTAGTCCCAGCTGTGGCTCCAAGGGACCCAGGCACAGCTTGGACCACTGCAAACCATAAATCTTGATGGCTTCCATGTGGTGTTAAGCCTGCAGGTGCACAAAATGCAAGAGTTGAGGCTTGGGAGCCTCTGCCTCAATTTCAGATGATGTATGGAAAAGCCTAGATGTCCAGACAGAAGCCTGCTGCATGGGCAGAGCCCTCATGGGAGAACCTCTATGAGGGCACTGTGGAAGGAAAATGTGGGGTTTGATCCCCACATAGAGTCCCCACTGGAGCACTGCTTGGTGGAGCAGTGAGAAGAGAGCCATCATCCTCCAGACTCCAGAATTGTAGATCCACTGGTAGTTTGCACCCTGCACCTAGGAGAGCCACAGACATTCAACACAAGTCCATGACAGTAGCCATAAGGGCTGAACCCTGAAAGGCCACAAAGCTGGAGATTCCCAAGGCCTTGGAAGCTCACCTCTGGCCCCAGTATGTCCCGGATGGATACATGGAGTCAATGGAGATTATTTTGCAGCTTTAAGGATGAGTAACTGCCCTGCTGGGTTCAGACTTGCATGGGGCCCGTATCCCTTTTGTTTTGGCCAATTTCTTCCTTTTGGAACAAGAGTATTTGCCTAATGCCTATAGCCCCATTATATCTTGGGAGTAACTAACTTGTGCTTTTAATTTTACAGGCTCATAGGCGATCTGGGCTAGCCTTGTCTTAGATGAGACTTTGGACTTTGGTCTTTTGAGTTAATGCTAGAATGAGTTAAGATTTTGGGGACTGTTGGGAGGGTATGACTGCATATTGCAATGTTAGAAAGACATGAGATTTGGGAGGGACCATGGATAGAATGATATGGTTTGGATCTGTGTCCCTGCTCAAATCTCAGTCAAATTATAATCACCAGCATCAGAGGCGGGGCCTGGTGGTAGGTGGTTTGATCATGGGGAATACTTCCCCTTGGTCCTGTTCTCATGATAGTGAGTGAGTTGTGAGATCTGGTTGTTTAAAGTGTGTAGTACCTCCCCGCCTCTCTCTTGCTCCTGCTTTGGTTATGTAAGACATGCCTGCTTCCTCTTCACCTTCTGACATGATTGTAAGTTTCCTGAGGCCTCCCCAGAAGCCAAAGAGATGTTAGCATCATGCATCCTGTACAGCCTGTGGAGCCATGAGCCAATCAAAACTCTTTTCTTTATAAATTGCCTAGTCTCAGGTGTTTATTTATAGCAGTGCAAGAATGACCCAATACAGCCACTAATAGATTTGCTCATTCTGTATTCTAGCCGTGCATGCCTTGCTTCTTCTACAAAATCTGAACCACCTCTCACATCCCTCCTTCTGTAGTATTCACTTACCAAACACAAACCAGTGAATCTATCTCTCTTCCAAACAGGCATTCATTTTTTTTTCTGTTGTTAATCATCATCCATATTATTCCTTACAATAACTGTCCATCACATTTTTCAGCCTATAGAGTATAGCGCACATTTCCCAAACTCCCATCCTCCCATTCCCACTCCGTTTCAGCAGTTAAGTAGGATTCAATTTCTCACATTCTACTTTAGGGAAAAATAGAAGGCATACCCCTTATTTTCCTGTAATTAAACATATCCAGGATCCTTCGCTACCCTTCTCCCCTCCTATTACAATAACAGAATTATTCTTCCTGTTACCTAAAGCCAATTACTCCACCTGTGATTGGTTCTCATCCACGCCTATCTCCTAAGCTATCAATGATCTCTTTTCCCTTTTGATATTTACCTTCTCCTCAAGTGAGTTCCTCTCATTGCCTTAAAATAAAATTTCTCTCATCCTGCTACATTTCTGCCTCTCGCAGTCCCTTCTTTCTCTGTCTACCCTTCTGATCTTCAGACCAGCATATTCAATAAACTTTTTCCACTCATGTATTTAGTTAACCCCAAGTCATTTGAAGCTCAATATGCCCAAAATAAAATTTACAATTTCATACATTCCATCCCACTAAAAAATACAAAATGAAATAAACAAAACTCCCACAGCTTTTCTATTTCCTGCGTTTTCTGTCTCAGTGACTATCACTGTCAGCAAGCAGACACTTAGACGTCATAATTCATTTTGTCTTCTCCCTTTCATTCCACGTAGAGTCCACCAAAAGATCCGGTCAGTTGTGTATCCTAAATACCAATGACATTCACCTCCTTCTCTCCATCTCCACTTCTACCGTCTCAGAAAAGCTGTCTTCATTCATGACTCTAAACATTTTAATCTGCATTTTCTGTCTACAGCATTCAGCCAAGAACCAGCTAAAGTGTCCAATGACATCTCTATTGCTAAACCAAGGGAAATTTTTGTCTTTCTCTTGCTTGACTTCTCAGCAGAATTCAGAACTGTTCATGATCCTGTCCTTCTGGAAGGCTCTTGATCCTTGTCTTCCATGAAAACTTCTGGATTTTTGCCTATTTTAGCCACTCTTTCTCAGTTCTCTTTTTTGACTTTTCAATTTTAACTGGACCATTAAAACTGAAGTTTCATGAGAAGTCTCTCTTTCCCCCTCTCTCAATCTATCTCTATTTCTATAATTTCTCATTAGATGATCTTACTCGTGACATGACTTCAGTGAATACTTACATACACTAGTCCATTATCTTAGCTCATTAACATCTCCCCTCCTGAAGAAAAGCCTTCTCAAACCTCATAGTTAATGTTAATTCTTCTATTAATTACTCTCACACCCTGTAGGTTCCTTACTGTTTTCAATTGTAAACTTATTTACATGATTATTCTGTTATTATTTTTACACCATTACACTGTTTGTTACATGAGATATAGTTTCACATTTTTAACGTTCATTTTACTTTTTATTTCTCTGCAAAGGTCTTAGAACTATACCTTGAATATAACAAAATTGGAAACTAAAAAATTTCCAAATTAGAAAACATTGAATGTTCAAATACATAATATTCAGTGTACTGTATTGATTATGATTGATGGTCAAGAAACTCTTTACATTTATAATGTATGTAAAAATTAAGCAAATTTACTTCATAATACGTAGTGCGAAAATAAAATACCTTGGGTGCCCAAAATCACTAAGGAAAACTGAAGCTGGAAAGTACTTAGGGCAAACCTGCCTCCCATTCTATTCAAAGTTATCCCTCTGCTCACTGCAATAGATGCATATATGATTGCCTCCTTTGGAAAGGCTAATCAGAAAGTCAAAAGAATGGAACTCTTTGTATTTCACCTGTCTGTGACCTGGAAACTCCCTCCCCATTTAAAGTCTTGCTGCCTTTGCTTCAAGTTGGCCCACCTTTTCAGACCAAGCCAATGTACTTCTTACATATATTGATTAATGTCTTATGTCTCCCTAAAATGTATAAAATTCATAACCTCAACGATCAGCAAGATATCCGAAAAATAGGAGGACTATTCAAGACTTTACCCCTCACTTCCTCCTCTCTTATTATTGGCAGCCTAGCACTTACAGGTAGGCCTTTCCTCACAGGCTTTTACTCCAAAGACCTTATTATCGATGTGCCCTGACCAACCACTTTGGGCACATGTTTTCAAGACTTCCTGAAGCTGTGTTGTGGGCATGTTCTCAACCTTGGCAAAATAAATTTTCTAAACTAACTGAGACCTGTCTCAGATTTTCTGGGTTCATAATAGTAATGCTTGCAAA
This sequence comes from Rhinopithecus bieti, assembly GCF_001698545.2. Lineage (NCBI taxonomy): Eukaryota > Metazoa > Chordata > Mammalia > Primates > Cercopithecidae > Rhinopithecus > Rhinopithecus bieti. The sequence continues at coordinate 5,790,640 of NW_016803880.1, read as the reverse complement.
GCAGCGACAAAGATGATAGCCTTGATGTGATATATTATTTCCTGTTTTACGGTGTAAATGTAAGCTGTGACATAGTAAATATGTTTCAGTTATAAGGATCAATACATACTCTCTCACAAGTTAATTATTAGATGTAATCTGGTGAAAAATTAAGAAATAAATGTTTAATTGCATTAAAATAATGGTTTTTCCCAAAAATTTTGAGCTAACCCACTTCTATACCAGCATAAATTAAATCATAATACTACATTCTTTTTCCTTTTTCTCTGCACAGTACAATTATTGTGCTCATTGAGCTCTGACAGCAATTATGTTCAATGAATGTATTTTCTCCATAATAAAGAACAAGATCATATCAGTACTTGAGAATTCAATTGGCATACTAGGCCTTTCAATCAATATATTCCTTCTCAAGTTACATTCTGTATTAAGATCTCCTTTATACTTATAATTTTGAAAGCAACTTTCATCTGCAAAGTCATCTGCCATGAAAATTCTATTGAAACAAACAACACAGTAAGTATCACGTATGTGTCCTTCTTACTCAAAAGTATATGTAAGTGTCTATTTGGAGAAAAAGGTTGTTTGCTTTGAAAGATTGCTTTCCAAAGAGAGCATGTGTTGTCCTTAAAATACTGCACTTTTAACAAACTGGTAGAATCAGTCACATCCTGTCAGATCATACAGGTATAGTTTTCTCCCCTTCCCTTCCCTATGCTTATGGATCATCTCAGAATTTTTTATTCCATTTCCCTCTTTCTGTCTTTAGAAAAATAATACTTTTATTATTAGAAAAAAATTAATTTTAGTTGTCAATTTGTGTAAACTAAATGCTATGGGAGAAAACAAAAAGAACTGAGAGTAGAATAGCAAGCAAGAGGCAGCTTGTTCTCCACCACCTATTAGCCAAAGTGTCTTTAATCCCTCAGAACTGTAGCTTGCCTGCATAGAAAGGAATGTTTTATATATGTTATACATGTATAACATACCTAATTTCATCAGTAAAGATAGAGAAGTCAGTGAAGTAATAAGCTTTAGAGTTTTTGTTCGTTTGTTTGTTTTCTAAGACAGAATCTTGCTCTGCTGCCCAGGCTGGAGTGCAGTGGCACAATCTCCGCTCACTGCAATCTCCACCTCCCAGGTTCAAGCAATTCTCCTGCCTCAGCTTCCCGAGTAGCTGGGATTACAGGCATGCACCACCATGCCTGGCTAATTTTTGTATTTTTAGTAGAGATGGGGTTTCATCATGTTGGCCAGATTGGTCTGGAACTCCTGACCTCGTGATCCACCCAGGTTGACATCCCAAAGTGCTGGGATTACAGGCATGAACCACTGCACCCAGCCTAGAGTTTTTCATTAACCTGCACCATATATATGCTTTGAGCAAATCTATTCTTCCCTATTTACATGATACCAAAATGTTTTTATATGGCCCAATATTGTCTAATATTAATATGTGTCTTTAAATTAAATACTATCATACATTATAGCTTTTCTACCAAAAGATCTAAATCTTAAAATATAATAAATATAATTTTAAAATGGAGATGGTTTAGGGCTTGTTTGGATTCAGTTTAGTTCTGCCACTTACTATCTATAACCATAAACATGTTTGGTGATCTCTATTAATAGCTTCACTCATTATTGTTTTCTTCTATATCATAGAGCATTTGAAAATTTAAGAAATATTCAAAATTTAACAAAAGTTTAACAAAATTTTTTTTAAATTTAGCAAAAAAATTAACAAAAAATATGACCAATATGGTAGCTGCTGATCTGATAATGAAATTAATTCCTAAGATCAATAATTTCTATACAGTCATGTGCCACATAGCAGCGTTTCAGTCAACGTTGGACTGCATATGTGATGAGGGCCCTATTCGAGTATAATGAAGCTGAAAAATTCCTATCTCCTGGTGATGTCAAAGTGCCTTTCTTGTTTTCCTTATAAATTTGGTGTAGCCCAAGTGTACGGTGTGTAGAGAGTCTACCGTATGTACAGTGAAGTCCTAGGCTTTCACGTTCACTCACTACCTATAGACTTACCCAGAGCAACCTCCAGTCCTGCAACCTCCACTTATGGGGCCTGCATGTACAGGTGTACCATTTTTTTATCTTTTATACCATATTTTTACTGTACCTTTTCAATGCTTAGGTAAGTTTAGATACACAAGTACTTGCCGTTGTATTATGATTGCCTATAGTTTTTATTAATAATTATTAATTTATTAATAGAATAGTAGCATGCTGTACAGATTTGAAGACTGGAAGCAATAGGCTATTCCGCATAGCCCAGGTATGTGATAGGTTCTACCACCTCAGTTTGTGTAAGTACATCCTATGGTGTTTGCACAATGATCAAATGACCTGATGACCCACTTCTCCTCATGTAGCCCTGTCATTGTGATGCATGAGTGTTTTAATTGAGCGATAAAACAAGACGATACCTCCTTAACAACAAGAAATAAAACACGAAAGGGTTAAGTCAATAAATTATGCCAGACAAAAATTGATAAAGTAACATCATTAGGTAAAAATGTTAAATAATCAAAAAAAGGTGTTTTAGTTTTTGGTTTAGTTTAACAAGTATTTGTTAACAATGTGACGTATAGCTAGCGTCATACCATGCTACCAGGAGTAGAGAATAAGAAGATGGTAAACTCTTATGTCTGTTAATTATTGAGTTAGAAATGCAATACCTGAGCATCAAATCCATAATCTTGCAGCAAAAATAAGATTTGCCTCTTGCAAGCCCAGGACTTTGGGAGGCCGAAATGGGTGGGTCATGAGGTCAGGAGATCGAGACCAGCCTGACCAATATGGTGACACCCTGTCTCTACTAAAAATACAAAAATTAGCCAGGCGTAGTGGCACCTACCTGTAATCACAGCTACTCAGGAGGCTGAGGCAGGAGAGTCGCTTGAATCCGGGAGGCGGAAGTTGCAGTGAGCCGAGATCGCGCCTCTGTGCTCCAACCTGGGTGACAGAGCAAGACTGTCTCAAAAAAAAAAAAAAGAGGTGAGAATGTAAGTTTGAAAGCAAACGCTAGGAGGCGCATGGCATAATGCTTTGTTCAGTGAACATGTGCTCTGATAGTCATTAGAATGAAAAATATTTGTTACAACCATCTGAGAAAGTCTCACGGTAGAGTTGGTAAATAAATCTTAAGAAGTGATTGGCTTAGGAAAAGAAAAAAATACCCGTCACCAGCAGAACATATAAACAGAAAACCACAATAAAATGTAGAGATGAGAAAATGCATTCTGTTTATTGAGTGACAGACCGAAATACACTGCTTTTTTTTTTTTTTTTTGAGACGGATCTCGCTCTGCCACCCAGGCTTTGGAGTGGCCAGTGGCGCGGATCTCAGCTCACTGCAAGCACGCTCCGGGTTTACGCCATTCTCCTGCTCGTCCCGAGTCTGGGACTGACAGGCGCCCGCCTCGTCGCCCAGCCTAGTTTTTTGTATTGTTTAAAGTAGAGACGGGGTTCACCGTATTAGCCAGGTGGTCCTCGATCTCCCTGACTCGTGATCCGCCCCTCTCGGCCGGCCTCCCAAAGTGCTGGGATTACAGGCTTGAGCCACCGCACCCGGCCCCCGAAATACACTGTTGTCTAAAAGAAAACAGGCTTTCAAAAGTAGTGAAAAGAAGATTAGGTTGAATGACTGTGAAATGTCACATGTACTGTTAATATATTTTTGAACTTGATCTGAAAGGTAATGTGAATATTTTTGATTTGTTGAGCAAAACACTTCTCTTAGTTAGTTTGTTGCCCAGGCTGGAGTGTAGTGGCGTGATCATAGCTCACTGCATCCTCAAACTCCTAGGCTCAAATGATTCTTTCACTTAGCCTCCCAAGTAGCTGGGACCGCAGACACCTGCCACCATGCCTGGCTACGTTTTTGTTTTTTGTAGGGATAGGGTCTTGCAATGTTGCCCAGGTTGGGCTTGAACTCCTGCATTCAAACAATCATCCTGCCTCAGCCTCCCAAAATGCCTGGATTACAGGTGTGAGCCACCACGGCTGGCCCAAAGACATTTCTATTTTTGCATTTCACAGTAAGTTAAAAATGTACTAAACACAATAAACTCTATATTTAGATTGGATACTATGCTGAAACTTTGTTTTCCTTAGTTTCATTGTATAATCATAAAGATAAGGAAAATGACAAACAATCTTGGCATTCCCATGCGATCACTTTTTTATCAGATACCATCTAAAGACAGCTGGGACAATAACTGGCAGTGGATCACCTCTACTTCTGCCTGGCTAAAAATAAATGGTCCGTGAATATTGCCTGAAACTCTATCATAAAGATTTGCTCATTTTCCTAGGCATATTCCTATTACTCTAAACTCAGTGCATAATGTTTACTTTTGTGGGTCTTGCTATATTATTAGTAAAGTCTATGGTGATATATGTTGGCTCATTTAGTTTAGTATCTTAAAGATCAATTTATCTAACTCAGTAATTTCCCCAGTAGCACTGGTATTGATGAATGGCTTGCAATGACACAAGGAAATTTTCCTTGAACTCTCACATACTATCATCTCTAAAGGTATCACACACTAATTAGGACCCAACCTTCCCTGTTATTTTGTTAACTGGAGATCAATTTGCTAATCACTAAATAACACAAAAGCATGACAGGAATAATACATATCACCTCTGCCCTTATAATTGCCAGATTTGGCTGATGTCTTGGAGCCTGTCAGAACTTCTGGATTTAGAGCACAGGCTAATGCAGTAGCCTTCATCAACAGGGAGGAGAACTGCCTACTGGAGAAGCATAACTGCCGAATGGAGCAGCATAACGATGAGCATCTCACACTACCGCAGGCAGGACCTTCTTGAGAAGCAGCACCATGCTCTGGGCTTCCTTTCAATGTTTCTTTCCCATGAGATATGTATGTACAGCTGGTCCTGGTACTCACAAGTCTCTCGCTTTTGGTTGTGTCATTAAAAAAAAAAAACGTAAGTTTTTTCTATGCATAGTTGAGAAAGGAAAAAAACAACTATATGTTTACTCTAGAAGATAATTTATCTTTTCTTGGAAAAATTGTAACACTACAAAATTCCCATAGCAGTTTCAAAATGCAGAAGTTACAAAAAAGCAAAATTCCTTCTAAAATGTCCATGTGAATGCCAGAGGCTAATTTTATTCTCACTCACGAAAACAAAATCTCAAATGAGCCTAATTTATTAGTTCCTTGATGTTGTTACTACCTCAAACTAAAAGACAAGGGACTTTTCTTTGCAGTGAATTCACCAATATTTTAAATCATTTGTTCAAATGCATTATCTATTTATTTCCAATATAGAAAAGAAAAATACAAGATAAAAGCTCTGTGCATTACCAATGTACCCATGTTCTATAAGCGAGAAATTGAAGCATAGAATGTATTCGTTGTTTATTTAACATTGAGTAAAATTAGTAAAAGGAATTTATTTCAAAAATAATTCTGACTTGGACCTATGTGGTCCATCAAATTTTTCTACTTGCTTTTCTTATGAAACAATCACAGTCTTTCTTTGTGCTGTTTGTAAGCATATTTTAGTTTAAGTGTCCTAAAACTGATACTGTTATATTTTCAAATGTAGTACTGTAGTATATCAGGATTTTTTTTTTTTTTTAAGAAATATATCATGGGACTAGAATTATGGAGAAAAAAAATGGAGGTTTAAGAAAATGTCAATCCTTATAAGTTAGTATTATTAAATTAATATCAAGAATGTTAAGAAAACATGTGGTTTTGGCTGGGCGCAGTGGCTCAACCCACCACTTTGGGAGGCTGAGGTGGTTGGATCACCTGAGGTCAGGGGTTCAAGACCAGCCTGGCCAACGTGGTGAAACCTGTCTCTACTAAAACTACAAAAATTAGCTGGGTGTGGTGATACATGCCTGTAATCTCAGCTACTCGGGAGGCTGAGGCAGGAGAATCACTTGAACCAGGGAGATGGAGTTTGCAGTGAGCCAAGATCGTGCCATAGCACTCCAGCCTGGTGACAGAGCAAGACTCCGTCTCAAAAAAAAAAGAAAAAGAAAACATCTGGTTTTAAAGGATTATAGTTGTCATAGGTGAGGAGTGAGGAGTCTGAAAGATTGACTACTTAGTCCTCAATTGTGAGCACTAATACTGAAAGTTAAAGGAGAGAGACAACAAAATGGGCAAACATAAAAAGCCTCCTCTGCTGTCTCCTTTCTTAATGATTCTAGATCTTTGTTAGTAAGTGTGACTTTAATTATGTAAGTGGATGATTTAGGGAGTGCATTAGGCAGGGTTCTCCAGAGAAACAAAACCGATAGAATATATACACATATATATAGAGAGAGATTTATCACAAGATATAATAACAGTCTTTCATGATTATAGAAGCTGAGAAGTCCCATGCTCTGCCCCCTGAAAGCTGGAGATTCGGGAAAGCTGGTGTTGGTATAGTTGGAAGGCCTGAGGGACAGGGAGCTGATGGCCAAGATTCCAGTCAAAATCTGACAGCCTGAGAAGCAGGAATGAGTGCCAAGGGCATGAGAAGATTGCTGTCCCAATTCAAGCAGTCAGACAGAGAGTGAATTTACCCTTATTCTGTCTGTCTTTTAGTCATTTTCAAGTCCTGAATGATTTGGATGATGTAAACGTACATTTGGGCAAATGAAGGGTCATATGCTTTACTCATGCACCAATTGAAATGCTCATCTCATGCCGAAACACCTCACAGACATAGCCAGAAATGATATTTTACCAGCTATCTAGGCACCCCTTAGCCTAGGCAAGTTAACATATAAAATGTACTGTCACATGAAAAGACTGGAAAATAATATAATCATCAGGAAAGACTTATCTATATAATTTGTCTGGAAATTTTCTTCTGCAGGCCAAATTCTGCATTGCTTTCTGCATATTGTTACATTGTATCTTAATTTGGAAAGTTTCTTCTCCTGGCCAAGTTCTGCATTGCTTTGTGCATATTGTTACATTGTATCTTTCCATGCCATTCTATCCTCTTATTCTGCTTTAATTTCTATTAATTCAGTTCACCCCCTGACATAGTACGAAAGTATTTCCTTAGTTGTTTGGTTGCTTGTATCTTCCTCTCATCCACATTAGAAAGTAAACTCTGTATTCCTTTGTTCATAGCAGTATGTCAAGAACCAAGAATAGTGCATGCCACACAGAAGGAGCTCAGTAAATAAATAAATGAATATTCATTTATTGAATTAATAAATGTATCCAATATTAGCATTTGGTTTTAACATATAATCATTCCTTCAATCATTGAAAATTTAGTTTCCCCGAATTTTTGTAGTAAAGGAGTGTGTTTATTTTATATGTTGGTCCAGTTGTGCTTTTTTGGTCCACATATTAAATGGAAAAATTACAGAAATGTAGAATTAACGTCAGTCAGTACAAGTATGCAACAAACTATTAATGAAGAGTGTAACAAAACTCAATAGTGAAGAGTGTAACAGAACTCAAGTCCGCAGCTTCAGATTCAATGCAGATTAGGGAGGTGTTTGGCAAGCTTCTACGTTACCATTTACACATGGGGCAGAATCTAGTGTAGGATGTAATTTGCTTGTGGAAGATAAAACCTGTGCTTTCTCAAGGCATACACTCTTAGGATGTCCCTTCTGCATTTGTTCTTGCATGCAGAACACACAGGTGAGGAAAGACGTATTGTTAACCTCACAACCTGGGGCATCCAAATGCAACCTGCAGGAATCCCGAAGTCAAAGAGGAATAGGAATATTCTACTTATTTCTGTCTTCATTGACTGTACTGCAGAGTCATGATGACAAAAAAGACACAGCCCAGTGCAGAACGAAACAGAAAGGGACACTGGGCTTTTGAAATGTAAGCTGAGCAAATGCGGGCTATGTGAAATGGAAGAATTGAAAGCCCTGCAAAGGCATACTAATTTTAGCTATTAGACTTAGTTTCTATGTGTACTACAGATCAACAATGTCTGAAATTGCTGAAACGTCTCTCTGAGTACCGTTTTTTTCCCAGGGCAGAGCAAGACAAAGGGTGGTATCCAACAGCACTTACAAGCTAGTTTTGAAAATCATGGATGTGAAATTTGGTTAATAAAGTGGGTGGATAAAGACAACTTTCCTTCAATTAGGACTCTGAAGAGAGTGATTTCCCTCCAAGCGCTCTTTGTTTGGGAAAGATTGCAAAGCTGTACTCCTAAATCATTATTGTTGCAGCCTTTACCTCTGCTGCCAGACATGGCAATAGATTCTGCTGGCTTCCCGTGTGATGCTGCCAAGGCTGTTTCTATTCCTTTTATTATGTGTTGGCTCATTGGAAACTCTCCTGGAAATAGCCCAAATGCATATATATACCATGCCACAGTGCTGCCAAGTTCTCTCCCTGGGTGTCTTTACCTCATTAAAGTATGTGAGACTGTGTTTCAAGGTGCAGTTCTAAAAACCCACTTTCAATCCACAGGGCTGATTTATTTAATTGAATAATCAATATTGTCTGCTTAACTTTTTGGTTTCAGTAGTTCACTGGAGTTTTATTTCTACTGCTGTCTTCTCTCTCTATAGATATGCAGTTAGAATTTCCTGGATAATAATAGTCTCCCAAAAATGGTGCAGTGGTAGACCACAAACTTAGATGACCTTGGTAAACAAAGTCTAATTCTACTTATTAGACTGTATGCATATCTCCACAAATATTTGTGTCTTATGTTTGACTTATTTTAACAGCTTGTTTTAAGGGAAGATGGTTTAATGTTTTTCTAATTTTCACAATACTTCCAAGGATCCTGATTTTTGGAGACTCCATAAAGGGACTTCTACTTCTCAGTGGCCTGGTAATTACATTGAGTTTATATGTTCACTTCGTTGAAGGCACTCATTCCCACTGCAAGATTTCTGCAAGACCTCTTACTTGTTCTCTCTCTAAATGGGACCCACAACGGTATCATCTAATCAGTTGGGAGGTGTATCCCAAACTCATTAAACTATTAATAAGTTCCTTGTCTTTATGGTTGCCATTACTTAAAATATAAACTAAAACTGTTTAAAGCTTATGTCTACAAAGTCATTTCTCTCATTAAAATTTCCCTGTGCTTTCTTCATTGTGATCAAAGGGATTTGAGTTAAAGTGGGAATGCAGGGAGGACACTTAATTGTCTTTTTAGTTCCAAACTGACACACCTTACCCAAACTTTTTATTAACTCATGGCGTTGGTCCTTAAATTCAGATGAAAACTCACTTCCAATAAAGCGTGTTCAAAATTAATCTCTCTGTAACTTTTGATGAATATTCTTTCCTTTTGTGTTTGCTTCTTTACCATGGTCTGTATTTATTATTAGGTTTTATAAGAATATTATATTTTCTTGATCCAATTTTGAATTATTTGAACCGTGTGTTTTAGAATTTTCTCTATCACAAATGTGAAAATAAACCTGTGGGTATTATGTACCCACAAAAGTTAAAATGAAAACATTTTTTAAAATAAAATTGTGGGTAATACCAAAGCAAAGTAAAAAAAAAAAAAACATGAAATTGGATTCAAGTCTTAAAATATATGTATTAAAAAATAAAGTGATCTATAACTCCTTATTTCTGAGTTGAAACTGAGAAAATGTAAAAATAAAAAATAAAATATTTGATTAATCTATTGACTTTGAGTGTCTTCTCTTTCTCCTCCTCCCTCTGTCTCTTTCTTGATTTATATACTACAATTTCCAAAGTCTTGAAATACCTTGTAAATTTCAAGATGGTATGAGAGAGGGTACTTAGAGATAATGAAGGAAAAGTGTCATTTGAAGAACCTGAACTAATAGGTGGTTTTTAGTACCTAAGTTAAAGAAATAATAATATTTGCAGTAGGACACACTAAGTACTTAATAAATATCAACTGCATAATAAAGTAATAAATTAATTATAAGTAATTTAAAATTAAATTAAAATAACATTAGTAAATTGATTTAATTGGTTAATTTGTAAATTAATTGGTTAATAAATTAGTAAACTAATTTAATTAATTGGTTAATTTGATTTCAAAAGTATAAGTATACTAGATTGTATTTTTAAATGCACCCAAGATTTGTATTCATCAGGTCTAGTAAAACATGCAGACACAGAAATGACTGGCACGAAGGAAGAAGTTTATATGCACAGAACTCTAGAAGCAGGAGCCAGTCCACATGCAGGGCCACAGTCAGAAACACCAGGTCAGCCAGGAGGCAGAGGGAGCAAGCAGAAAATGTGAGTCAGAGCTTTAATGGGCAAGGCAGGGTAAACAACTTAGAACTGCCAAGTGTGAACAATTTCAGTGTACTGTAGATTGTAGGGGTTTCCTGAGTTGTCTTGGTACCTGGCAATGGAGTGATTAGGGCAGGGAAATATTGGCCTGAGTGTAAGAGCCTCATGGCAGTGAGTGAGCTCTGGATTGGTTAATTCGCCTAAGAAAGGTTCACTCCTGGTGAGTTGTTTGCTATCTCTAGGATTTAGCTAACTCTGGGGGCACAGTCTCCTCCAGTGTCAGCAAGCGCACAAGTTGTAAAAGTATCAAAATACAAAGACTTGCTCAACAGATTAGATAATTTGTTGTCTATTATTTTTGTTTGCTCAATTTCTCTGTTTTGGGGTGAGAGGATCTCTAGTCCATTTAGTATGGTTCTGGGAAGGCTTTTCAACAAGCAGCCCTGTCATGCCTGCCATTCATGTGCCCCAAGCAGATGATTCAAGTCTGTTCATAGCCATCTGCACTGAACACTATTCCCTTCATTTGGACTTCTCAAGAATAAGGCAACAAAAAGCTTTTCTTTTTTTTCGTCTTAAGAAATTTTAAGTTGGGTTTATCAACTTGCCACCAAAATAACTGTAATGAAATAGTTTAAATTTTCTATACTAGAAACTATAACCAATACCAAGGATAAACACTAACCACCAACTCTGACCTCAATGTCAAGCGTTTCATGAACGCTTCCACCAGTTCTACACAGGGTAGACAAATTTAATTCCTTCTTGTGGAACACAGAATGTGATCTGTAATTTTGTAATTGAGACTTAAAATAAAATAATTTTGATTCCCAAACTTGAATCTGTCGATTAACTTGTGTTCATCTAAATTCTTTTCAAATTAAAAAAAAAAAAAAAAAAAAAAAAAAAAAAAAAAAAAAAAAAAAAAAAAAAAAAAAAAAAAAAAACCTGTGTAAGTGTATGTAAATGAAGGGTGATAATACAAAGTTAAGGTACTAACAAAAATAGTATAAACTGATGAACAAAAAATAATACTAAGTAGATTCTGGCTTCTTTGTTCTAGTGCAATATTTAAAATCATCAATAACTTGAAAAACTAGTGCTGACTTTGGAGATCAATACTGTAGGAAGGGAAGAGACAGCAGTAGAAAGAAGGCTTAGGAAATTCTTCATCATACTCTCTTTTGTACTTATTCATTTCTAGAATACCAAGAAATGTTATATTGTATGCTTCATCTTCCCAGCTTTCATTTAAGGACTTGTAACTCCCAGTAGTCTGAAGATAATAAAAGAGCCTTTAGACTTGTAACTAAAAATACTTTCCCTATATATTTCCCACCTCATCTACTTCACCCTTACAGACTTCTGTTCAAAAACATTTCCAGAGTTCTAAAACATGGTTCTTGCGTTACATTTTAATTTCCCTAAATCTGACATGTTTTAAGTTACTCATATTTAAATTAGGGGACCATTGCAGATCAGTGTAAGTTTCTCACCCTTATTTAGGACTGCTGAAATGTTAAGGAGCCATGTTTTAATGCTGTAGCTTTTTACTGAAGTGCTACATCCTACTCTCATGATGTAGCAGTGGGTCATCTAGTCAAGCAGGAGGGCTGTGTTGGCACTGTGGTGCCTCTATATTACTCTCTACTTATAATACGCATCTAAGACTCCACAAAATAATATGTATAAACCTTGTTTCTTTTTCACTTTTTCTTTTTTTCTTTTTTTTTTTTTTGAGAGCAGAGAGTCTTGCTCTGTTGCCAGGCTGGAGTGCGTTTGGCGCAGTCTCGGTTCACTGCAACCTCTGCCTCCCGGGTTCAAGCAATTCTCCTGCATCAGCCTCCTGAGTAGCTGGGACTACAGGCGTGCACCACTATGCCCAGCTAATTTTTTTATAAACCCTATTTCTAAAAGCTACTCTGAATGAAATGATGAGATTCCTGACCCTATTCTAAACATGCAGTGCCCCTACTGCTCCATATGTCTGTTCACAGTTATCTGTTATAGAGATCCTTTGATACAAGGGCAGGAGTCCCCAGCCTTTTTGGCACCAGGGGCAGGTTTCATGGAAGACAGTCTTTTCACTGAGAGCAAGAAAGGGAGGTGGTTTTGGGATGATTCCAGCATATTACATTTATTGTGCACTTTATTTCTATTATTATTACATTGTAACATATAATAAAATAATGATACAGCTCACCGTAATGTAGAGTCAGTGGCACCCCTGAGCTTGTTTTCCTGCAACTAGACAGTCCCATCTGGGGGTGATGGGAGACAGTGACAGATCATCAAGCACTGGATCCTTACAAGGAGTGGGCAACCTGGATCCCTCACATGCACAGTTCACAATAGGGTTTGTGCTCCTGTGAGAATCTCAGGCCGCTGATGATCTGACCGGAGGCAGAGATCAGGCAGTAATGCGAGTGACAGCAGTGGCTCTAAGTACAGATGAAGCTTCCCTTGCTCACGCGCTGCTCACCTGCTGTGTGGCCTGGTTCCTAACAGACTGGTAGTGGTCCATGGCCCAGGGGTTGGGGACACCTGTTCTAAGATATTAGCCTAGTCCTGCTCTTTCCAAAGATTTAATATGGAATACTTCTAGATCTTTTTGTTTTCTTTTAGAGACACGATCTCTATCACCCAGGCTTGAGTGCAGTGGTGTGATCACAGTCCACTTCAGCCTCAACCTCCTGGTCTCAAGTGATCCTCCTGCCTCAGCCTTGCATGTTACTGAGACTACAAGTGTACAACATCACACATGGCTAATTTTTTAAATTTTTGTGTAGATAGAGTCTTACTCTGTTGCCCAGACTGGTCTTGAACTAGTGATCTCAAGAGATCCTCCTGCCTTGGCCTCCCAAATTGCAGGATTACTGGCATGAGTCACAACATCCTGCCTCTTACAATGTTTATGACATATTTTAGACAAAAGATAATAAAAAAATATATTGCAAACATATAAAAAGATGCTCCATATCATATGGCATTGAGGAAATGCAAACTAAAACAACAAGGTACTACTGCATACCTACTCAAATAGGCAAAATCCAGAGCAACAGCAAATACTGGTGAGGATGTGAAGCAACGAGAACTCTCATTCACTGATGATAGAAATGCAAATGCCATAGACACTTTGCAAGACAGTTTGGTAGTTTCTTACAAAGCAAAACATGTTTTAACCATATGATACAGCAATCACATTCCTTTGTATTTACCTAAAGGAGTTGCATGAAATGCGCGCAAAAACCCACACATGATTTTTTTATAGCTTTATTCATAATTGCCAAAACTTGGAAGCAACCAACATGTCCTTCAGTAAATAAATGGATGAGTAAACCAGTAAATCCATGAAATGGAGCATTGTTCACCACTAAAATGAATGAGCTATCAAGCCATAAAAAAAATGGAGGAAACTTAAATGTATATTACTAGGTGAAAGAAGTCAATTTGCAAAGGCTGTATACTGTATGATTCCAACTGTGACACTCTGAAACAGGAAAAATTATGGAGACAGTAAAAAGATTAGCGATTTCCAGTCCAGGAATTAGAAAAGAAAGGGATACACGGATGAAGCACAGAGGAACTCTAGTGCAGTGAAACTACTATACTATACTACAGTGGTGGATACATGTCATTATATATTTGTCCAAATCCAGAAAATGTTCGGCATCAGGAGTGAGCCCTAATGTAAACTGTGGGCTTTGGGTGCTAATGAGGTGATATCATAGGTTCAACAGTTATAACCAAAGTACCATTTTAATGGGAGATGTTGATAATGGAAGAGGTTGTGCATGTGTGAAGGGAGGGCATATATGAGACCTCGTTGTACCTTATGCTCAATTTTGCTGTGAACCTAAAACTGCTCTAAAAAATAAAAGCCTATTTTTGGCCGGGCACAGTGACTCATGCCTGTATTCCCAGCACTTTGGGAGGCCAAGGCAGGTGGATCACGTGAGATCAGGAGTTTGAGACCAGCCTGGCTAACATGGTGAAACACCGTTTCTACTAAAAATACAAAAAATTAGCCAGGCATGGTGGCGCATGCCTGTAATCCCAGCTACTCAGGAGGCTGAGGCAGGAGAATCGCTGTAACCTGCACTCCAGCTTGGGCAACAAGAGCAAAACTCCATCTGCACAAAACAAAAAAAAAAAAAGAAAAGAAAGAAAAGAAAAAAGTATTTTAAAAAATATTACAATATTTAAATAATAATCTATTGAACATACATGTTCACTTTCAAGTTTAGTAAGTTAAAATTAAAATCACAGTTGTAACTTTCTGTGTCCTCCTCCTACTCTGCTCACTTTCCTTCACTACCAAGGGAAAACATTCTTTAACTTTTTAGTCATTACTCAGATGTATATGTGCACTTTTACATCTGACTACACCCATATACAACTTATGGTACTGTTTACATGTTTTGAATATTCCCACACAGAGTATCACAGTAATGAGAGTTGTTTATGATATGTAATGATGCTAATTTATGTAATAATATCATATACATTGTCATTATTCTGAATATTTCATTTAAATTAACCACTTCTTTTTTTTTTTTTTTTTTTTGAGATGGAGTCTTGCGTTGTCTCCCAGACTGCAGTTCAGTGGTGCAATCTTGGCTCACTGCAACCTCCACTTCCCAGGTTCAAGTGATTCTCCTACCTCAGCCTCCTGAGTAGCTGGGATTACAGAAGTGTGTCACCACACCCAGCTAATTTTTGTATTTTTTTAGTAGAGACAGGGTTTCACCATGTTGGCCAGTCTAGTCTCGAACTCCTGACCTCAGGTGATCCACCCACCTTGGCCTCCCAAAGTGCTGAGACTACAGGCTTCAGCCACGGTGCCTGGCAAAAACTGACCTTTTTGTTTTTACCACATATATATTTTTTCCTATTGGTTTTGATATTGGTTTTGTCCTAATTTAAACTTTTACAGTTACTAAAAATTACAACATAGCAATAAACCTGCTGTAGAATAATAGGCATTCTTGGACATAAACTTAATGTAAAATAGCTTTTACCATAAAAAATAAGCTATTTAGTTCTGTTACATAATGCTCTATCTCTCTCTAAAATTGATATACAATTTTCAGTACTACCTGTAGTATTAGTTTGGTGCAAAAGTAATGCAGTTTTGCCATTACTTTTAATGTCAAAAACCGCAGTTACTTTTGCATCACCTAATAGTATATAAATGTCTCCACTGTTCCACATACTTATCAAGGTAGTCAAATCTGGTAAAGAATTTTATTTTTCCATTTTCCTCATTAACAGTGAAATGAGTCAGGCATGTTGGTGCATACCTGTAGTCACAGCTACTCTGGAGACTGAGACTGGATGGTCACTTGAGCCTCCAGGTTTGAGGTTGCAGTGAGCTATGATCACACCACTGTACTCCACCCGGGGCAACAGAGTAAGACCCTATCTCAAATAATAATATTAGTAATGATGAAATGAGTGTCAGTTGTTACGTTTATTGGCCATTTAGGCTTCTTTAGTTTGTGAATGTTTAGTTCATATACTTCGCTAACATTACCATATTGTTTATCTTTTTCTTATTGCTTCACAGTAGTCTTATGGCCATTAATTATGGATGTCTATATTTATTACATGTATTTCCACCTAAACTTGTCTTTTCATGGATTTTATGGGGACTTTGCATTAGTAGGAGCATTTATACAGTTCTTTATGAGTTGAAATTTTTAAAATATCATGTAAGAAATTATTCTCTATTCTAAGACCATAAGAATATTTTCCTCTAAAATTTCTCTAAAGGTTTTTAAGTTTTGTCTTTTGTATGTATGGAAATTATGTTTATATATGGTCTGACTTCAGGAATCATTTTTTTTTTGTTTTGTTTTAGTACAGGTAGCCTGTTGTTCCGGTATCGATTGAATGGGTCCTTTTTACCTCATTGTTTTCTAAGATCACCTTTCTCATACATGCAGTGATCTTTCCCAGACTATCTATTCTTTGAGTCTATTTGGCTATTCTGGCAATAAATTACCATTCTGTTTATATATTCCCGTAACTTCATAATGAGTTAAGCTACCTGGGTAGCCTCCACCTTTTTTAGCTTCTTAAACATTGACTTAATTATTCTGAGGCTTCTTCACTTTTGAATTACTTTCAGGCCTCCTTACTTCCACATACATTTTAGAATCGGCTTGCTAAGTGCCTCAAAAAAAGATTCTGGTGGAATTATAATTGATATACATTAAATTATATTAAATGTATGGGTTAATTGAGGGAACATTGACATCATTATGACATTGATTCCTTCAAAAGTTATGAACATTTACTGGAATAACTTTTCCAGTAAATGTTTGATTTATGCTGTTACTTTGTATTTTGTTTCTATATTAAATTGCGTATTTTTCTTAGAACAATTTTTTTAATTTAGTACTAGTTTGTAACTAGTTTATATTGACCCTATATTCTACAGTTTTATTAATTCTCATTCTAATTGGCAAGTAGAATCTCAGAGTTTATTTTTGGTGGGGGATGAGGTAAACAAATCTATAAATTTTAAATACTAGTGTATTTACAAAAAGATAGCTTTTGCTTCTTAACAAGCCAGCCATCTGGGTTGTGCAGTTCTGATTTTGGCTGGGCTCCTCATGTATACAAGTGCCTCCAGCAGCCAGCCAGCAAGCCGAGTCCTCTTCAGAGGGATCGGCTGGGAACATGGGCCACTGGGCCTCTCATATCTTTCATTGTCTCCCACCTAGCTCAGGGCAGCTCTGCATGGTTTCCAGAGAAAAGAAGTGTGTGTTGTCTCTTAAAAGTCTAGGCTCAGAACTGGAAAAGCACCGTTTATGCCACACAATTGTGGCCAAATAAGGCAAAAGTTCAGCTCAAATTCAAGAAAGAAAAATTGGCTATACCTCCCCTTGGAAGTAGCTACAAAATCACATTGGCAAAGGAACAGGGATTACAGGAAAAGGGGCCCTTTTACATTCACATAATCACACCTTGTTTCTTGGTCTCTCATTTCATTTTTGTTGGCTTTCTGGTTAGTTTTTACGAAGTAAGATAATACTTTATTGTACTTTTGGATCAAGTTTTTTGTGATGCTCGTTAGAAATTATTTGTAGTAGAGGAGCTGATGGATTAATAGGCAAGAGCCTTGATTGTGGTATAAACCATCACATGAATTGCTATCGGCAAAGGGTGTCAGGCTATCTATGCCAAAGCCTTTGCATTACTTTTGTTTTTTTCTTTTTGAGACAGAATCTCACTCTGTCACCCAGGCTGGAGCACATTGGCACGATCACGGCTCACTACAACCTCCGCCTCCTGGGTTCAAGCAATTCTTGTGCCTCAGTCTCCCAAGTAGCTGGGATTACCAGTGGAGCAGGATGCACCACTACGCCCTGCTCATTTTTTTTTTTTTTTTTTTTTTTTGTATTTTTAGTAGAGACAGGGTTTCACCATGTTGGCCAGGCTAGTCTCGAACTCCTGACCTAGAAAGATCTGCTTGCCTAGCCTCCCGTGTGCTGGGATTACAGGAGGGAGCCACCGTGCCTCGCCTGCATTACTTCTTCAATATACTTTTATACACATTTTGTGTGAATCTTACAAATCGTACATGCTCCTATACTTCCTGTTTTTATGATTCGCATATACTTCTCTAAAGCTACCTTAGTTCCGTGCCATGTTGCACATGACTACTTCACCTTTCATTTATCAGTTTTGTGTTGGCTGTTTACATTTTCTTTTCGGTACAGTAGTTTCATAGTTTCTGCCTCTTTTTACCCTGGGCTCTTACTATCTCTTTGATAGAAAGAGTTAATTAATTTTAAAAATCTTTTTTTTTTTAAACTATTTTGGTCTGTGGATCCTCCTATATGTCAGTCTGTCAACAGTATATTTTACATTCTGCTGTCGTAGAAGTTAAAAATATAGAACCAAACAAATCATGTGATTTCTGCTCTCATAAAGTTTACACTCCAATAAATAAACATAATTGTACTATGTGACAGAGAGTCACCCATCTTCCAAGCTTGAGAGTCTCTTTAGCATTTTCTATGCTTATGCAATTGGAGGATGGCCATGAACAGGTTGCTTTATCATAGCATGGATCTTTTAGGAGACATTGGGGCTCCAGTTCTCAAATTTGCTGTTATTTTTTCCTCATACCATTAAACAAATCTGAGTTACATGAAAAAAAGAAGTGTTATCATTTAGAAGAGTCATCTGCATTGCTTTTTAGATCAATTTTAATGCTTATATTGAATCCAAATCTGTCCACCACTTTTGTAAAGTTAGATTTCTTCAATGGTAACAATTTATGTAAGTGAGTGATCAGGCCCCTTAGCGAGAGAAGAATGCAGAGTGTGAACTGCCAAGTTCATCACACATCCTGACCCTTTACTTTGGAAAGAATGAGTTTGCACAGCTCTGCAGGTAGTGACTCCTCTCATGTGTTGGCATCACATATAAGCATATGTGGGAGCAGGCATAGAAGCTGTGTGGCTCCCAGCAAGATGCATTGCCATCGAGGGTTTGATTGCCTAAATCGTATTAGCTTAGCTGGGTGTGGTGGCATGTTCCTGTAATCCAAGCCACTCAGGAGGCTGAGGCTGGAAGATCGTTTGAGCCAAGGAGTTTGAGGTCGCAGTGAGCTGTGATCGCACCCTTGTACTCCAGCCTGGGTGACAGACTGGAGGGGTGTCTTTGTCTTTGTCTCTAAAATAAATAAGACTTTGTCTCTAAAATAAATAAATCTAATTAGCCTGGGAGTTCCTTGAGAGCCAGAGTGCTTGATTCTCTTTCAGCTCCAATGTCCCATCCTAATGCAGTTTCTGGAAGATACTCAGTAATAGCTGGTAAGAGAATATGAAAACAAATTGTATGTGTATTGACATAATTTTAAAAATGGCTTTCTCCTTCAAGCTTATTTTGGTTCATAGACACTTTGAAAATGTTATTAATAGCATCATCCCTGGACATCACAGATATAAGGGCTTGCATTCACCAGCCTAATTACAGATCTGTTTTCTGAGTAACATTTTTAAATAGGGCAAAAGAGAACAATGCTTATTGCAAACCTTTCAGTCCCCTTCAAGGGGGCTAACATTGAGGGAAACTGTTGTGGAAAAGTCAGCTGATTTTGAACAATGTTATTAGTCAGGGTTCTCCAGAGAGACAGAACCAATCGGATATATGTATATATAAAAGAGAGTTAATTAGGGAGAACTGGCTCACACAATTACAAGGTGAAGTCCCATGATAGGCCGTCTGCAAGCTGGGGAAAGAGATAAGCTGGTAGTAGCTCAGCCCAAAGCCTCAGAACTAGGGAGGATGACAGTGTAGCCTTTAGTCTGTAGCCAAAAGGCCCAAGAGCCCCCAGGAAGCCGCTGATGCAAGTCCCAGAGTCCAAAGGCAGTGGAACTTGGAGTGTGATGTCCAAGGGCAGGAGAAGTGGAAGCAAGTGTCCAGCAGGGGAAAAAGAAAGAGAGTCAGAGCAGGAGCAAGAGAGAGAGAGTGCGAGAGGAGGTGCCACACACTTTTAAATGACCAGATCTCTTGAGCACTCACTCACTCTCAGGAGAACAGCACCAACAGGACAATACTAAACCATTCATGCCCTCATAATCCAAACACCTCCCATCAGGCCCCATCTTCAACACTGGGGATTACAATTCAACACGAGATTTGGGCAGAGGCAAATATACAAACTAGATCAAACATTTTTAATGAGCCAGATGTTTGTCATTGATTGATGTCTTCTCTTTTTTTTTTTTTTTTTTGAGACGGAGTCTCACTCTGTCGCCCAGGCTGGAGTGCAGTGGCCGGATCTCAGCTCACTGCAAGCTCCACCTCCCGGGTTCACGCCATTCTCCTGCCTCAGCCTCCCAGGTAGCTGGGACTACAGGCGCCGCCACGTCGCCCGGCTAGTTTTTTGTATTTTAGTAGAGACGGGGTTTCACCATGTTAGCCAGGATGGTCTCGATCTCCTGACCTCGTGATCCGCCCGTCTCGGCCTCCCAAAGTGCTGGGATTACACGCTTGAGCCACCGCGCCCGGCCCATTGATGTCTTCTCAACCGTCATCTCTGAGTACTCTATAATGGTTTCTTATACATCCTGGAGAATGAGTCTTCCCTCTCCCCTCCAAATGTAGAGATTGGTCACATAACAATACTAGTATTAAATCTACTTAGTCAAAAGCAGGTTGGGCCCTTTTGCAGCAAAGGGAAGGCACGTGATCACTAGGATGTCTGTTTAATGTGTAGGATATGGTGACTGTCTCATTCTTGAATCCTGAAGTAGGTTTGACTGCAGGCGTCCAGAAGTTGATTGAAGCTCTGCTCCAAAGAGGGGAAAAAAGTTTTTGTATGATTGAGACAGTTTCTGTAATAAAACGACCTGCT
Source organism: Rhinopithecus bieti (assembly GCF_001698545.2). Classification (NCBI taxonomy): domain Eukaryota; kingdom Metazoa; phylum Chordata; class Mammalia; order Primates; family Cercopithecidae; genus Rhinopithecus; species Rhinopithecus bieti. Next base: position 5,770,036 of record NW_016803880.1, on the reverse strand, counting down.
ACAAAATACTTGTAGCACTGATATTATTAAAATGAATTAAATGGTAAGTCATATTAAATGGTTTGGTGAGGGTTGAAGTTCTAAATTTCTGAAAATGATGCTTTTATTCACTCGTTCTCACCTTCAGAGACTTTGCCGCTGTTAGTGACCTAGTTAGATATGCTGTCACCTCTGGTAGGTGGAGAATCATCTGTGTAGGTGGCAGGATTAAAAGGTTTATTATCACTTTTTCACCTTCTTCCTGTCAGTCGAGTTCTTCCTAGGCCCTTCTCCTGATGGTCTCACTTTTGGCTATGTTTCGACATCAAGAACTGTTGATGTTTAATTGTCACTTTCTTTAGAAATGTGGAAATGTGTCCTGAAATGAGAACTTTATTACACTTTGTATAGAAGTTATAATGTTGCTTAGAACTTTAATGTGTAATGCTCTGAATTCTTCCTGTTTTTGTTTTGTTTTTTGCTAGATTATCTTTCACAGACTGGATTATAATCTGTGGCTTTTCTAACAGAAGTAAGACCTGCTCATATATCAAGATATTTCCTAATTGTTTCTGTAAATACATCGCAGTTATTTAATTGACACCTAGTAATGGTCATTTCAAATGAGTGTTAATTTATTAAGTCATCTTTCTCAAAATGTTCAAATCAATACTACAATCAATATTTTATTGACCAAATGTGCCATATTAGTGAACAAATACAGAAGTCTAGATCTGACTATTATAGTTACTTTCTTAGAATACAATTCAAACTTTGATACAAAAGCTATAGCCATTGAACAAATCACATTTCTTATGTAGTTTTGTTAAAGACACTGGTTGTTACCATCAGTTAAAAATATTATTTTATTAAGATTTTCTCTGAAAGCAATGAATAAGATACACTAGCTGTCTTCAGGAAGTTTACAGTCTAGTGTGAAGTATTAGAAAAGGACTAGCGAGATCCAGCAAGGACAGAGTAAGAGAGAAGACATAAACATCAGAAGAACAATAAATATGAAATTTTCAAAGCATGGTGAAATTGACATCAGTGTCTTTGATGGAGAAAAGTAGACTTTTAAGTTTTTCTTCATTAGTTCTCTAATATTCCGTTCACGTTTAGGGCAGCAGTTACTGGATTCTTGCACCTTACGCAGTGTAACTGTCTTTTAATACTTTAGCTCTAGAGTTTACTAGCTATTCATTGTGTGTATAAGTAGTGCAGGAGCAATGAATTTAGAATGAAACTAAGCTAGTTTTTCCTCTTACCCATTTAACAAACAAATGTTGGGGAAAATATGGTCAAATATGAAAACTGTAGTGAATGAAAGATACTGAACAGAGAAACATGATATGAAAAAAATATATAAGAATAGGATTTCATAGAAAATATTTTACCCATTTCCATTCTTCTATCTGAAACATAGTAAGTATGTATTAGAAAATTTAGCCTTTCATTAAAAGCTCACGTTGGAATTTTGTTCAACTTAGCCAAGCATGTCTAATTAGCATTCCCGAAAGTTGAATTGCTTCCAAGTTAGAATTGTTAGGATGATCAAAAAAATCACTTAGTATAGAACTCTTCTGAGGAGTTACGAGCATTGTTTCTCTTCAATACTTATTTTCTTCACCTAAGACAATACTGTTTCATGCAGGCAAATTTCACTATTTAGACAAAAAGGAGTAGTTTTCCTCATTGCAAATATCCAGGGCTCACCCTCTGTCAATCTCTCTACTCTCCAAATTTTTTCTTATAAATTTTAACTACCTTGGTCTTCTAAACTCCAAATGTCTCCTCAAGTCAGCAGGACCACTAATCTTTGTTCAATTCTCTGTGTTTTGCGTTTAAGCCTGGGAACCCTATTAAAGCAATAAGCTGAGGCAATGATGGGGCTTACCTCATTTGTTTTCTCTTATTCAGGAATCACTTTCTTGTACTGCATATTTCTGTTGTTCAATATGAAAACAAAATGAAAGCAAAACAACAAAACAGTTGTTTTATATATTTTGCTTGGTTTTCTAGTATTTTAAGATTAGAAAATCTGGTTTTCTTCACTGTAAGCAGAAGTCAGATTTTTCAAAAACCTATTAAAATATTTATATCTCTAATTCTAAATTCGTTATATAGTTGTTTCCTTTCTATTCATACCAAGAGTCTGAATATCCTAAAGCTTAAGGTACCAAATTGCCTGGGTTTAAGTCTCTGCTTTGACAATTACCTATTAGGTGACCTTGAAAAGCCTTCTTGGCCAGGCTCATGCCTATAATCTCAACACTTTAGGAGGCCGAGGTGGGTGGATCAACTGAGGTCAGGAGTTGAAGACCAGCCCGGCCAACATGGTAAAACCTCATCTCTACTAAAAAATACAAAAATTAGCTGGATGAGGCAGTATGCACCTGTAGTCCCAGCTACTGGGGAGGCTGAGGCAGGAGAATCGCTTTTACCTGGGAGGTGGAGGTTGCAGTGAGCCAAGATCATGCCTCTGCACTCCACCCTGGGCAACAGAGTAAGACCCTGTCTTACAAAACAAAAAAAGAAAAGAAAAGGCTTCTTAATACCTTTGTGTCTCAATTTTCCCACAAGAATCGCTCTTCACAGAGTTGTTGAAGGTATTAAATTAGTCAATATAGAAAAAGCACTAAAAGCCATTTCTCTAATATAGTAAGATCTTATTATCTCTAATTCTGCTATCTAGTCATTTACTTATACATAAAGAAATTAGAAGGCCGGGTACAGTGGCTCATGCCTGTAATCCCAGCAATTTGGGAGGCCCAGGTGGGCGAATCAACTGATCAGGAGTTCCAGACCAGCTGACCAACATGGAGAAACCCCGTCTCTGCTAAAGCAATATAAAACTTAGCCAGCGCGTGGTGCCGCTTCCATGCCTGTAATCCTAGTTCTCTGGAGGCTAAGGCAGGGGAATTGCTTGAACCCAGGAGGCGGAGGTAGTGGTGAGCCGAGACCATGCCATTGCACTCCAACCTGGGCAACAAGAGTGAAACTCCGTCTCAAAAAAAAAAAAAAAAAAGAAATTAGAACCAATTTTACTACCATATTTGTGAGCACATTTTGTATTTTACTTTGTCATTTTTACATTCATTTTAATACATTCGTTTGTTATTTTAAATATAAAGAGGCTCACTAATCTTATGCCTCTATTTTCATAACATTTGAGTGCATTGCATACATAACATCTAAGGAAACCAACTTACACATTTGACCTCAATGAATCCTCATTATAGTCCTATGAGATTAAAACCAGTGATAGCTACACTATACAGATTTGGGGAATAAAGTAGAGAAATTTGATGATGTCCCCAAGATCAAACAGCTATCTCCTTAACACTGGAATCACAATTCCCTGTGATTCTGGAAGCTTATCTGTTAGTGACTATGTGACTACCTCTATTAAATATCATTATAAGTAGGATAAACAAATTTCAGTTTTCCTTTGCATAGTTCTGCTTCATGCTTGCCTTGCAGACTTATTTTTATTTAATAGTGCCCATGGTCACTCACAAAAAAGCCAAATTTGAATGATAAATTATATATTCACTGCTATATACATAACAGGTATTACTGACTGATGAGATTTATAATGAGCACCTAAAACCTAGAGAGTGATTTATACAGTTAAAGGAGGTGACGTCTCTAATGTCATTTTCCTATGCTTCAGTGATTTTATCACTTTGACTTTTAGAGAAAAATGACATGACACTTCACAGAGATTTGTTAAAATTTAGCAGTTAGTTATTCAGCCTTTCCCATTCTGCTGGTAGTTAGAAAATAAGGTAGACATTGAAGGACAGAGGTTAAATGAAGGAAGTGTATCTTGTCAGATGACCAACACTTCATTCTTGCCTCCTCAGCCCTACTTAGATAAAATAGAATAATTAAATTTTAGGAAGAATCTGTAATCTGGTGGCTCTTTAGGGGATGGAAAGGTGGGACAGGAAGGAGAATAAGAGAGAGAAAATGAATAAAACAGATATGAAAGAGAAATGAAGAGTCAACAATTTTTCTTTTTTTTTTTTTTTTTTTTTTTTT
>NW_016803880.1:5762382-5764331 GCF_001698545.2 Rhinopithecus bieti | reverse complement strand
TTTTTGAGATGGAGTCTCACTTTGTCACCCAGGCTGGAGTGCAGTGGCACGATCTCCGCTCACTGCAACCTCCATCTCCTGGGGTCAAGTGCTTCTCCTGCCTCAGCCTCCGGAGTAGCTGGGATTACAAGCATGTGACACCGTGCCCAGCTAATTTTTGTATTTTTAGTAGAGGCAGGGTTTCACCATGTTGGCCAGGATGGTTTCAAACTCCTGACCTCAAGTGATCCACCTGCCTCGGCCTCCCAAAATGCTGGGATTACAGGGGTGAGCCACCTCACCTGGCCTCAGCAAAGTTTTTAATCATGTCAGAACTGTACTTATTTTTAAAGCTGCAAAACATAAATAATCTATTCATGCCTCTTAGTCACTACTGAACAGGTAAAATAAAATATTTAGTATTATCCCATCCAAATGTGAAAGAGAGGGTGAACTCAAAGCGTTGGCTATTCTCAGAAGAGAGGCAACTACATCATTCAAGTTTGCATAATTGTTTTATCCATGAAGTAAAGAAAGGCACTTGGGCTCTTCAATAACAAAAAAGGAAATACTGAATGATATAATAGTGACTGTGAAATAGTTCAGGGACTGTCATGCAGGAAATGAAATGAAATTGCCTACTTTGAAGTCTCTTGCCTTTGCCGTTCTTTCTGCTTGAAAATCTTTCTCTAAATATGCTTATGGCTTACCTTATCATAGCCACTGAAAGTTTTTTTTCACTGAGGGCTTCCAAAGTTGCCCTACATTAACTTGCTAATTCTCTCTCTCACACACACACACTCACACTTCTTAGCTCCCTCTCTGCTTGTATTGCATCATTTAGCACTTACTTCTACCTAATAGAGCATGTATTTTCTTATTTTCATTTTATTACCTCAAACCTACCTGAATGTGGGGCTCATAAAAGCAGGAATTTATATCTAATTTGCTCACTGCTAATCACCAATGCTCAAATCAGTACCTGGTAATGGTTAACAAATGCTTCTTACATTAATAAATAATGAATGAGATGTTAGTTTGGTTTTAGCCCAAAGGGTTGAAGAAAAATCCAGAAATAAATTGGAGGGCGGCAGACTAGGCTCTTTGTAAAATGTTAGCACTACACACTGTCTCTTTATGAGTAAGTGGCTGCTCAGAACATGATTCTAACATTCTTGAAGTTACTACATGATCAACTGATAGAAGTAATTTCAAGAATTCTTGCAGATTGGATGAGAGGTTGATTTTTTTTTCCTTAGTACAGAGAAACTCTGATTATTCAGCAAAGGGAGAAAAAGACATTCAAACCACTACACACAAGCTACAATACTAAAATGAAAACTAGCTTCCCTGTTTAATCGTAGGTCTCATTAGTTTATTTCTATTACTCAATCTAACTTGAAGACTTGCTTCTGTGAAAACTGAAAAATAAAAATTGAACCAAGAGAGAAGGTGAAGATGAGTTCTGGGAGCAGTGGTAGAGAACAATAAAAATAAAGGAGAATCAGCAACTCACAGAGCCTTTTTTGCACTACTTATTAAGACAGATATAGTTTACAATGCTGACATTTGTCTTGAGAAAGAGAAAGAGAGAAGAAAAAATTTACTTATGACATGTTTTATTTTTCTAAAACTTTGAAAGTTTCAAAATTATCTCTATGCAGGTTTTATATATTAATTTAAAATCTTACTGACTCTGTGAAATGGTACAAAAAACAACAACAGCAACAAAATAACTTGAACTCAATAAATGCCACTTGAATCAGCAAAGACCCATGTGTGTGGCTCTGTCAAATCCCCTTGCTGCAATAGCTCTGCCAGTTTACTTGACAAATGTGTAGCCCTGGACTTTCACCCCCTGTTTAACAGAACAGTTTGAAGATGGTACTTTAGAAGCCTTTCAGACCATGAGATTGTTATTTTGCATAGCAGTGTTATCAGCTTGGAGAAAAAAAAAAATTGTACTACTT
>NW_016803880.1:5678136-5762133 GCF_001698545.2 Rhinopithecus bieti | reverse complement strand
AAAAAAAAAAATTGTACTTTACTTTTTTTTTTTTTTTGAGACGGGGTCTCGCCCTGTCACCCGGGCTGGAGGGCTGTGGGCGGTCCTCAGGTCCCTGCAAGCTCCGCCTCCCGGGTTCACGCCATTCTCCTGCCTCAGCCTCCCGAGTAGCTGGGACTACAGGCGCCGCTACCTCGCCCGGCTAGTTTTTTGTAGTTTTTAGTAGAGACGGGGTTTCACCGTGTTAGCCAGGATGGTCTCGATCTCCTGACCTCGTGGTCCGCCCGTCTCGGCCTCCCAAAGTGCTGGGATTACAGGACTTTACTTTTTTAAAGCACAAAAATAAATAGGAGTTATACATGTAATGTTTTCAACATTCAGGAAAATAAAATATTTTCTCTTTTCATAAACCAAATGCATTTTAAACTCAATTCTTCTCTCTTATTTCATATCTACTACTATGTTTTTCCAACTAGACCAAGAGTAAAACATTGCTGACTTATTATAATAATGTAAAACTCATTCCCTACATATTTTCACAGAAAAAAAATCTTTTTGGCAATAAAACAATTTCATCATTACTCTGATGTCATGAAATTATATTCTGCTGAATTGACCAGAGAAAGAAATTGTGCATAAGGCATGGTAGATCCATTAAAATTAAAATAAGCACATTCAATTTTAAGGTGAAATTTGTTCATTTGCATTTTTTTTTACAATTAATCGTCATGGAGGATAATACTTTGATGACATACTAATAAAAATATATCCACAATAATGTATTATTACTAGACTTCTCTTTATTTCTAACAACCTAATGAACACTGTGATATTGACTGATACGGTTTGGATCTGCATCCCTGCCCAAATCTCATGTTGAATTGTAATCCCCAATATTGGAGGTGGGGCCTGGTGGGAGGTGAATGGATCATGCAGGTAGTCCTTCATGAATGGTTTAGCACCATCTCTTTGGTGCTGTTCTCATGATAGTGAGTGACTGAGTTATCACAAGATCTGGTTTTCGAAATGTGTGTAGCGCCTCCTTCTCTCTCCTTTGCTCCTGCTCTGGCCATGTAAGATGTGCCTGCTTTCCTTTCTCCTTATGCCGTGATTGTGTGAGGCCCTCCTCAGAAGCAGAAGCCGCTATGCTTCCTGGACAACCTGCAGAACCATGAACCAATTAAACCTCTTTTCTTTGCAAATTACCCAATCTCAGGTAATTCTTTTTTAAAATTTAGTTTTATTTTAGGTCCCGGGGTACATGTGCAGGAAATGCAGGTTTGATACATAGGTAAACATGTGCACGGTGGCTTGCTGAACCTATGTACCCATCACCTTGGTATTAAGCTAGGCATGCATTAGCTGTTTTTCCTGGTGCTGTCTCACTCTTTGCCCTCCCCCAGCAGTCCCCAGTGTGTGTTGTTCTCCTTCCTGTGTTCAGGTGTTCTCCTTGTTCGACTCCCACTTATAAGTGAGAACATGCAGTGTTTGGTTTTCTGCATTACTGTGCTGGGGATGATAGCATCCATCTCCATCCATGTCCCCGCAAAGGACATGATCTCATTCATTTTCATGGCTGCGTAGTATTCCGTGGTGTGTATGTACCACATTTTCTTTATCTGGTTTATCATTGATGGACATTTGGATTGATTCCATGTCTTTGCTATTGTGAATAGTGCTGCAGTCAACATATGTGTGCATGTATCTTTATAATAGAATGATTTATTTTCCTTTGGGTATATACCCAGTAGTGGGATTGTCAAGTCAAACGGTATTTTACAGCACTGCAAGAATGGACTAATACAATGCCTTTTTGCACACATTATTTCTAATTATCAAAACAACTCAGATCATAATCTTTGACTTACAAACGAGGACACTTAAACTCTAAAGATTAATTGGAAGCTCATATAGCAAAAAGGGAGGTATGATCAGAATTTGAAACGAAGTCTTGTTGATTCAGTAGTTATAATATTTATTAGTAGTTATTTGGTAATATCAATGAAATGGATAAACTGGTTAGCTAGCCTAACCAAAAAATAAACAAACAAATAAAGAAGACACAAATCACTAATATCAGGAATAAAAGAAGAGTCATCACTACTGTCTCATAGATGCAAAAAGAAGAACAAAGGCATATTATGAACAATTCTATGACCACAAACATGATAACTTTGATGAAATGTACCAATTAACTGAAAAACACAATTTATCAAAACTGACACAAGAATATATAATTAGAATGGCTCTATATCTGTTTTACAAATTGAACCAATAATTAATAACCTTCCAAAAAATAAAGCACTAAGACTGATGGTTTCATTGGTGGATCTTACCAAACATTTAAGAAAGATGTGACAGCAAACCTCCACAATCTCCAAAAAATAAAATTGGAAAGGACACTTCCTAATATATTCTATGAGGCAGCATTATCTTAATCTCAAAATCAGATAAAGACATTACAAGAAAGGAAAACTAGGGACCAATATCTCTGATGAACATAAATGAAAAATTTCTCAACCAAGTGTGAGCAAATAAAATCTAACACTATATAGAAACGTATACACCAGGGCCAAGTGGGATTCATTGTAGATTTGTGGGTGTGGTTCAACCTTCAGCAGTCAGTTAATACAATGCACCATATTAACAGATGAAAGAAGAAATATCCCATAAGCATATCAATAGGTGTAGAAAATGCATTTGACAAAATCCAATAGCCACTTGTGATAAGAGATCTCAGAAAACTAAGACTAGAACTTCCTCAAGTTGGCAAAATAAAATCTACAAAAACCTATAGTTAACAGCATACTCAATGGTAGAAACTGGACAGTTTCTTTCTGTGGTTGGGAATAAGGCAAGGATGTTTCTCTCATCACTGGTATTCAATACGAAGATGGAAGTCCTAGAAAGTGCAATTAAAAGAGGAAGGGTAATAAAATATATAGAGATTGGGAAAGAAAAAATAAGACTGTGTTTGTTTGTAGACGACATGGTTGTCTGTGTAAAATATCCCAAAGAACTGACAAAATTATTCCTGGGACTACAAAGCAATTATTGCAAGATTGTATAGTACAACCTTGTAAATACACAAAAGTCAAATTATTTTTATGTATAGCCTGTAATAAGCAAATATAATTTGGAATTAGAAGTATTTTGGTACAAATGTACAAATATATACAAGATGTGTATGAGTAAAACTGCAAATCTCAGATAAAACAACAAAGATATCTAAATAAATAAATAAACAGGTGTGCCATGTTTATGAATAGGAAGGCCTAATATAGTTAAGAAGCTGGTTGTTTACGATTTGATCTAGATACAAACAGTTGCAACCCAAAATTCTAGAAAGTCATTTTGTGGACATCAGCAAATGACTCTAAAGTTTATACGAAAAGACAAAAGATGCAGAATAGCCAACACAATACTGAAGAAAAAGAAAAATGTTATAATACCAAACTACTGGAGTTTATAAGTTCCTGTAAAAGTACATTAGTCAAGACAGTGTGATACAGGCAAAAGGCTAGACGAATGGAAGAACAGGTCAATGGAAAATAATAGAGAGCTCAGAAACAGACCCAAACAGGTACTATTAACTAATCTTTGAGAAAGGAACAAAGGCAATTCCATTGAGAAAGGATAATCTTTTCAACAAATGGTGCTGCAACAACTGGACATGACCAGAGCAAAGAGATTATTACAGACCTAATTAAGGATTTTGGACCTCCAGACAAAAGCAATCTTTGCTGAGAATGGAAATGCCCATAAGTAAGTTCTAAAGATGTGTTCTGCAGCATAGTGCCTACTGTTAACAATACAGTGTTGGGCACATCAAAAGTTGTTCAGAAGGCTGATCTCGTGTTAAGTGTTCTCACCACAAAAATGAAAACATAGGGGCACAGGAAAGCTTTGGGAGGTGACAGTTACATCTGTAACCTCAATTGTATTGATGCTATCACAGGTGTTTGCATATACTGAAACTCACCAAATTGTCCAGATTAAATATGTATAGTTATTTGTATATCAATTACACCTCATTAAAGCTGTTAACAAAAGAATCCAAGTGATGATTTGCATAGGAGAACACACATGATTCAGGCTATAAGGCAAGAAAGGCCAGTGGGAATGTGAATTCCTGTGATCACCTCACACAAATTAAATATGGGGTTCTAGACTCTGAGACAAATTCCAGATTGCTCTTACTAATGAGAACTAATTGACTGCCTAATGATCTCTTCAGTGAAATCAGGATTTCTTGAAGAAATGCATAAGTTTGTAATGACTCCCTGCCTGTAGAAAGCCTTCAGTCCCCAAACTGAGTGGACCCAGTGAAGACAAAATAGTGGTATATTTCTACCCCATCACAGCAAAGAATGAACACCAATGGTTATCCAAAAAGAATAAAAATCCCTAGACATATTCCCGAAGAGACATAAAGAAATAGTTCCTTAGGAATAAGGGAAGTCCTAATGAGAAAATGTCACCTGCATCTCAAGATAGTTGTCAGCACTAGATTAAAGAGCTATTAATACTCTACAATTCCCAGACTTACCGGGGGCAAGCCTTATGAAGGCAACAACTGGGGAAAAGTTCACTTCTTCCTAATCAGCATGAGGTGTATTTCCCACAAATCAGTTCATTCTTCAGCCAACTTTTATGGAGCATCAACTATGTATTATACTATACACTATACTAGAATCAGGAGATTAAAAAGTATGATTGCAACATGATTGCAACACAGTCAATATCCTGAGAAATAGTCCCATCCTTTAGAATCTTAATATTTTTTCTGAAACATGATTTGGTGGACAGTCTGTTTCTTTACTTACATGACATATTTAATTATAAACTATAGCAGAAAAAAAGATACTATTTAAGAACAAAGACTGCAGCCAGATTGCCTGGTTTCCTTTTTTTTTTTTTTTTTCATTTCCGAACTATATGACCTTTGCCAAGTTTCTGACCTCCTCAGTGCTTTTTTTCCTCATCTGTACAGTGCAATGTATAATATACTGAGTACAGTGTCATATTTATCTACCTTGTAAGGTTGCTGTGAGGATTTAAGTGAGTTAAAACTTGTAAAATATCTAAAACCATTCTAGGAATGTAGAAAGTTCTAAAGCCATGTTTGCTGCTGCTGCTACCACCCTTGTTATTACTGTTGTTGCCACGATTGTTCTCATTCTAATGGGTTACAGGTTGACTTATGTTTATATAATCAACAGGAATGTTATCTCAGCATCCCATGGCACATTAACCACAGCAATTGTTATTTAGTAGCTACTTCTGTACTGAGAGCCTGTCAAAGATTTATATCTATTACCAAATAATATCTTGCTGTGAGGACACAGATCCACAAATATTAGTGACTTTGTGACAATCACTAATATCTCATTAGGCACAGAATTTTGAAGTTCTTTTTCTCAGCTAGAGAGTTATGCAAGTATTATGTATACTCACTGCTCAATTAAACCTAATTATTTTGAAGTGTAAAATGACCGACATTGCACATCATCTTATCATATTTTTCCAAGTAGGATAGCATAGGTGTACTGTCAACTTTATGACAAGAATATGGCAGAGCTATGCATCCTTTGGAAGCGATCTGCTACAATTACTTAAATTCCTTACACTTTAAATCCTCAGAATTTCTGTAGAGGAAGAAAAGTTAAATCTGTAACTATTATGCCTTCTACTCTGTTATGTGCTCACATCTCTGGGAACCTTGATTTAAGCTGAGTGCATCATTAATCTTTAATATAACCCGAGAACAATAGTCAAATAGAATAATGAGTGGTATTGAAGAAATACATAGAAAAGCATGCCCAGGAATGCATTGAGCCACTCCATATCTTGCATTATTAGACACACCCACTGATTTACACAGATCCTGAATTTTTAACTCCTCGTTGAAAGCAAGGGTAGGCAAAATTCATTCATAACAGACCAGATAATATAATATGTTCAGCTTCATGGGCCATATGGTCTCTGTGACAGCTACTCAACTCTGCTACTATGACATTAACGTGATCAAAGACAATATATAAATAAAAAATTGGCCGGGCACCGTGGCTCAAGCCTGTAATCCCAGCACTTCGGGAGGCCGAGACGGGCGGATCACAAGGTCAGGAGATCAAGACCATCCTGGCTAACATGGTGAAACCCCGTCTCTACTAAAACTTACAAAAAACTAGCCGGGCGAGGTGGCGGGCGACTGTAGTCCCAGCTACTCAGGAGGCTGAGGCAGGAGAATGGCGTAAACCCGGGAGGCGGAGCTTGCAGTGAGCTGAGATCCGGCCACTGCACTCCAGCCTGGGCGACAGAGCGAGACTCCGTCTCAAAAGAAAACAAAACAAACAAAAAAAAATTATGGCTGTATTTTAATAAAACTTCATTTATGAACAGTAAAATTTGAATTACACATAATTTTCATGTGTCACATGTATTATTTTCCTTTGAATCTTTTTCAAAATATTAAAAATGCAACAACAAGTCTTTGGTCCCAGACCACACCAAAACATGTGGCAGGCTTGATCTGGCTTATAGGCTAAAGTTTCCTGAATCATAATGTATAGGACACCAGAATATTTTGAATTTAACAACTCAATCATGGTCCTGCAATCATTACCTAGAAGATTAGCTAGTAACATAAAATGTCTCAAGGCATGCATTACAACTTCAGTCTTATTTTTTCATTTATTTATTTAGGATTCTAACTTTGAGAACAAAAATCATGGGTTATGATTTTACATCTACCACTTGTTAGTTTGATAGCCTTCATTGAAAATTTCCAACCTCTGGCAACCTCTTTCTCCCAAAGTCTGTTATTTGGGAGATGAATTATATCACTACTATCAACTCACACTATGTATCAGAATCACCTGTGGAGAAACCAAGGCTGAACAGTCAGAGATATGGCCTCAACAGGTGACGCCAACCTGCATCCAGCGTTGGAAACTACTGGACTACTGAGCTCCAGACCTCTTTCTGTTTGATAAGTCTAAGAATTTCTATTCTGTACATACAGTTGTCACAAATATCAGTAACAATGTAGCATTACTTCAGAGAATATTACATTTAAATAATTAGTAGAAACCCTTTGCAAAAAATTCAGAACTATTTAACATCTCCTTCATGATGGCAAAATAAAAAAGAAAATACATATATTTAACTCCTTTTAGCTCACTGTTGAGAGATGGACAGAATAGAAAGGAAGGAAACAAATCATATGTATTTCTTTTCCCAATAGCTAGAGCATAGAAAATTACAGAGAAATAAAGCAACAATAATCTGAAAGCTAAGTATTCTTATTCTCAAGCCCTATTTCCTTATTTAGGGTGTTTTGTAGTTGAACAATTGCAGCATTATTTCTCTGCTTCCAAATTCATTATTGAAAAGATAGTTCACACAAATATTCAAAAATAAGCAGTCTACATTTTCATAATATGGTTCATTTGTTCCTAACTTTTAGTACATTTCACAGTCAATATCTTGTCTATACTCATGTAATTGACTCAATTTTCAACTGTCAGTTTCACAAACCGTCATCAAAAAACTTAGATGATCAAGCAGAGCTTAGTTGTTCTGACTTCTTACAGTAAAGGACACACACACAAACACACACACCTTTTTGATAACAACAACAACAAAAAAAACAGTAATGTCCCAACCTTTGGGTAGGCAATGTTTAGGGTTTTATAACCCGAGCAGAGTGATTTTAAGATGAATGTTTCAAAGGAGGAAACTGGTTGAAATTAGGTATAGTTCTTGAATTACTAGATCTAGATTAGTGATTACAGTAAGGAATGAGTCTTAAAGGGGGATTTTATAAGCAGGCTGTCAGTCTTCATTAGCTGTTAAAGTTGGCTTACAGTCTTGTCTTAAAATTTTAAATATTTCTTGCAATAAGTAATTAAGACATTTTTGCTTGATTTTAGTATTGTTTGACATAGAGACATGTAAATATGTTCATCACATATATTGCTTAACACAAGGGGAGAAAAGTATGCCTGGACCTAGCATGACTTAAGACAGAGAGAAAAAAAAAATTGTTTATATTAATACTCACTGACACTTTTGGTCATGCTTTACCATTATCTTATGAACTACCTTAGTCTATTTTGTGTTGCTACAACAGAATACCTGATATAGGTAATTTATAAAGAAAAGTGGTTTATTTAGCTCATGGTTCTGCAGACTGGAGAGTTCAAGGACATGGCCCTGGTTTCTGGCAAGGTCTTCTGTGCTGCATCATAACATGATGGAGAAGGTCAAATTGGAAGCAGTTATGTGTGAAGAGGAAAAACCTAAGAGACATCCTGGCTTGATAGCAACTCATTCTCAAGGGAATTCATTAAGTTCCATGAGAACTGATTCAGTCTTGCCAGAGTGAGAACTCATTCACCACCATGAGAAAGGCACTACGCCATCAGGAGGGATTTACTCCAGTGATTCAGAAAATTCTCACTAGGCTCCACTTCCCAAGACTGCCACATCAGGGATCAAATTTCAATATGATGTTTGGTGGGAACAAACTCAAACCAAATCACAGCACAAGGATATGATCAATGCAGATCAAAATTACTGTCTGATATATTGGGTTCACTGTGTTAGGCAAAATGGTGTTTCCCCAAAGAAGCCCATTTTGAAGCCTCCATAGCTTATGTATATATTAGATTAAATGGCAAAGGGGAATTCAAGGTGAAAGATGGATATAAGGTTGCAATCAGCTGACTTTAAGACAGAAAATATTAGCTGACTTTAAGACAGAAAAAATTCTCCAGATAAGCAAAATATAATTATAAGAGGACTTCTAGCATGACTTTTGGAAAAATTATTCCCCATTGAAACTGGTAAAACTATTTAAAAAAAACAACAACAACTTTTATAACCCCTGGAAATGATCCTAAAGGAATACAGCAAGTGAAGAAATATCCATTCAATTAAATCTGTGAATATTCAGAATGAAAAGCAGGAGTGTGTAGTATTTAAGCAAAGTCTACTCTCCGTTGCCCCTTCCAGCTCAAAGATAAGAAAACTCCAATCTAGACTTCGTTAGTCAAGAACAAATGGCATATTCTCCCATAGCTTCCAGATGGAGAGCTTTCTTCTAGGGCAGAATGCAACATCCATGTTTCTCCTCCTACTGCCAATTGTCTCCTGTTGCTGAGGTTGTTTCAGGTGAGAGCGGTTGAGAGGCAAGGCTCCTTCTTCACCCCACCCTCACTCATGGAAAACAGACTCCAACTCAGGCACAGCACCTTTAAAAATACTGGGGCCCCAGATGCCTTACCCTGGATCATAAGTTTCCACACCAAGAAAACCAACTTATGAAGACCTTATGCTACAGTCTCCACTTCCACTGGGCACTCAGGTTCAAAAGTAGGAGCATCGCTGAGACAAAATATCCCATCATCTCAAACCCAACCACAGAGGCCTAACTCAATATTTTACCAGAGGGAAAAGCAGGCCATAAAATTAATAGCTTCTAGTCTCTTCCCAAAGAAATTGACTTCACTTGCAATAGAGCATGGGGACATTCTAACCTATAGGCATTCTCAAAAATAGTGGAGGTCATGGTAAAAAGCAACTGGGAGGAAATAGATTCAAGACACAGGCTGAACGATAAGCCTGTTACTCTGTAGGAGAGAACCTGAGAAAGAGAAAACTTAGAGGAAAAAAATATATACAGCACTGATCTAAGGACCTCCTTCAAAGAAGCCCAGATCTTACTGGATTCACCTGTAGATCAATTTATAACCCAGGACATAGTTGAAAATAATAGAGGAGTCAGCCTCCAACTAACAGAGCATAACGGTTTGCTATGGTCAGGGAAAGAAATGAAGAGAACCGTACCAAACCCACTATTGTCTCCAGGTGACTGTGGACATACCAAAAGCTGTGCCCCATTGAAGATTAACATCAGAGGTTTAACAGTGTGGGTTAGGAGAAAATAGACATCACTAAAATATTCCAGCCCTGAAAGGGAGAAGATTCGTATGCAAAGTTGCTGTAATATATTATCCAAGAGGTCTAGTTTCCAACAACAACAAAATAATGAGAAATGCAAAGAAACAGGAAAGTATAATATATAAAATGAAAAAAGAAAAAGCAGGCAAAAGAAACTGTGAGAGCAACCAGATACTGAATTTAACAGGAAAGGCTTCATGGTAGCCATGTTAAGTATGTTCACAGATCGAAAGGAAACTATTGTTTAAAATGTAAAGGAAGTCATGATGACAATATCTAACACAAGACAAAGTATCAATAAAGAGATAAAAATTATTAAAAGAACAAACTGGAAATTCTGGAACTGATAAACACAAGAACTGAAATGAAAATTATACTAGATGGGTCCAACAGATTTGAATTGGCAGAAGAAAGAATGAACAAACTTGAAGATTGATTCAGATTATGCAAGCTAAAAAACAAAAAAAAAAAGAGAAATAAGCCACCTCAGGGAAATCTGGAACACCATTAAGCGCATCAACATCCATGTCATAGGAGTATCAAATAATGACTGAAAAATTCTTAAACTTATTAGAAAACACTATCCTATATATCCAAGAAGTTAAAGGAATTCCAAGTAAAATAAATGAAGTGATATCCGCATCAGACACATCATAGTAAAATTGCTTAAACTCAAAACAAGGAGAAAATCTTCAAAGCAGCAAGAGAAAATTACAACAAAACAAAACTCCTCACTTTCAAAGGGACCTCAATAAGATTTAATATCTGATTTCTCAGCAAAAACAATGTAGGCCAGAAGGCAATAGGATATCATATTTAAAGTGCCCAGTTAAAAAAAAAAAAAAAAAGCAAAACCTGTCAGCCACAAACCTTACATCAAGCAAATCTATCTTTCCAAAATTAAAGTAAAATAAGAACATCCCAAGATTAACAAAAACTGAGAGAATGTGTTGCTAGCAGACCCACCTTACAAAAAACTCTAAAGGAAGATCTTCAGGCTGACAGCAAATAACCCTAGATAATAATTTGAGTACATATAGAAAAATACGAGCTTCAGTAAAGTTATGTAATTCCACAAAGCAGTATAAATCTATATTTTCTTTTTCTCTTGATTTACAAAGCAATTGTATGAAATAATATGTTACAATGTATTGTTGGATCTGTAACACAGAAATGTAATAAACTTGTAATATATTTGCTGAAGACAGCACAAAGGAGGTGGGTGAGAACAAACCTACATTGAGCTAAGGAAATGACAGCAGATGAGTAAATTAATAATTATAACAATGTATCATTGGGTTTGTAGGTTTGTAATATTAATACATAAATATGCATAATACAACAAAAATAGGGGAAAAAGAATAGGGATATGTCTTAGTCATCTCAGGCTGCAATAACAAAATGCCATAGACTGGGAAGTCTAAAGAGTAAACATCTATTTGCTCACAGTTTTTGAGAGTGGATGTCTGAGATCAGAGTGTCAGCATGGTTGAGTGCTAGTAAGGGCCCTCATCCTGGCTTGCAAATGACTGCCTTCTCATTGTGTCTTCACATGGCAGAAACAAAGTGGATGCTGGGTTCTTCATCTCATAATGACACTAATACCATCATGGATGCCTCACCTTCAGAAACTCACTTAAACCTAATTACCTCCCAAAGGCCACACCTCCTAGTGCCACGACATTGAGGGACAGGGCTTTAACATGAGAATTTGGACAAGACACAGGCATTCAGTTCATAAAGAGTTATCTAGAAATGATATTCCTATATCTTACTATAATTAAGCTAGCATAAATCTGAAAATTAATCTGATAGTTAAAATGTATGTAGTGTGCCCTAAAGAAACTACTTTTTAAAGAAACTCAAAAGATACAGTAAAAAAAAATAAAGAAATTTAAATGCTTAATTAGAAATTATTATATAATGCAAAAGAAATCAGTAAAGGAACAAAAACAGACAGGAGAAACATAGAAAACAGACCTTAGACATACCTTTATACATAAATTACCTTTAATATACATGCAAAAATCCATAACAAAATACTAGCAAACTGAATCCAGCAACATATAAAAAGAATTACATACCATGACCCAGTAGGATTTATCCCAGGAATGCAAGGTTGATTAACCATACAAAAAATAATTAATGTATACATTATATCAATAGAATTTTTAAATTACATGATCAGGCTGGGTGCTGTGGCTCAACCCTGTAATCCCAGCACTTTGGGAGGCCAATGTGGGTGAATCACTTGAGGTCAGGGGTTCGAGACCAGCCTGGCCAACATGGTGAGATTTCGTCTCTACTACAAACACAGATATTAGCTGGGCATGGTGGCGGGCACCTGTAATCCGAGCTACTTGGGAGGCTGAGGCATGAGAATTGCTTGAACCTGGGAGGCGGAGGTGGCAGTGAGCCAAGATCATGCCACTGTACTCCAGCCTAGGCGATGGAGGGAGACTCAGTCTAAAAAAAAAAAAAACATGATCATATCCATAAACACAGAAAAAGCATTTAACAAAACCCTATATCATTTCTGATAAAAATACTCGATAAACTAGGAATAGAAGGAAACCTTCCTTCACATGATAATGGGTATTTGTGAAAAACCCACATATGACATCATGCTTGGTGGTAAAAATGAATGCTTTCCTCCTAAGATCGAGAATAAGAGAACATCTCCTCTCACCACTTCTATTCAGCACAGTATTTGAAGGTCTAACCAGGGAAATTAGGGGAAAAAATAAAACGAATCCAAATTAGATTTAAAAAATAAGAAAAGCTACCTTTATTCTCAGATAACATTGTCTTGCATATGGAAAATCCTAAGTATCCACTAAAAATTATAAGAAATAACCAATGACTTCAGCAAGGTGTTAGGATACAATGTTAGTATCAGAAAACATCATTTGTATCCCATATGTTTCTAACAAACAATCCAAGAATGAAAGAAGACAAACCCATTTACAATACAATAAAAAATACTAAGAAATAAATTTAACAAAGTAGCACCAAAGTTATACTCTGGAAACTGCAACACATTTTTGAAAATTAAAGACTCTGTAACTAAATGGAAAGGCAACTTATATACATGAATCAGAATACTAAATAATTGTTAAGATGTCAGTACTCCTCAAGAATCCCAGCTGACTTCTTGTAGAAATTGATGTATTTAAATTGTGCAACCTGGAACATTTAGCCTCTCTTAACAGAGATTGATGTGTATACAGCACATTATAAATCTTCCACACCATTAACTGGTCTATTTCTACATAGCAACTTTACCAGCTTGAAAAGATATTTTGCACAATGCTTTTTTTAAAAACACACACACACACACAAAATATGAGTCTTATTCTTAGCACTTTTAATATTCAGGAATTTAAAAAATTAATTTGTGTTTCTATAAAATTATTTTATTTTAGGCTCACTTCTTTATTATTTTATAGGTACTACAATAGTTTTACACTTACAAAGGAAAAAACTGTTGATAAAGTGGAGGCAGGAGACCCACAATAGTCAAAATAATCTTGAAAATAAAGAACAAAGTAGGAATACTTCACAATTTTGAAACTTCCTACAAAGCAATGACAATCAACACAGTTTGATACCAGCACAAGAACAGATGTATATACCAATGGATAAGAATTGAGAGACCAAAAATAAAACTATACATCTATGACCAATTGATTTTAAACAATTCAATGAAAGATGGAATAGTCCTTTCAATAAGCGGTACTGAGATAATTGATTAGCCACATGCAAAAGAATGAAATAAGACCTCTATTTTACACCATATATAAAAATTAACTGGAAATGAATCAAAAAACTAAATGTAAAACTATTTAGTTTTACAACAACTAAATGTAAACAAAAAAACTAAATGTAAAACACATTGGAGAAAATATTTACAAGCTTTTATGTGACAAATGATTGATTGATATGACTCCAAAAGCAGGAACAACAAGAGAAACAGCAGATTATTTGAACTTTATTAAAATAAAAAACTTTAAGATTCAAAGAAAACCATCAAGTGAAAATACAACTCATAAAACGGAAGAAAATATTTGCAATTCATATATCTCATATGGGTCGTGTATCTAGAATATATAAAATCTCTTACAACTCAGCAATAAAAGACAGCCCCATTTTGAAAAGTAAAGAATCTGAACATTTTTTTCACAGAAGTTACAAAAAATGACTAACAGCATGTGTGAAGAAGTTCAATTTCATTAGTTATCTGGGAAATGCAAATGAAACCACAGTGAAATACCACTCCACACTTGCTATGATGACTATAATGAAAAAGATAGTTAATCAGAAAGGTTGACAAAAATTTAGAGAAAATAGAATCCCCATAGATTACTAGTGGAAATGTAAAATGGTGCAGTCGCTTTGGATAACATTCTTACCATTCCTCAAATCATTAATAGAGTATCCTATGTCACAGCAAGTCCATTCCTAGGTATATACACAAAAGAATTGAAAGCAGATATTCAAAGAAATACTTGTATTTTAATATGTATTTTTAAGTGAATATTATTATAGCATTTTTTTGTTATTGTTATAGCATCATTATAGTATGATTTCCAATAGCCAACAGGTAAAAATAATCCATAAACAAAATATGAGTGTATTCATATAATAAAATTATATTTGACCATAAAAAATGAAGTATTGATAGATACAGCAACACAAATAAGCCTTGAAAACATGCTAAGTACAACAAATTCAATCACAAAAGACTATATATTATATGATTCCACATATATGAATTGTGAAGAGTAAAGAGACTTATACAGACAGGAAGTGTATCAGTGGTTGCTTAGGACTGAGGATGGTGGGAGGATGGGAGATAATAAAGAAAATTAGGAGTTTCTTCTTGAGGTGAGGAGAATGTTCTAAAACTGTTGTGCTGGTTGAACAGATCTGTGAGTCATTGAATTGTACACTTTGAGGAAAATGTGTTATGCAAACTCGATCTTAACAAAACTTAAGTAGAAGATGGAGGCAAAGGAGTGATGACAGAAGCAAGCCATAGTGATGCAGGGTGAGGAGTGCTTAACCTGCTCATGGTGGCATTGAAGATGGAGGAAAAGGGCCATGAGGCAAAAAACCATGGAAAGCCTCCAGAAGATAGAAGCCTCCAGAAAAACAGAAGAAATGGATCCTCCACTAGAGCCTCTAGAATGAAATACAGCCCTTTGTAGTTAGCCCAAGTGAAAACCATGTTGGACTTCTGACCTACAGAATTGTAAAATAAATCTGTGTTGTTTTAAGCCACTAAAAGTATGGTAATTTGTTACAGTAGCCGTAGAAAACTAGCATGAATTAACCGTGGTGGTTATTTTAATATGCCAGTTTGGATAAGCTACAGTCCCCAGTGATTCAAGGAAACAGGAATCTAGCTGCTGTTGTGAAGATATTTCACAGAAGTGATTACAGTGAATAATCAGTTGACTTTAAATACTGGAGATCATCCTAGATAATTGGGGTTGCCCTGATTCTATTAGTCAAAAGGCATTTAAAACAGAATTAGAAATTCCCTGAAGAAGAAGAAATTCTGGATGTGGACAACAAATTCACCCTGTGCTTGAGAGTATGGTGAGCCCTTCCTGCTGGCCTGTCTACAGATTTTGGGTTTTCCTGGCTGGTCCTCACAATTGCATTATCTAATTGCTTATGACAAATTTTTAAATACACTTCTGGTCCTTTTTCTGATTCTCTTCTTCAACCCTAACTGACAGAGTCACATATGGAGTGTTTGGTGGTAACTGTGCCAATAGCTCTTTGTGTCAATTTGTTGTATGATCATTTGTTAGAACTTTTCCTGGGAAAGCAGCTGCATAGCACTTATGATGGTGATTGAGCAATAGGACTTCAGTGTCCTGTGAGCACACATTTGGGCATCATAACCATGGGGAACACTAAGGGAAGGCATATGATGAGTCCACAGTTAATTTTGAAGATGAGGGTCAACAGAGTCCATATTAAAGCAAGAGAATAAAACTCATTCATCTCAAGTGCTCACAAAACAAAATGTAACCATATTAACTTAACTGGTTGTTGTCAAAGATATGTAATTTTACTTATTTGTTTTGTGAGTCTTTTTGTAGATTAAGGCAACTTGAGAGAGATGAAGATATAAGCACATTAGTCCTCTAAGATGACAAATGCTTTACTCTCAAAGGCCGACTGTAAATCTAAGACGCTTTTGTTTTGAACCATTCCCTGCCTGATTTAATGCCAGAGTGCTAAAGCCATAGTGACATTATCTAGTTGTTTTTCTATTCTATGAATTCTAGTCAGGATTTTCTTGGTTTTGAGAATCATAAAATAAAGGAAAAAACCAAAAATCCCTTTCAATTATTAAAATTTTCAAAGTCCAAGTTTCCAGTTTTTTCCTTCTTGGTTTAAATCATCTAAAGATATCTTTTTAGTAGGGAGGAAAATAGAGGCTGAAAGAGATCCTGGGTGAAATCATGGATACTGTGTGACAGTCTTCAGATCATGGGTCTCCTGAGGATAACAGCCAGTATGTTGCATGCCTCAAATCCAGTACCAGCCATTAGTGACTAGTATTTTGTTTTCAGTGAAAACACTACATATTCTATTGTCAAATATTATTTTAATAATTTTCTGTCATTCATCAAGAGTGGTCAGCATCAGGCAGTGTTAACTGTAGTATAGATCCATTGTACAATATGGTGATTATAGTTTATAACAACGTATAGTAATTCATCTTTATCCACAGAGGATAGGTTCCAAAATCCCCAGTGGATGCCTGAAACCACAGATTATTCTGAACCCTATGTAAAATTTTTATTTTTATATACATACATATCTATGATAAAGTTGAATTTATAAAGTAGGCACAGGAAGAGATTAGTAATAACAGTAATAAAATAGAACAATTATAACCATATTCTGTTCACAATTTAATGGACAGAAGATTCATTTTTACCATAGATCTTAGAAAACTCAGCATGATTTCTTTTTCTTCCTTATTAAGTAGAGAACTTTCACCTTGTCACTTAAAGGAGGCACCTAACAGTTTCTCTTTGGCATATCTGAATTGTGCTTTGAGGACATCATTAAGTAAAATAAGGATTACTTGAACACAAGCACTGTGGTACAGCCACAGTTGATCTGACAAGCAAGATGGCTTCCAAGGGCTTAACACACGAGTACCACATACAGCATGGATACACTGGACAAAGGGATAATCCCTGTCCCAGGAGGAACAGCATGAGATTTCATCACGCTACTCAGAAAACTTTATATTAATTGTTTAGTTCTTGAGTTTTCTATTTAATTTTTTCAATGGCAGTTTACTGCAGGTAACCAAAATCATGGAAAGAGAAACTGCAGATAAGGAACATTACTGTATTATATACTTGAAAATTGCTGAGAGTAGATTTTAAATGTTCTCACCACAAAAATGTGGTATGTGAGGTAATGGATAACGTTAATTAGTTTGATTTAGTCATTCCACAATGTGTGTGTGTGAATATGTATCAGAAAATTATGTTGTACACCGTAAGTATATATGATTTATATTTGTCTATTTAAAAAATAAACATTTAAAGATAAATAAAGGAGACACTTGTTTGCTACAGAAAAGAGAAAAAACTTGGGGTACATCTAAGTCAATAAATGAAGTTAAAAATGTAGTATAGCTCTCTTATAAGATCTGTAAAAGTAATACAGCCTCCAAATATACATTACCTATTTCCTTTTATTTTCCAGGTCTGTTTTCTGAAAGTTCTGTTACAAAGGCTAGCTGCTGCAAAGTTCTCTTTCTAGATATGATGTATAGGTTCAATCCTGAATTTTAAGTGTAGAAAAAAAGAGAAAATATCTATAAAGATAAAGAATAATAGCATATAGATTAAAGTATATGACAAGCTATGTTTAGATTATTTGAATATTGTTCTGTATGCCTTGGATCAATAACTTCTTGCAGTTGTCAACTTGATATAAAGATTGTGGGTTGAAGCTGTCTCCTGAAGATTGTCCACTTCTAGAAGATTCTTTAAAATCCTCATCTTGAGGTCTGTAGTTGGAACAGTTTTCTAATGATTTGAGGATGAATTCTCTTCTCCTAGTAAAGTATATCCAAGAAACAAGTGTGCTTTTAGAGTTATGCTCACTAGTTATAGTACTTGATGAGATGTTTTCATTAGAGTTCAATAACACTATCTGATATCTCTTTCAGAAGGCAAGATCTCAACATTTCAGACCATGTAAGCATTAATTAGGAGGATGTTGAAGAAATATTGTATTTATTGATGATGCCTAGGTGCATTTTATGAGTTCCTTGCAGTATTACGGGATGTCTGCTTGAATTTGGCCAGAATATAGAATCAGAGTAAATTTCTAGGTGTAAGAGGCAGTCTAATACCAATTCAGAATGGAAGAACCAGTAAGATCCTAAAAATAGGTAATTTCTTTGTCTTTGAAGCAATGCCAATACTCTTTGGATTCCTATAATGTCTGAAAGCTTTGTTGATGTTTTAGTTTAAGAATTCATTGTTCCTTCCATCATTCCTGAAGATGGGGATAATATGGGCAGTAAAGTTTCTGAATAAGCAGCAAAGTGTTGAAAATCTCGTTAGTGACGGTCCCAGTAAAATGGGTGTCTCTGTTACTGCAGAGATAGGTTGGAATTCCCAGACTGGGAAAACAAAATCAAGTGATATTTTTGCTAGTATCAGATTCATAGCTCATTCAAAGAAAAGCTTCAATCCATCACTAGAATTAGAAAACACTGGCACACATATTCAGAATCAATGGTGGAGGGTAGTAGTACAAAACTTACTTGGAGATGTCCCGAGACATTTTTCTATATTTGAGCTATTTTTCATTTTTCTTCTTTATAATTTTACCAGGACTGTGCTGCTGGTGATTGGTGATATTTTCCTCAGCGGCAACATCAACAATTTGGGTCAAACTTGTCAGCAATGCCAGTTGACTACTGTAGCCACTTTGTCCTTGCGATAGCCAGTCAATGCTTTCATTAAAATTTTATGAAAGTTTCTATTCAAGATTCTCTGGTGCCAACAAATTCCTGAAAGTGCCAGAGATTATTCTCATGCAATTTGCAAAGAAGTTTTTTTTCTGGTATTTCTTTCTGACATTGGAGTCAAAACTAGCTTTAGACCATTCAAAATATTTGGCCTCTTGGACTGTCATAAGAGCAAGGATTTTTCTCATGGTTTTCTATCTAAACAGCCATGAATTTTACTTTAACCTCTATGTTACTTACTTTTGTGTGCATTGTTGACATTCCCAGTAAAAGGCAAAAAAATTTGAATGTTTATCTGAAGGACATTAAAGAAGGCAGAACATAGATTTACAACTATAACGTAACACATGAGATAAAATAGTACTCTTATTCAAAACCACAAGTGTAGAATAACTATTTTATTATGTCCTTGGGGTGCTTAATACATCAATATCCTCTCCAGGTGAGTTTCTTCAGTAGGAAGACAAAATTATTACACAGATAAGTGCAAGCTATGATGAGCTCCTACTTCTTTAGACTTTCAAATATTGGTTTCAGTGTTTCTTTAGTGTCCAGTTTTAGATGTGTTGTGCAAGCTTGTAGAAAGTTATGGCTGCAACAATCTGCACCATTATGGATGCATAATGGAGAAAGCATCTGATAGTTTTAGTGTAATGTCAGTAAAACACATTCTAGATCCATTTATGCTTTTGCCCAGTGGCTCTTTCAAAATATGCATGGAGGTGTGAGAGATCTGCTTCTCATTGAGGTGTTTGCTTGCATATCATATTCTCCATTTAAAGCTGAAGACAGTTTCCCTCATCAAAAAGACTGATCCTAAAGTTAGTTTCACATGTGCTTTAGGATTGACTGCTTAATGCTATCCAAAGTTATTTAAAT
Source organism: Rhinopithecus bieti (assembly GCF_001698545.2). NCBI lineage: Eukaryota > Metazoa > Chordata > Mammalia > Primates > Cercopithecidae > Rhinopithecus > Rhinopithecus bieti. The sequence continues at coordinate 5,742,281 of NW_016803880.1, read as the reverse complement.
GCCTGTTGCTGATATCTCCAATGGGCTCATTCTTTCTTTTCCTATAGGCCCAAATTTTATTCCAGACTATTTTCATAGAAAAGAGAATAGAGGTAGCCTTCAAAAAACCTTAAAGTTGTTAAAATGCCCATCTCCAATGGGCTCATTCTTTCTTTACCTATGGGACAAAATTTGATTCAAGTTGATTTTCGTAGAAAATACAATGGAGGTATCATTGAGAAGATCTTAACTAGTACGTATAGCTTTTCTAATTCCAGTGGGTTTTGATGTAATACGTAGACTAGGGTAGTCCTCCGAGGATACGCTCAGGAACTTCCTACTCTACCGTTTCCATCTCATAGCTTGTACTTTTTGTACTTAAGGTCTTTAATACATTAAGCAAAAATTGATATAGAGTATAAACCTCTACATCTTCTTAGAACTAAATTCTTCTGTGAATTTCTTTCTTTCATGTCTTGACTTTGGAAAGTTCTTTACAAGAATGAGACTAGGGCTTGAAATCAGCCCTAAAAAGCTACTCTAATTTGAAAGAGGCAATTGAGATATGAGGGTTTCTTGTAGAGCAGAAGGGAAAGGAAGCAGGTCAGAAGTGGGGGTCAGAGTGATGTAGGATCATAATGGAAGGGAAAGAAATGGGAAGAAAGCTAGTAGATTTGAAATGTGATTTAGGAAGATAAATGACAAGGATAGTTTTATGGTTTTTTCACATTTTTTCTTTTGACTTAGCTACAATTTTTTTTACAGAAGTAATTTTGGAATCTGAATTTCTTTTGGAAGCTTCCCCTAGTAATAAAAAATGATAAACATAAGATGTTTGGAATTTTGCTCCCCGTTTTGTTCTAAGGCCCTTCTCCAATGAATAATTTTATTCACAGCAGAAGCCCCCCCAAACATTCATTGTAATCCTTAATTATCTTACAAGAAATTACGGTATTTAAAAAGACAAATATGTAATTAGTGTTATAGTATAGACAGGTAAAAGAAGGTGAAGTCTGTCCTGGAGACAGTACAGACTTTAAGACAAAACCACTGAAGTCTGAAAACAGGTCAGTCAAATATCTGTTTTGTGAGCATGTTACACCTTGCGCCTTGATCTAAATGGTTAGCTGTTAACTGATGATCTAATAAATTCATAATTCTTCTGGTGTTCAGGAGTTTTCAAAAGTTTCTTCCTGAACCAAACTGTCACAGAAAATTTAGACAAGACTGTGGTAAGGTGTAAAAAGATTTTGACAGATGCCCCAATGCAAACATTTTCCATAACACCTGTCTGACATGGCTTTCTGAATTTATCAGTCCTTAGAGTGAGCTTCAATGAATGGATTTATTAGGTCTATGTCCAATCTCTTCTCTAAGAACTTGGTCTTATAAGCTTATATCAGAATATGACAAAGACCTTCCCACTCCATCCCCCAAAAAACTTAAAAACACAGCAATATATTACGAGTTAAAGACAGGACCCCTCCAAGGATAGGAATTTCAAACCTGGTTACAAAATCAACTAATTTCAATATGTATAGAATTGAAATAAACGAAGCAGTTTGGAGCCTAGGAACCTGAAAAAAAAAAAAAAATCAGAGCCCAGACCCAGTGCAAACCTTAGCTCAGTATAGCAGTTGTAGAGGTTCCTGGAAGGATGTCCCAGGCACCTTCACAGAGAATGTTGTTTAGGGTTGAGGATTTGACCTGTGGTACTGAGGGGGTTTCAAATGGAGCTGCAAAACCTCCAGAATTACCAACTCTTGAATCCTCCAAAGACCCGGAAAAAAAAAAAAACCACAGGAAAACATTGATCAAGCAAAATGAAACTTTAAAGACTTACTGTAGTCAGAATACCACCCAACAGAGTCTTAACAGTATTTCAATAACTGAATATTAGAAAAAAGTAGGTATACTCTCTTAGGGCCTGAGCTGGGCTTTTCTAAGGCAGGTCTTTCAAATTAGAGAATTAATTGGCATTGACAGAATTTGTGACTTAATAACTTCAAATTGGTATATACAGCAAGATGGATTGAGTCTTGGGCAGCACACTACCAGCATTGATAAATAACTATTTCAGTTGGCTCACTCTTATCTTCCAGGAAAGAATAACTAAGTTATTTTTGCTTGGCCTCAGTATAACACAGAAACAGAAAAATTACCTGAACCCAACAGATGTATTTTTTAACACAAAGATAGGAATTCCTGTTGGTTTCAGTTCTTTACATAAAGCATTGGTGTTCTCAACATATCAAATTTATTACTCCCATTGTTTTTAATGTATTTTCCCAGTTATCCATTAAAATAGATTATCTTTTAGTGGTTACTAATATTGCCTTCCTTCCATCATTACAATCACCCCATGCCTCTGATTTTATAAAAAGTTTCTTAACAATAGAATTTAGGATTTGAGAAACATTTATTATTTTGAATGTTACTCAAAGCTCTACAAAGTGAAACCAAACAAAATAAAAATTGAGGATCCAAATCATAATTAATGAAGATTTAGCTCAAGTGTTTACCCAGATCCTTCCCCTAATCTCTGGATTTCAAGTGAACACAATTGCATAAATCCCTTTAATTTAGCCCATTCTTACGCTAAATGCTCTGCTTTCCTGCTTCTTTCCTACACACCTACACTACGACACCAAAGTCATTCAAGACCAGGTTACCCTGTTTAAATCCCTCTTCCCCTAACCATCAGGGCAGATTGGTTAGGAAGGTACAAAATATTAAAGAGATTGGGAACTTAGCTGATTTTATTTTTCTTCAGCTGGTGCCCAGAATGATAAATCATAAGATTCTTGGCTCTTCTGCCTTCTTCTCTGCTTCTGAAAAGCCCCAACTAATCTTTTCTAGATCCTGACAATCCTCAGTATTTCTAAGCAGCTTCATCTCCCAAAGTTCAAACCCCGTGAACAACAGTATTTCTTTATGCCCCAAGCAGAGGAATGCTTTCTGCCAGGATGACATTTTGTTAATTGACCGTGGTCTTCAGGAGACCATAAAATTTTGGTTTCCAAAGGGTAAACTTTACTTTGAGCCATATCCATATATCTCTTATTCAAGACGTTATTTCAGCTTTCTTCCTGGCAAAGAAGACTATGATGTGTCACCTCTCCAGGAGACAAGAGAAACTGTCTTGCATGCCTGAACACTATGGTCAGTAACCTCTGTTAGTCATTTAAACTTCTGAATACCTCACAACACAAATATTATCATTCTTACTCTTTGATACTTGAGAAAACAGAGCATTAGAATGTTAAAAAGCTACCTTTGGTCACATTGCTAGTGAGTCATATGGACAGAATTGGAAGGCTATCCTCGTTTTGTTATACTGCTATGTCATCATTGGTAGAACTTTCATGAGTCCTTACCCTGCATAAGTATCATCATTATCATCATCATCATCATCATTATCATTTATTCTTTCACCTCTCACAGTTATTCCCTGGGCTACTTTTCTATTTAAGGAGGTAGGCGGACTTTCTCTCAGTTTCCTTATTTGAGGATCACAATCTCTTTACTTCAAGATAATTTAATATGACTTTGAACCTGGGGGAGGTGGCATGTAAAGGACTAAGCTTTATTTATTTTGAGGGTGAGAGCGAGGGAAAACTTACAAGCCCAGGATCAACAAGACAAAGTTGGCATCTTCCACAGAAGGAGCACCAACCTTTTTTGTTGTCTTTGTTTATTAGTAGACTTTTTTGAGCAATCCTATCTTTATTTTAAAAACTGAGAAGAAAATAGAAGTTTCTATATACTCCTTCACCCTTCCCATTTCCTCTATTTATTTTTTTGAGACAGAGTCTCTCTCTGTCGCCCAGGCTGGAGTGCAGTGGCTCGATCTCGACTCACTGCAAGCTCTGCCTCCCGGGTTCACACCATTCTCCTGCCTCAGCCTCCCGAGTAGCTGGGACTACAGCCACCCACCACCACGCCCAGCTACTTTTTTGTATATTTTTTAGTAGATACGTGGTTTCACCATGTTAGCCAGGATGGTCTCAATCACCTGACCTTGTGATCTGCCCGCCTCAACCTCCCAAAGTGCTGGGATTACAGGCGTGAGCCACCGCACCTGGCCCCTTCCTCTATTATTGATACCTTGCATTACTGTGGTGCATTTGTTACATTGCTAAATGAACCACTTGTTAATTGTGAAATGAACCAGTATCAATACATTATTATTAATCAAAGTTCAGAGTTTATATAAGAGTTCACTCTGTATGTTTTATATTCTGTGGATTTTGCAAACATACAATAACATGCATCCACCATTATAGTATCACATAGAATATTTGCATTGCCCTAAGAAAAAAAAATATTCCTGTGTTCCACCAATGTATCCTTCCCTCCCTCCCCAGACAGCTCTGGTAACCGTTGATCTGTGTACTGCCTCCATAGTTTTACCTTTCCTAGAATGTCACATAATCAGAATCATACAGTACATTCACCTTTTATATTGGTTTCTTTCACTTAGCACAATATACATTGAAGGTTTCCTCATATTTCTTCAAGACTCGATAGCTCATTTCTTTTTAATACTGAATAATTTTCCAGTGTATGAATGTACCACAGTTTATCTATTAATGATGTACCAAAGTTTGTTTATTATTCTGTTGAAGGATGTCTAGGTTGCTTCCAGGTTTTGACAATTTCTGTAGTCCTTTTACTTCTCCTAACTCCGTCAATTTCATGCTGCCTATCCTTCATTTACTGCCCCATCCAGTACAATAGCCTCATTTCTCTCACACTGTCTAAATATCCTTTTACTTCTCTTAATCTCTGTTGCAAGAAGACTCACTGTGAATGCCATCTTCAAACTGAGCATTGTACTTTTACAGAGCTGTTTCCATCTGAAATGCCCTCCTCCTCTAAAATCACAAAATACGTATTTGTGTGTGTGTTTGTGTGTGTGACACTCAATATATATTTATAAAGCTTACCTACAACTTATGTATTGTTTCTGAAAGACCAAATTTTCAAGGAATTTTCTTGACAAGTGTATCTTCTTTTTTGTCATAGTCAAAGTCAAGAGATGCAGCAGCCCTGTTTTCTACTGTGATGCATTCGGTGATGTTGCTGACTAGCCAGGCATCTGAACATAATTTGATGTGCTAATAATTTGATTAGCATGTTTTCTAGTCTCTGTTGCTCTCAATAATAACACCAGCTCTTAACTTAATCGACACTAGGACATAAATTTATTATGTTAGAATTTGCCTGGCACTGCCCTAACTGCTATTTGTTTTAAACATGACTGAGATTGGAAAGTTGATTGTTATTGACCCTCATTTTTTTTTTCTTTTTTTTTTTTTTTTTTTTTTTTTGGGATGAGAAAACAAGAACTCATGAGATTGTGACTTTCTTACAAGGGAAGGAAAATAAGTACTAAACTAGATCCTGTGAACTCAGGCTTACAGTTTTGTTTTTTTCTTAAACAAACCTGACCTCTGTTGCTTCTTAAAGAACCAAACCTATGTTTATATGTATTTATCATACCTACATTTTGTTAACCTTTTTTGAATGGTTAAGTCAGAATCTTTGCTGAACTCCAAAGTGGCCACAAATAGTTTTGTTTCATGCAACCTCTATGTCAAAGTATGAATGCAAATCTGAGCTACTACCATTATTACTTCACATACACCAACACACACACACAAGGAAATGATGAGCATACTAAATCAAATGCAATTTTATTTCCTAATGAAATGAGCTAAGCATAAATATGACAAAGTGTGCAGTGGAGAATAATTATCAGCCTTCCTTTTTAGACAGCATGAGGTTCGGCAAAGTCAATTGGAATATAAATGCAAAATATGTTGAGAACACATTTAGAGAAAAGCAATAATAGTTACTAAAATAGACTATTAAATTATCTTTTAATAACTTTATAATAGCAAATGTAATACTGTGAAAAAGCCCAAGATCTCTAATAAAATCAGGCGAGTCTGATTTGCAAAAATAAATAAGATTTAAATCAGGTTAAATTTTATAAGCAGTGCTATAAAGTGAATTTGTTCTGCTATAGTATCTGCTAGAAAAGACGAATGGTTTGAACAACTAAGTTCTTTCAAATTATCAAGTGTAAGAAATATGATAAGCATGAAAATACACTTAAAACATGTATGTATAGATGATACCAGCAGTAGTAGTTGTATTACTGTATGTTGCCTGATTTAGGATGCTCACATGGTCTAAATTTTAAACTAGGGTTGATATTGAAAGAGAAGGATATTTGTATGAGCGTGTGTGGTTGTGTGTGTGTGTTTTACTATGTAGGATTTTAATATTTGTAATATTTGCCATTGACTAGCAATATGCCTTTTTTTTTTTTTTGAGATGGAGTGTCACTCTGTCACCCAGGCTGGAGTGCAGTGGCATGAACTCAGCTCACTGTAACCTCTGCCTCCCGGGTTCAGGCAATTCTCCTGTCTCAGCCTCCCCAGTGTCTGGGACTACAGGCACCCGCCACCATGCCCGGCTAATTTTTGTATTTTTGGTAGAGATGGGATTTCACCATATTGGGTCAGGCTGGTCTCAAACTCTTGACCTCAGGTGATCTGCCCGCCTTGGCCTCCCAAAGTGCTGGGTTCACAGGCTGAGCCACCGCACCCTGCCGCAATATCCTTTATGTGCCAGCAGCTAATATTTGGAGCTGATATTCTAAATACAATGTTTGAAAAGAAAAAACAAGAAAAGAAAAAAAAAGTGCTCGTTTAAGATTAGATGTGTGCTAAGAACATACGGATATATTGTGAGTATGAGCAATTTTGGGCATCGATGCAATTGTCTCACTTTGGAATGTACTGTTCTCGAAAGGTGACTGTAGCAGATTGCAAGAATGATTCCAATTTTTCACTCCCTCCTAGTTTCATCTTTTACCACTTACTTTGAAGCATCCTCCATGCTGTAAAGTACAGGACGCCGCAAAGTGGTGAGGGTTGGAGTGGTGAGGGTTGTAATTTCTTGATCCCAGCTTAGCCAACTGACTTCCTTTGGCCAATGAAATATTGGCAGATGTAACACAAGTAGAAGTTTTAAAAGGGTTTGCAAGCCCAGGCTTGCTTGCACTTGCCCTGTGCTCTTGCTAAGATAATATATATGCTTGGCTTTGCTTGCTGGTCCCAGAAAAAGATGAAAGTCATACACAACAGAGCCAAATGGTCCCAGTTGCCCCAGATGAGGCCAGTCTACACTAGCCAACAGCCTCCAACCCAAAGATATATGAGTGAACCCAGCTAAGATCAGCCAAACTTTGCCCTCATAACTAGAAAGCTATCATAATAAATGATTGTTGTTTCAGGCAGTGAGTTTTGGAGGTGGCTTACACAGCAATAGCCAACTCACACAGTGATGATATGATCTCCCAGATCAAAATGTTATTCTGTAGACATGAAGAGAAAATGAAGCAGCTGACTCTGGAAAACAAAAGGAAAAACAAAGCTGTTCTGAGAATGTTTTGTGGGGATTCTGTCCCTCATGGGTTTGCAGTAAAAATGATCATGCCACAAATACTGAGACTAGTTTTGTCCCATAGTTTATAAGCTACACTGCACACTCTTATTAATTTTTTCATGTGACGGTCAAAAAATACTCGGTAGTTGGGGCACATATTTCCATATACTTTTTCATAAATAGATGCACTCCAATAGAGCTAAATGTGGGGCTTGTCGACTCTAGTGCATTTCCTCCATTTCTGACCTGCCCTGCTACACTTTCATGCAAGAGTGTCACTATGGAAAGCGGAGCAGATAACCCATGTGACAATGACAAATACACACTGTGCTATCACACAGTAGTGGGAAAAATACGTTGCATTTCTGAAGATTGGACAAAGTGAACTCATCCAAGTTCATAGCACAAGCAAAGCCCACTTTTTAAGAGTCACTTGGAAGTCAGTTTCCAGCACAAACACTGAGCATCCTGAATTCTATCCTAAACCGGGTTCCCCAGTCATTGTGTGCTTTATGCCCCTCTAAATGCAATTGTGATTGCAAAAAAATCTGGAGTCAAGTAGTTAACAAGGTCTCTGAGTGTTAATATAATAGCCCTTGCTAGGGCGGGCACAGCAGCTCACACCTGTAAACCGAAAATTTTGAGAGGCTGAGGCAGGCAGATCACCTGAGGTCAAGAGTTCAAGACCAGCCTGCCAACATGGTGAAACCCTGTCTCTACTAAAAATGCAAAATGGTGGTGGTGGCGGGCGCCTGTAATCCCAGCTACTCAGGAGGCTGAGGAGGAGAATCGCTTGAACGCGGGAGGCAGAGGTTGCAGTGAGCCAAGATTGCGCCAGTCTGGACAACAAGAACAAAACTGTCGGAAAAAAAAAAGCCCTTGCTATATAGCTTTTCTGTTGTTGTAGAAAGTCTCATCAATATTCTGCCAGTAACTTACTGTCAAGTCATTTTTACCTACAGCAGCGAGTCAGTCCAAATGACTCCAGGAAGTTTCCCTTGTGTGAAAATCGATGAATCTCTCTCCACTTCTTGGAGACAGGAACAAGTCAGAATAATAAAAAGTAAAAGCAAAAGTAAAATCTTCCAAAAAAGTTATAGGAAAAATAAAATAATAAGGATCCCAAAAACAAATGGAATCCCAAATAAATATATAACTATTTCTTAAGAAAGAAACAATTAATTTTAAACATTATAAAAAGGAAATAAGGCCGGGCACAGTGGCTGACTCCAGTAATCCCAGCACTTTGGGAGACCGAGGCAGGCAGATCATGAGGTCAGGAGTTTGAGACAAGCCTGTCCAACATGGTGAAACCCCGTCACTACCAAAAATACAAAAATCAGCCAGGCATGGTGGTGGGCGCCTGCAATCCCAGCTACTCAGTAGGCCGAGGCAGGAGAATCGCTTAAACCTGGGAGGTGTGCACTGCAGCCTAGGCAACAGGGTGAGACTCTGTCTCAAAAAAAAAAAGAAAAAAGAAAAGAAAAAAAGAAAGAAAAACAACAAAACTTAAAAAAAATAAAAAGGAGGGAATTAAATGTATGTGTCTCTTCTTTTGCCTGGTAATCCATTCATCAAATATCTATGAATTTTGAGGTAGATAATTTTGTGTAATTTTTCTCAGTGTTTTCTTTTTTTGAAACAGAAGCAGCTGTGTACTGAATATTTTTGTGTAATACATATTTTACCTTTGAGTATGGGCTATTTGATTATTATTCGAGTATAACTGAAGCAGCCTCATTGTCCATGGTAAATGCCAAGGTTCTTGGCCTCACAGCCAAGTAGATCGAGGTTGTGGACACACACACAGGCAGAGTGAGTTTGGAACAGGAGTTCAATAAGCAAGAGGAAAGAACAGCGCTTCATTACAGAGAGGGATCTGGAGCAGGGTTGCTGGGTGGTAGTAAAATGTCTGAGTTTTTATAAATGGACTAGTGATGGGGGGCTATTGAGAAGGGGGTGTCTTAAGAATAATCCCCTCAACAAACGGCTTCTCCCTCAAACCCAAAGAATAAGAAACTATCCAGGGGAGGGCTGGCAATTAGTCCACCCACATGCCGAAAACAAAGCACATCCAATACTTCCTAGTGTGGGTAGATATTTTCACTAATTGTGTAGATGCTTCTACATTTCCATGCCATACAGAAAACGCCTCTGAAGTACTCAAAGTGCTAGTTAATGAAATAACTCCCGCTTTGGCCTACCTAAGTATCTCCAAAGCGACAATGGCCCCTTAATTAAAGCAGCTGTCACCTAGGCGGTCTCAAAGGCACTAGGCATACAGTACCATTTCCATTGTACTTGGAGGCCCCAGTCCTCAGGAAAGGTAGAGAAAATAAACATTATCAAAAGACACCTCAGAAAACTGTCCCAGGAAACTCAACTTCCTTGAGTCACTCTTCTTCCCATAGCTTTACTACAAGTAAGAAATACCTCTTTAAAATTAGGCCTGAGCCCTCTAGATATACTGTAGGGGTGGCCTTTCCTTACAAATGTCTTCCTATTAGATCAGGAAACCTCTGAACTAGGCATGTAGCCTCCCTGGCTCACTGCCAAGAGGAATTAACACAACTAGCAGAGGCCCAGCACCAGGAAACAGGACCACCTCTATTTAACCCAGGAGATTTGGTACTGTTGAAGTCTCTCCCTTCTCTCTCCTGCCTTTAAGCCCCAGTTGAGAGGGGCCTTAAACCATTCTTCTCTCCACCTTCTTGACAGTAAAAGTTACTATTCCTGGATACATCACACTTGAGTTAAAGCTTGGAAAACTGAGGAGAAAGTCCCTGACAGCCCAGAAAAACGCCCTGAATATCACTGTAAAGAAATAAGAGGATCTCAAGCTGAGAACAATGAAAGATAAGTAAATGAATGAGGGCTACTCATTCCACATAGCCTCCTCTTTGCCTTACCAAATCCTCTCAGTTATTTCCATCTTTCCCCTTGAACTTCGCCGCCAGACATTAGAACTCTTCTTTGATGCACACTTGGAGGGAGATTTGGACTATTCATAGGAGTATGTTTGTAACTTCATAGACCTACAAGGGAAATTGTATATTCTGGCAAATAGTATAAATACATTTTGGATGGAAATAGCTTACTACATTACAGTTGCAGGAACTGCTATACTTACACTGCTATTTGCAACAGGACTATATACCATGACACCCACACAGTGGAATTCTGGACAAAGGATTTTACTTGCTGTAATCTTCTGCCTATCACCTTTATAACAGCTCTAATAATCACAGAAAAAAGACAAATATGAGGTTCTTGCTACTGAAACTTTTCTTCCTCCTCCTGATAGAGCACGTCAATCTCCTAAACCCTACAGCCCAACAAATCCGACACCTCACCTTGGCAGTCAGCCTAACTTCATGTTACATTTGTACTTCAGACTTGTCGTCAGCTGAAGTATTACCACTATCATTGGAGGATTTAGCCAAAGTTAACATTCCAGTCACCCTCACCGCTCAGTCCAGTGCAACTTATCCTGATACGCAAGTCAAGAACATATTTCTCCCAATCATCTCACAATTTATAAAGGATGGACGCCCAGACCTGAATTTTACAGAAACCCCACCTCCTATAAAAGTCGTTTGTAGTGTAGATTCAAGGCTCACATTTCCCATTTAGTTCACGTCCCAAAGGTAAAAAAGGAACTTTCCTGAGAACCTTGTCCAACTGCTCATATGAAGTATTTCGTAGCTGGATGGCTCAGGAAAGGCCATATGACTCCTCAGAAAAGAGACTCAAATGGTATCTTAAAGTAAGAACGCAGCACCAGTTCCTTCTCCTTAAATATCCAAATTCAAGGCAACCTCAATTTACTAGTAACACCAATACTTCCCACATTTCGACGGGTTGGTACTCAGTGTTGATAGATAACTCACCTCTCCCTCTCACCCAAACATTAGCCTGGGGAGTGCAGAGAATGTTCTTAAAATTCCACCCCAATCATATATTCGCCCCCAGCATTCGAGCAGAATTTGCCTCAATATGGGAGGGCATCAGTGGGAACTACTTAAGTACACAGAACCCCCAATGTAGAGCTTGACCTTTTGGGGACGTAAAGTGTCTCTAGATCTCAAACAAGAGCTATATTTCATATGTGGAAATTCGGGGTATATGAGCCCACCGAGTCATTGGAGGGGAACCTGTGGGGTTGCAGCAGTACTTTCAAAACTATCCTATGCCAATACTTCCATACAATTCCCGTTCCTTATAAAACACCACATTGTAGTAAAAAGGGCAGCTCATGTAATTCTACTCCCTTTAGCAGCTGCTGTAACTGGACTCCTGGGAACCACCGGTCCGTCTCCCGAATGTAAATGGGTTTACATTTATCCTTTCACCAAACCCAAGCTCTAGCTGAAATTACAGCTGCCAGTCAGGCCTGGTGGCTCATGCCTGGAATCCCAGCACTTTGGGAGGTCAAGGCAGGTGGATCACGAGGTCAGGAGTTCGAGACCTGCCTGGCCAATATAGTGAAACCCTGTCTCTACTAAAAAAATACAAAAATTAGCAGCGCATGGTGGCACACACCCGTAATCCCAGCTACTCAGGAGGCTGAGGCAGGAGAATTGCTTGAATCTGGGAGGCGGAGGTTGCAGTGAGCCAAGATCGCACCACTGCACTCTAGCCTGGGCGACACAGTGAGACTTCATCTCAAAAAAAGAAAAAGAAATTATGGCTGCCATTCAAGAACAACAATGGCAAATAAACTCACTCGCATGTGTCACCCTGCAAAACCGTAGGGGACTGAACCTCCTAATGTCAAGTCAGGGAGGAATATGTGTTTTCCTTAAGGAAGAGTGTTGCTCCTATATTAATGCTTCTGGTAAAGTACAGCAACATCTAGTAGAGGCAACCAATATTATCACCCACATGCCAGAGCAGAACCTATCGACATGGCTCACAGGCATCAAACACACTCTGATGTCATGGTTGTGGTCTATAGTGCCCCCACTAATAATGGTAATCTTAAGTAATACTCATATTTAGACCCTATATTCTGAACTTCCTTATAAAAGTCATCACATAAGCAAGACAAAGTGACACAGACTAAAAGTTGGCCTGTGTGGTCCGGGAATGGAGTGGGAACTGATAAACAAACAACAACCTCTGCTCTATACAGATAGCACACCTGGTCTCAACTGAACCTTAGGGCCCTAGGAGGATAAGACACCCCTCCTCAACAACCCCTCCTCACTAGCCCATTTATAAAAACCCTGGCATTTTTACTGCCACCTAGCAACCCACTCAGGACCCTTCTCTGTAACTGAAAGCTGTTCTTTCCTTTTGCCTATTAAACTCCTGCTCCGAACCCACTCTGTCTGTGTGTGTGTCCATGACCTCTGTCTCCTTCGCTGTGAGACCAAGAGCCTTGGTATTTACCCCAGACGAGGAGGCTGTTTTATAATTATGTTCTTGTAAAGCATTTCTGAAAATGTTATTGCTCCAAATTGTAAAATTGCAAGTTTAATACTAAAATAAAATAAAACAGAACTTACGTTTTTTCTAATGCCTTCAATTCCTAAATAACCTGAATCGAAGTTTACCAGGGAGGTTTTTAGTATTATTGAATACTAGATAATGCCAATTAAAATGAGTCATATATTGCTATATAAAATGAACTTCAGCTGTTTTTTAATATTCTTTGGACAATAATCCACCCATGGCACATTGCAAAAGTAACTTTTTTCAAAAGTAACTTTGAAATAAAATAGGAAAATTCTCTACCAGAACATAAAGTTACATCTCTCTTTGATAACAGACTACTTGTAGATTTAGTTGTTCTTTTTTTTTTTAATTATACTTTAAGTTCTGGGGTACATGTGTACAACGTGCAGGTTTATTACATAGGTATACATGTGCCATGTTGGTTTGCTGCACCCATCAACTTGTCATTCGCATTAGGTATTTCTCCTAATGCTATCCCTCCCCCAGTCCTCCACCCCCAGCAGGCCCTGGTATGTGGTGTTCCCCTCCCTGTGTCCATGTGTTCTCATTGTTCAACTCCCACTTATGAGTAAGAACATGCTTGGTTTTCTGTCCTTGTGATAGTTTGCTGAGAATGATGGTTTCCAGCTTCATCCATGTACCTGCAAAGGACATGAATTCATCCTTTTTNAACTTACATTTTTTCTAATGCCTTCAATTCCTAAATAACCTGAATCAAAGTTTACCAGGGAGGTTTTTAGTATTATTGAATACTAGATAATGCCAATTAAAATGAGTCATATATTGCTATATAAAATGAACTTCAGCTGTTTTTTAATATTCTTTGGACAATAATCCACCCATGGCACATTGCAAAAAGTAACTTTTTTCAAAAAGTAACTTTGAAATAAAAATAGGAAAATTCTCTACCAGAACATAAAGTTACATCTCTCTTTGATAACAGACTACTTGTAGATTTAGTTGTTCTTTATTTTTTAATTATACTTTAAGTTCTGGGGTACATGTGTACAACGTGCAGGTTTATTACATAGGTATACATGTGCCATGTTGGTTTGCTGCACCCATCAACTTGTCATTCGCATTAGGTATTTCTCCTAATGCTATCCCTCCCCCAGTCCTCCACCCCCAGCAGGCCCTGGTATGTGATGTTCCCCTCCGTGTGTCCATGTGTTCTCATTGTTCAACTCCCACTTATGAGTAAGAACATGCTTGGTTTTCTGTCCTTGTGATAGTTTGCTGAGAATGATGGTTTCCAGCTTCATCCATGTACCTGCAAAGGACATGAATTCATCCTTTTTTATGGCTGCATAGTATTCCATGGTGTATATGTGCCACATTTTCTTTATCCAGTCTATTATTTATGGACATTTGGATTGGTTCCAAGTCTTTGCTATTGTGAATAGTGCCACAATAAACATACGTGTGCATGTATCTTTATAGTAGCATGATTTACAATCCTTTGGGTATATACCCAGTAATGGGATTGCAGGAAGAAAGAAGGGGGATCAATAGGAAAAAGTTCAATCCTAACAGACCTTCTTTAGAGTCAATTACATGTATATGGCTAAGGACAACTTGGTTCTTTTGAGTGGCAGAGCAATTATTACATCACCTAACAATTGAATGACACACAATGGATAAGACATGTGTGATCTCTATACACACATCTAAAATCACTTTTCCTCCAAGAAAGGGAAAAAGTTACAAGTCACATAAATACAAAAATGCATTTATTTCAGATACTCTTAAAACATTTATCCTAAAGACTTAAAAAGAAAAAAGCACCACAAATACCTGAAACAATCATATAGACCTCAACCTCGCCCAGACAGTGACAACACCTATAATTGCTTCATTTGATTAAAGTTACCTGTCATTGGCCAGGCGTGGTGGCTCATGCCTGTAATCCCAGCACTTTGGGAGGCCAAGGCAGGTGGATCACGAAGTCAGATCAAGGCCATCCTGGCTAACACGGTGAAACCCCGTCTCTTCTAAAAAAAAAAAAACAAAAAATTTAGCTGGGCATGGTGGCGGGCACCTGTAGTCCCAGCTACTCGGGAGGCTGAGTCAGGAGAATGGCGTGAACCTGGGAGGCGGAGCTTGCAGTGAGCTGAGATGGCGCCACTGCACTCCAGCCTGGGCGACAGAGTGGGACTCCGTCTCAAAAAAAAAAAAATTTTTTTGAGAAGTTACCTGTCATCTGAATGTTATATATGTATACATTTACCATATTTTGTGTTTGTATTTAATCATGAACATGTTCTATTAAATATGAGAAAGATTCTGTGTGATTCTGGACCCTGCTGTAAGAACAGTGTGTCCTCAAATAAAAGTCCTGTTTGTGCACTTTCTAACTCTGTAGTCACTTCTAATAAAGTCACTAAATTTGCTCTTTAGATTAGAATTTAGCCACATGGTTCTTGAGATCAGTGCTACCTATAGTTCACCTAGGAATGTTCCATTCTTAGTCATCCAGGAAAGTCCACAGAAACTGTCAATTAACTGTTCAGTCACAATGTGATACAAAAAAATCCCATCATTAGAAACCAATTTGCAAGGTGGGCTCTGATTTTCCTACTCAAAAATGACAGGCAAAAAAAAGTTTTGCTTTAATTATTTTCAGACTAGGTTCTGAAGTGAGAAATCACCTCTATACTTCTGCCCAGGATCATCTGGAGATAGAAACCCCAAGGAAATCAGAAACTTCCCCCACCACCCCTCCACCACAAGTCCTATGGTCTATTTTAACCAGACCAGCCGGCCCTGTTTTACTCTATCTGAGTAAAGTTGTGTTTAAAGAGAATAATTCATTGGTTAAAAAACTAAAGAAAATGACTGACTTAGTTCAAGTCTTAATATTAAATACTAAGCTTAGTTCAATTCTAAACATTAAAATATTAGGCTTCCCCCAACACTCCTCCACCACAAGACCTAAGGTCTGTTTTAATCAGACCAGCCGGCCCTGTTTTACTCTATCTGAGTAAAGTTGTGTTTAAAGAAAATAATTCGTTGGTTAAAAAACTAGAGAAAATGACTGACTTAGTTTAAGTCTTAATATTAAATATTAAGCTTAGTTCAATTCTTAATATTAAAATATTAGGCTTAGAGTGGTTGTAAATATATAAACTTTTTATCATTCAAGAATGAAAATTAAAGAGGTAACATGATCTTTCCAGATTAAATTTGTAAAATTATCGTTTGAATGTCTAATCTTCTACTCCCTTTTCTAAGTGTAAATTTTACATAGATACCTATAGAATTCAATTAAAATTTAAATTAAAAAATATAGGCTACTTTTTGGTTTGGTGATTTAAGTACTTCAGTGAGTATTTATTAATTTGGCTTTTATTTCAGCATATCAATATTTACCAGCTGAGTTTTAATTTCAGTTATATAGGGTATCTGTAATATATTTAAAATATTCGCTAGAACAGAGTGGTATAGTGGACACCGAAAACTCAGAAAGGGACAAGGGTGATGAGTAAGGAATGAAAAAATACCTATTGGGTATAATGTATAGCATTTGGGTGTCAGGTACACTCAAAGCTCAGACTTTATCACTGTATAATTTTTTCATGTAACCAAAAACAACTTGTACCCCTAAAACTATTAAAATGTGTTTTAAAGTATATCATAAATACAAAAAAATTAATAAAATAAAATACTCTCTAGGTTTAAAATGTTCAATAAATTGTTAGAATTAGGGTAAGACAGACAAAAGTGGAAATGGGCAAATTGTAAAGATCAGACAGACTCATCAGGATATATTGAAGGAAGAGGCGTCATAGTAACATTTTGAAAGTCAAAATTCAACCTGATTGTCAAGTCAATTCTCACATTTTTGATGAAAAGAGAAATAATTACGACGGCAGTACAATAGTAAAACAATGTAGATGAGTGCTTAGTGGGATCTTGCCAAAGTTAAAGTGTAGCTCAGTATTTTTTATCTTTCTGTTTTCAACCTTACAGTGGCTTTATATGAAACTTAAAACCCAGAGTCCGTGACCAATTTCTGCATAGCCCTTTTTGACATCATTGCATTCTTTTTTTTTTTCTTTTCTTTTTTGGCATATATATAATTTGCTTTCATTACTAGAATGTAAGTTCCCTGAGGCCGAGATTCACACAGTCCTGGCTTGTTCGCTCCCTGTATCACCCAGCCTGACACCTAAGTATCTTTAAAAATGTTCGTTGACTATCAACATGACTGACTGGCTATTGGAATCATGCAGCACTGGAAAGCCATGTTATAGGATGATTGAGTTACCAAGCATTTACTCAGAGAATGGAGGCTGGAAAGTCTGAGGTATAATTTTAGTTCACTCTTTTAGCAAATAATTTTGAACATATGCTTTTACTTACCCATTTGTATCTTCATTTACAAAACATAGGATGAGAACTCATCATGTGCTAGGAACTATTTTAGGTGCTGAGAGTAAATATTTTAATCACAACAGATAAGACCTCTCTTCTCATAGACTTGGTATTATTTTTGTTTTCTTTCCTTTTCTTTTTCCTCTTTATTTTTTGACGTGTAGAGAAAGAATCTATCATTGCAGAGTGGAAAGTGCCGGGAAGAAACTGTAACTAATTAATATTATAGAGACTGACTTACCCCTCTCACTCCAATGCTGAGTGGCATCTCAAGGAAGTAACATTTGAATCTAATTTCATGACAAGAAGGAACCAGCTAAGAAATTATTTGTAGGGAAAATGTTCCAAGTGGTAGCACAGCTAGTGACAAGGCCCTAAGGCAACAGCAAATGAGGAATAATCAAGGAAGAGAGAAATGCTAGTTGAAATGTAGAATGGGCACTGGGGAGAAAGTTGTGAGATGATCTGGGGAGGAAAGAGTGACTTATATGCCCTGGTAAGAGATTTCAAGTTCATTCTACATGAAATGAAACACTACTGGAGCATTTTAAGTGCAAGAATGATGTAACACAGACTGCATTTTAAACAATAATTTTGTTGCTAGGTAAAGAGTTGATATGGTTTGGCTGTGTCCCCAACCAAATCTCATGTTGAATTGTAGCTCCCATAATTCCCATATGTTATGGGAGGGACCTGGTGGGAGATAATTGAATTATGGGGGAACTGCCCTCATACTGTTCTCATGAATAAGACTCAGTGAAAAAGTCTCATGAGATCTGAAGGTTTTATAAGGGAAACCCCTTTCGCTATGCTCTCATTCCCTCTTGCCCACCCAGCATGTAAGAATTCCCATTGCTCTGCCTTCACGTGCCATGATTGTGAGGCCTCACAAGCCATGTGGAGCTGTGAATCAATTAAACCTCTTTCCTTTATAAGTTACCCAGTCTCAGGTATGTCAGGTATATCTGCAGCATGAGACCAGACTAATACAAGGGTAGACCGAGGGTAGGCAAGAGTAGAAGCAGGTAGAAAATACTAAGGCACCGTGTTATTTGTTAGGACTAAGATGGAAAGATTAGTGACTTGCCTGCAGAAAACCTAAAATCTCTTTGAAAAACACAACATCCTGCTCATTCTAGAAGTCTGTCACTTTAAAAACTAAAAGTGGCCTCTGGATTTTGAGAAAATTCACCTGTGTCCATGCTTAAGGCCAATAACAACATCTTTCTTAAAATTTAGCTCTTATTTCAGGAAATAAAGTAATACATTCTTAGAATTTTCATATAACAAGTAAAAAAAAATCCTGCTTTGAATTTCACTCCAGTAATATAGATTTTTTTCCCAAATTTCTCAGTTCTTATGTATATTGGTAATATTTATTTCCTTTTCTTTTGGCTAGTCTTTGCACTTAAATAAAATTTATTCTGAATTCTTATATTTAAAAATATTTACTGAGTTCACTTTTGTATTAAAAAACAATTGTCACTACACACAATAAATAATGCCTGTGGACTTTTATATACTATAAAGGACGGGACTAGTTAAAATTGCTACAAAACAAAGTCCTGAATGGTTGTAATTATGTAAAACTCAGATTCTTACAATTAAGAACACTAGGTTCCCACAGAAAATATAAGGCAATGGGATTTAAACATACGAAGAGAGAGAAAGAGAGGGATTAGCCCCATTGGACATTAAGAAAAGAAGGGAAAAAAGCTCTATTGGACTTTAAGAAAAAGTAAAAACAAAGGATCAACTAGGTTTTCCATGGCGGCTGGGGAAACCTATTGTTTTAAGGAAAGGTCTGAAACAGTATGCCTAATGTCAACACTTTTCAGAGATATCAATAAAAAGAATAGAGAAGATTTTTAATTTTATGCTATCAATGTATGAGAAAATTACAAGAGTAAAAGGGAAAATCATCTCTCTCTTAGAAGAGCTATACAATGTATACATGGCTAAAACAGTGATCTAGGAAACAGTTTTTCAAGATAGGAATTACTGAACTTTTGAAGTTACTTTCTGATTATTACATCTTTATGACCAAAAATGTTGTATTTAGAGAGCTGTACTATCAAATACATAATCCAGTACTAAAAGAATGGCTGTATTCCCAGAGTAGCAAATAATCATAATATCAAAGGATAGTAAGTGAAGGTAATTCTCTTCAAGTAATAAAGTGAATTTAGATAAGCAACCAATTAGAAACAATTTTTTTAATTTATCTTTTTGTCTTCAGATTAACCTCCCTGTATATTTACTTTACCTGAGGAAGAAAATTAACAATCATTGCCACATAAAAGCACAAGTAAAATACAGTTGGAAACTGTGCTTTTGACAAAAGAATTGTATCACTGAGTTCTAAAGACAACATTTTTCTCAAGTATGTCAAACACATATAATTATATTTTTATTCATGTTCTCACATTCATAGTCAAATTATTTACATAACTTATGTCAATAAAATATCTTCTTTTGGTAATATTGTACTCTGTAAATGGAGGGGGAAAATGACCTATATCTACTCCAATTTCTTCCCTTACAGAATTACTTTCCACGTAATACCACATTCTATCTTCTAAGCACTAAGTAAAGGAAAATTGATGTGTGGCTTTCAGCTGCCTGTATCAAATATATATGTATGTAAATGAAAGAAATACGTTTAAGAAATGTGTAGATCATTTGTTTGTTATGAAACAACTTTGAAATATTTTTGATGTTTTATTTTGCAGCAATAATTGCCACAAAATAGGACCAAATGTGTCTGTTTAAGAAAAAAAAAAGCAAGGACTAGTGTAGAAGGGAAACCGTGCTCAGGCACAGAACGACAATATCCAGGAGACTCAGGTTATTGAAAGAGAAAACTTTAAAGAGAAATTTGGGCTTCAGAGACTGTAAATGCCACATGCTATTAAACTATAAAGATTGCTTTCTGAAACTGTTTATTCCTGAAAGTGAGTGGGGAAATCTTATGGCCAAAAGGAAACAGAATAGAATGAGTTTCCAGTGTGTCTTGGGATTCAGTGTTTACTTTTCACCTTATTTTCTCAGAGTAGAAGATGAAAATAGGGAGAGAAAATACAAGTTTGGCTCAGAGATCCAAAAGTGAAGAAAGGAGGTGGCAAGTTTAGCTAGAAATGTCAAAGTCCCACCAGAAGTTTGTTTTCATGTTCTCTGGAGCCGAGTTGGTTCTTTTTATGTGAGAAATCTCTTCAAACCACAAAATTGTGAGATACCAGAAGGTAAGTGTATTCATCAGTCCATTCTCACGTTGCTTTGAATAAATACCCGAAACTGGGTAATTTATAAAGGAAAGAGAAATCAAATTCATATGTTTCATGATCAAACTCATAATCACAGTGCACCGTCAATCACTTTATAAAAGTGTAGATTGTCTTTCCTTAATTGGGTTGAAGGCAATTAGAACTTAGCACAAAATGCTCTCCCTCCCATCCATTCCCCAAAACACAGAATGGTGAAAAAGAATGAAATTATTTCTCCCTGTTGAAAACAACCACCTTCTCTCCATTCTGAAAATAATTTCAAGTACCTTAACTGAGATACAATCTATTTCTAGTTCTCATGTATATTTGTGAGGGATGGTACAGTCTCTTGAATGTCATGTATTTTGTTCTGTATGTGGTCATTCTTCAAGCTTGAGTATTAGGTTTTTTGCTCTTTTATTTCTCTCCTGTCCTTGATGAGATCTTTTTGCCTTAACGATTCTAAAATTCACATCTCTGCCCTACCTTTTTGTTGTTGTTGTTGTTCATTTAGATTTATTTTGATTCAAAGTTCTGCTTTATACTGCATCCCATTTTACAAAAACACTACACATGAATAAAGAAAATAATTATTTCTGGCTCTAAACCATGACCTATCTCTGGCTTCTCCCATACTACAAATGGTAGCAAAATTAACCCTTTAACCAATTTCCAAAGATTAGGGTAGAAAATAAGCTAATTCTTCATTTCCAATTTTCAAGTTTGTAGTGATGTATCTAACAGCTTCAGTCTAGATCCTCAATCTTAGAACATCACAAAAGCAGTAACGCTTGCTTTCTTGTTTTAAAATGAAATCATCGTACATTGACCACACTGATCACCATTTCCCCTTTAGGCCCTAGTTGTTATAACTTGAACTAAATGTTAACTGTAAGCTACAGTACTCTCACCTACCAGCTTTGTCAGCTCTTTCCCAACTCTTCTGATTTGCGTTAATTTGGCAAGCTGTTTTTACAATTTGCATTTTACTATTATATAACCTGCCTATAATTTTGTCTTCATTCCTTGAAAATGCTATTTTAAGTCTCACATTCCTCACCATGTATTCTGTGCAAAAACTTCTACTTGATTCTAGGTCATTGCAGCACTCTGGCATCTCACATTTCTTTAAAGAGAGAAAGCTAGCTAAATATATGACCTTGGCTGGGTGCAGTGGCTCATGCCTATAATCCCAGCACTTTGGGAGTCTGAGGCAGGCAGATCACCTGAGGTCAGGAGTTCCAGACCAGCCTGGCCAACATGGTGAAACCTCGTCTCTACTAAAAATACAATATTAGCTGGGTGTGGTGGCATGTGCCTGTAGTCCTAGGTACTCGGGAGCTGAGGCAGGAGAAGCACTTGAACCCAGGTGGTAGAGGTTGCAGTGAGCTGAGATGGTGCCACTGCGCTCCAGCCTGGGCAACAGAGTGAGACTCCACCTCAAAAAAAAAAAAAAATACATATATAGATATATGACTTTATGTTTTTATGTAAGTTATTTAGCTATATTCTTAAGGAATATTCTTTGTTCTTGAAGAATATTCTTTGACTTTTCTAAATATTTCATATGATAGTTTTATGGGTGAGAGTTTTAAAATAAAACTCTGTCAAAATAAAATAAATTTATTTTTATTTTAAACACTGAACAATTTTCCAAATACTTGAGGCAGAAAGTTTTCTCTATCTCCACATTGACTCTCCATACAATACGTACATGTAATTTATTTTAGTGAAAAAGATTCCTACTCAACAATGGAGGTCAATATGCATTAACTGAAACCATTCAAGCCTTCAAAAAATATTCATTGTCCAACAACTGTACCCAACTATGGTCATTAACTCTTAGACTGGTTAAGGGGAGACCAATAAAATAAGTCAGGTATTCTCCTGCCTTCATAGGGTTCATGTTATGAAAGGGCAGACAGAAATCAGATAGTAAAAAAGTAAATAGCATTTATAATTGGCTGAAATGCATAACACCCCCGATTCATATGTTAAAACCCTAATCCTCAGTACCTCAGCGTGTGCTGTATTTGGAGGTAAGACCTTTAAAGAGGGGATTACGTTAAAATGAAGCCATTACAGTAGGTCCTAATCCAGTCTGACTATTGCCCTTTCCAAGAAAAGAGAACTGGACATGCGAAGAGGCATTCAGTGTGCCCATGCACAGAGGGCCAACCATGAGGAGAGACATAAGATGGCGGCCATCCACAAGTCAAGGGGAGAAGTTTCAGGAGAAACCAACCTTGCTGGCATTTTGATCTTGGACTTCCAGCCTGCAGAGCTGTGAGGAAGTAAATATCTGTTGTTTAAGCCATCCAGTATGTGACGTTTTGTTACAGTCGCCCTAGCAAATGCATATAGCACCAAACAGTGATACATCCTACAAAAAACAGAAAAGAAGGGATGGATGCGATCTGACTTTAGAGGCTGTGGAAGTATCTTTGAGGAGCTGATATTTGAGTTGAGACATGAATTTTAAAAAGAATTTTTGAGGAAGCTGATATTTGAGCTGCTGAGTGAATTACGGGATCATTTGGGTGAAGATAAACTATAAAGGGCAAAATCCCTAAGGCGAGACAAGCTTGGCTTGCTCTGACAGTGAAAAGGCCAGGGTAAGCGGAGTTAGTGAGCATGGGAGACATTGTGGTCTAAAATGAGGAAAAATAAAAAACAGTCCAGCTGTCACTGGGTCTTGTAGGCAGGGACCAGGAGTTTATGTTGTCACTCTGAGATGAGTCATTGAAAGACATTAAGCAATCCTCTTAAGTCTGGTTTAAATGTAAGTGAAAAAATTATAAAAGCACGCAGAGACGGTTTCCTCTTCTAAATACCCCCCCAGGTATGATTTTGCTCTCATCCTGCTCAAAAAGGAGTAGCCATCTTTAAAAAAATAATAATAGTAATACCATTTGAATTTCTAATATTGTGCACAAAACTTTCAAATAAAAACAGCTTTACTGTGCTTTACTATATTGTATAGAGAGGAAACTCATTTCTAAACCATCTTTTTAGAATTAGCAGTATGCGCAGAGATATAGCAATACTACATCTTTTATTTTGGGCTCTATTTAAATCAAATGAATTTTGTATTCCCTAGTCATTATAAAGCCCACAATTTTTTAGTTAATTGGACTATAGAACAAACACAATGGATACTTTCTCTCTTTCTTTTCTTTTCTTTTCTTTTCTTTCTTTTCTTTCTTTCTTTCTTTCTTTCTTTCTTTCTTTCTTTCTTTCTTTCTTTCTTTCTTTCTTTCTTTTTCTTTCTTTCTTTCTTTCTTTCTTTCTTAGACAGAACCTTGCACTGTCACCTAGGCTGGAGGGCGATGGTGTGATCTTGGCTCACTGCAAGCTCCACCTCCCGGGTTCAAGGATTCTCCCACCTCTGCCTCCCAAATAGCTGGGATTACAGGCATCTGCCATCATGCCCAGCTAAATTGTGTAGTTTTGTAGAGATGGAGTTTCACCATGTTGGCCAGGCTGGTCTTGAACTCCAGACCTCAAGTGATCTGTCCACCTCCCAAAGTGCTGGGATTACAGGTTTGAGCCACTGCACCTGGCCACAATGGATACTTTCAGTTGATAATTTGTGAAGTTTTGCTTACAGTGTTTTGTTGACTAGTCTTAAAATATCGCGTAGAAAGCATTGATACAAGAATCTATCACTGTTAATAATTTAAAAAGTGATTGTTAGTAAAATATAACAAATGAAATACATTTAGAAGTAAAATATTACACTACTAATATAGAGAGTCCTCAGGATAAGAGTTGAGTGTCTGCAGATAACTACATTTTAGATTTCTCCAAGAAAGAACTCAGGTTTTATTATTATTTTTTCTGTTATTAGTTGGGTGTATTACATAGAGATACTCAATTTTAACCACAGAGGGCCACTTTATTTACTTGGCAGATTCTTAAATATTCTGCTTTTTTCCACTCTACACTGTAAGAGTAACATGATTGTTACTAAGTAGAAGGGGCTTGCTGCCCAGTGTTCTAGAAGCCAATACTATGATACCAGGTTCTTTTGAGGGGGAAAACAAATGCTTTGTATTGAAAGTCACCTCCCAAGGAGACTGTGTCAAGCTCAAACCTATCTCTCTGTCTTGGCATCAAACAGTATTTATGTTAAAAAAGCTTCAGAGGCCGGGCACAGTGGCTCACGCCTGTAATCCCAGCACTTTGGGAAGCTGAGGTGAGCCGATCAGCTGAGGTCAGGAGTTCAAGACCAGCCTGGCCAATATGTGAAACCTCATCTCTACTAAAAATACAAAAATTAGCCAGGTGTTGTGGTGCGCGCCGGTAGTCCCAGCTACTCAGGAGGCTGAGGCAGGAGAATTGCTTGAACTCGGGAGGCGGAGGTTGCAGTGAGCCAAGATCGTGCCACTGTACTGCAGCCTGGGCCACAGCAGAACGAGACTCTGTCTCAAAAAACAGAAAAGAAAAGAAAGGGAATGGAAAGGATGCGTTCAGTTCAGAGAGTGGATTCTGTGATTAGTGGAAGAAAAGGCAAGGTCTGGGCTAGGCACGGTGGTAGCTCATGCCTGTAATCCCATCACTTTGGGATACCAAGGTGGGAGGATCACCTGAGGTCAGGAGTTTGAGACCAGTCTGGCCAACATAGTGAAACCCCGTCTCTACTAAAAATACTGGGCGTGGTGGCAGGTGCCTGTAATTAGCTGGGCGTGGTGGCAGGTGCCTGTAATCCCAGCTATTCAGGAGGCTGAGGCGGGAGAATCACTTAAACCTGGGAAGCGGAGGTTACAGTGAGCCGAGATTGCAACATTGCACTCCAGCCTGGGTCACAGTGCTAGACTCCACCTAAAAAAAAAAAAAGAAAGCAAAAAAGAAAAGGGAAAGTCTGGAAAGTCCTGGGCGTGTGCAGTTATCTCTTCATGCTATCTCGTGGGTCATATGTGCAAATGTAGGTGGAGTTAGTATAAAACATGTGGCAGGAATTTAGGCTGCAATGTCAGCAAACTCATTCTGCACAGACCTCAGTTTGCCATATTGGTTCCAAGCAGTTTCAGCCAGTTATTTTATCTCAGAAGCAGAGGGAGTGTCAGGGTTTCAGCAAGTTATTTATTGTTTTTTTCTGCCATTCTGCAAACTCAAGACTTTGTTTTAGTCATGGGTTTCTTTAACTCTTTGGGGCATGGTTTCAAAATTAGGAAGTTAAACTTAGTTTAGGTAATATATTCACAAAAGCAATATAGTTGAGTATTCATTTAGTTTATAGATAATATTCTTCAGAAGTACAATAATCAAGGAAGAAGGTGACGAAGACAATATAGATATCAATTAAATAAATGGACTGGTGAAAAGTCATGACAAATGTAAAAAGAAAGACCACCAACCAGCTATTTTGCTTAATAAATGAGTAAAAGCAGTGAATGTATAGTTCTTAAAAGTTTACGTTTAATAATTTATAAGGACACATATCCAAATACTTACAGTCATGTGCTTCATAATGACTTTTCAGTTAACAGTGAACCACGGCTGGGCGCGGTGGCTCACACCTGTAATCCCAGCACTTTGGGAGGCCGAGGCAGGTGGATCACGAGGTCCCAGGAGATCGAGACCATCCTGGCTGACACAGTGGAAAATGAAACCCCATATGTACTAAAAATACAAAAAAAAAAAAAAATAGGCCGGGCGCGGTGGCTCAAGCCTGTAATGCCCAGCACTTTGGGGGCCGAGGCGGGCGGATCACAAGGTCAGGAGATCGATGACCCATCCTGGCTAACATGGGTGAAACCCCGTCTCATACTAAAAAATACAAAAAACTAGCCGGCGAGGTGGGCGGGCGCCTGTAGTCCCAGCCTACTCGGGAGGCGTGAGGCAGGAGATGCGTGAACCCGGGAGGCGGAGCTTGCAGGTGAGCGGAGATCCAGCCACTGCACTCCAGCTTGGGTGACAGAGCGAGACTCCATCTCAAAAAAAAAAAAAAAAAAAAAAAAAAAAAAAAAAAAAAAACAAAAAAATTAGACAGTGGTGGTGGTGGGCGCCTATAGTCCCAGCTACTCGGGAGGTTGAGGCAGGAGAATGGCGTGAACCTGGAAGGCGGAGCTTGCAGTGAGCCGAGATTGTGCCACTGCACTCCAGCTTGTGCGACAAAGCGAGACTCCATCTCAAAAAACAAAACAAAACAAAACAAAAACACAATGAACCACATATGCACCAGCAGTCCCATAAGATTATAATGGAGCTGAAAAAGTCCTATCGTCCCGTGACATCACAGTCATTGTCATTACAGTCATAGTGCTATGTCATTACATGATCGTGCAGTGCATTACTCAATTGTGGTGATGCTGGTGTGATTTTAAATTGGTGTAAACAGACCCAATGTCCAGCCAGTCCTTTAAAAGTATGCCACATACATTTATTTACAGTACACAATATTTAATGATAAGGTTTGGGTTTGTGTCCCCACCCACATCTCAAGTTGAATCCACATGGTGAAAAAGGTGGCTGGTCAGGGCACAGTGGCTCACACCTGTAATCCCACCACTTTGGGAGGTCAAGGTGGGCGAATCACCTGAGATTAGGAGTTCGAGACCAGCCTGACCAACATGGCGAAACCCCGTCTCCATTAAAAATACAAAAATTAGCCAGACATAATTGTGTATGCCTGTAATCTCAGCTACTGGGAAGGCTGAGGCAGGAGAATCGATTGAACCTGGGAGGCGGAGATTGCAGTGAGCTGAGATTGTGCCATTGCACTCCAGCCTAGGGCGAGAAGAATGTAACTATTTTGTTTCAAAAAAAGAAAAAGGCATGTGGTGCCTTGTAATTGGATTATGGGGGTGGACTTCTCCTTTGCTGTTCTCATGTGAGTGAGTGAGTTCTCACAAGATTTGGTTGCTTAAAAGTGTGTGGTACCTCCCCTTTCTCATTCTCTCTCCTCTGGCCACAAAAGACGTGGCTGCTTCCCCTTCACCTTCTGCAATGATTGTAAGTTTACTGAGGCCTCTGCAGCCATGCTTTCTGTACAGCCTGCAGGCCTGGGAGTCAATTAAACTTCTTTTATTTATAAATTACCCAATCTCAGGTAGTTCTTTACAGCAATGCAAGAACAGACTAATATACTTAATGATAAATGACTTAGGATGTCACTGGTTTATGTATTTACTATACTACACTTTTTATCGTTATTTATCGTTATTTTGTAGTATACTTCACTTCTGTTTATTACAAAAAGAAGTTATGTGTAAAATAACATCAGGCAGGTCCTTGAGAAGACATGCAAGAAACAGGTATTGTTATCCTGAGATGGCAGCTCAAGGTTTGTTACTGTCCTTGAACAGCTTCCAGTGGACAGGATGTGGAGGTGGCAGACAGTGACATTGATCATTCTGACCCTGTGAAGTCCTAGGCTAATGTATGTGTTTGTATCTTAATTTGTAACCAAAACAAGTGTAAAAATTTTTTAAAAATTAAAAAATAGACATCCTTATAGAATAAGGATATAAAGAAGGAAAATCTCTTTGTACAGCTGTCCAACGTATTTGTGTTTTAAGCTAAATGTTAATGCAAAAGAGCCAGAAAAGTTTAAAATGTAAAAGTTTATAAGGTAAAAGCTTAAAGTGAGTTAAGGTTAGCATATTATTGTAGAAAGAAAAATCTGTATGTTATCAATTCAATGTGGTCTAAGTGTATAGTGTTTATAAGTTTACAGTCATGTACAGTAATGTCCTACAACTTTATGTTCAATTATGCCTCACTCATTGACTCACCAAGAGTAATTTCTGGTCCTACAAGTTCCATTCTTGGTAAGGGCCCTATACAGGTGTACCATTTTTATCTTCCATATCATTTTTTACAGTAGCTTTTCTATGTTTAAGGATATTTTCCTTAAACAAATACTTATCATTGTATTATAATTGCATTCAGTATTTGGTACAGTAACGTGCTGTACAGCTTTGTAGCTCAGAAGCAATAGGCTAGGCCATATAGCCTAGGCTTATAGTAGGGTATACAATCTAAGTTTGTGTAAAAACACTCCAGGATATTCATACAGTGATGAAATTTCCTGAGGACACATTTCTCAAAACATAGCTCATCATAAGGCAACACATGACTATATGTAAATTCTACAAAAACTCATGTGTTACATTTCTGTGCAATCTTTTGTGTCTTGAGAACAGAGAAAATTGGACAAACAAATGTCAGCCATTAAAAGTGACATTATTTATATAGAATACCCAAAAACGTAATCTCTCTGAATGTGAATTACTGGTATCTTATATATGGGCTAAATTAGGTATGTTTTTCAACCTTTTATAATGTGGAAACATCAAGGTATTTTTAAATCCTTCACAATCTTCTTTGAAAGCGTTTGATGCATCAAGTACAAATCCTGACACTCTGATCTAATCTTATAAGGGATTAATCTAATAATCTGCTTCCATTCTCTAAAAGTACATACTAATCACATTTCCTTTTGATTTTAAACAAATTTAAATGTAACATGCAGTTGTGGGTTAGCGACTGGATATTTGCTAACAGCTCTCCAGAAACATTCAAGCAGTAGGCTGTAACTTCTGGGTATATAGTAAACATGTTCTTCATAGGAATTGAGTTGGTGTTCAGTATTCAGCAATGTGTATATATGCATTATGTATTAATTCTTATCACAATATGGACATCCCAGGGCCCAAGACAGCTGTGAATATTTACAGCAATAGATTTCCTGAGCGTTCTGCCTAGTAATAGGTTGTTAGTTATAACAATGAACTTAATGTTTGCACTCATGGTCATATTTATTGTGACTAACGTTTCTCTCTAACACTGGCCCTTTGTATGTAATTTTTCCAATGTAATTGCTTTACAAAATGTGCAATTATAAGACTGATCAGAGCTGTCCAGTACTGAAATTCTTGGACTTAGATTTATTTTTCTCCCCCAACTACCAAGGTTTTTTGCATAATGAGAACTGCAATTTAACTGTTCATTTGGTGTACACAGTGGAGAAACAAAGCTGGGAGAAATCCATGGTGATCATCTACTTTATTCCAGGCGCTGTACCATTTGCTCTGCATCTTCATGGAATCTTTAAGACATTTTCTGAGGTTGGTTATTATTCATGTGAAAAAATTACAACACTACTCTTAGAAATCAAGGTCATATTTAGTCATTTACATCATTATCCACATAGAAGTAAAATTTGCTGACGCAGTCAATAGAGTGAGAACATAGTGATTTTTTTTCAATACTAATAATAAATACAATAAAATAATTATAATAAATTTAAAAAGTAATAGTTGAAATTGTTTTTATATAGTTTCCAGTGCTGCTTTTTGTAAATCCTCTCACTTATTCTTTCTGCCATTCTGTAAGATCTACATTGACTTTATTTTCATTTTACAAGTAAAGATATTACCCTATGAGTGATTTTTTTCAAAAACACACATGCAATATTAGCAGAGTAAGGGCTCAAACCTAGAAATCTAATTTGGTGTAAATATTGTTCTTCTTTTATTATAACATTTTGGAAATCGTTTGAAAATTTCTGAGAAAATGTTACAATAAATTTCTTGAATGGAACATCTCACAACATGCTTTGATGAAGATCTTATCTGAGTATAGAAGGCAAGTCTCGGCCGGGCGCGGTGGCTCACGCCTGTAATCCCAGCACTTTGGGAGGTCGAGGTGGGCACATCACGAGGTCAGGAGATTGAGACTATCCTGGCTAACACAGTGAAAACCCTGTCTCTACTAAAAAATACAAAAAATTAGCCGGGCATGGTGGCGGGCGCCTGTAGTCCCAGCTACTCAGGAGGCTGAGGCAGGAGAATGGCCTGAGCGTGGGAGGCGGAGCTTGCAGTGAACCGAGATCAGCCACTGCACTCCGGCCTGGGCCGCAGAGCGAGTCTCCGTCTCAAAAAAAAAAAAAGAGGCAAGTCTCCAGATGTGACGAGATGGCCTCCCCATGCAAAGTTAACTCACATTTATAGCACCTTTATTTTGGCTGTCTTTATATCGCACTTTCCCTAACAGTGTCAACTTACTCAGATCTCTAAAACCAAGTACTTATCATCTGAAAACTCCTTTGGGATTCTTTTGTAATATGCATATTCCAAAATCAATGTCAACATATTAAGATGTTACTTATTTTCATCTGTAAACAATCATTAAGATATAGTATATTTGTAAGCAAATATACTTTATCTGATTTTCTAAGCGTTTATCTCTCAAGCAACAAAATATCCCAAAAATGATTTGTAATTTTATATTCAAATTTTTTTCATCATCAAAGCACGCAGAAATACACAGCATTCACTGAATTAAATAATCTACATTTTTTAATCTTCTAATTATTATCTAGAACTTTTTTCAGTATTGTTCTTATAAAATAGTAGTATCTTCTTGCTACAGTCAGAAAATGTAAATGTTTAGGTCAAAATAATTGGAGAGAATGTAATGAACCAAAACAGAATTCAGAGAAAGAGCGTGATATGGGAGGGTTTTTGTGGACAGTGACAGCAAGAACTTTTCGAGAGGGGAGATCTAAACTTACATTTTCAGTGAACTCAGAAAAGAAAAGGAAACCAGATAAATATAAAGAACATATTTTAATTAGCTACTGAAAATCCTAGTTAAATAACTATGCACTTCTTACTTTCATAAGATGCGTTATATAACCAAAAGAGATTTTGCTAGTGATGACAAAATGCCTTGTAATTGCCTAGGTAAGTCTTAAATTCCCCAAAGAAGATGTAGAACATATCTTTCAGTATCAGGTTAGAGAGTCAGATTTCTCCAGGGGTTGATATCATTAGAAATTTCAATGCCTGAAACATGTCATATTTGTGTTTTGTTCACAAAGATGACAGATTGCTCAGGTGTCTACCAAATCTAGTATTTTTCTGTCCTAGTTTCAATAATAGGTTGCTGCTTCAGATCAATATAGCAAGCAGATTAAATCATAAAGCTCAGAAAGAGAAAGGAATTCTGTTGCTATCCATCTCATCACATAATATCCTCACCATTGCTTCAAAATTGAATTTATGACTTCATGAAATATCACATGCATTCAATCATAAATTGAAATACTGGCATATATATATATATATGTATACACACACATGCATATTTATTAGTTGCTTTTGTTTACATTTTCTCTTTAAATCTCACTTCATTCCCATAACATAGGAATGCAATAATAAATTATTAATTTTTAAAGTTTAGGTAGGTATTACTAATTGTGTTCTATATGACAGCCATCATGTAGGTGTTGAAATGCAACAAGAAGTTAAAAAAAAAAAAGCATATATCCTTATGCTGAGAGAGATTAGAATGTAACAGGGACTGGATAGTAAGTATTAAATGAAAAATCACACAAATAAATGTAAAATTGCAATTCTGTTAAGTGTTAGAAGGCAAATACAAGATTCCTAATAAAAGAATTTGAACTACTCACGTATTTAAATGGAAAGTGTCCTTTGATTATTGAATTGAGATCTAAAAGATGAAAAGAAGGAGTGAACAGGAGTATTCCTTTCTTAGGGCTGCTGTAATAAAGAACCACACACTGAATGACTTAAAGAAACAAACATTTGGTCGGGCGCGGTGGCTCACGCCTGTAATTCCAGCACTTTGGGAGGCCAAGTTGGGCGCATCACGAGGTCAGGAGATCGAGACCATCCTGGCTAACACGATGAAACCCCGTCTGTACTAAAAATACAAAATAAAATAATTAGCCAGGCATGGTGGCAGACGCCTCTAATCCCAGCTACTGGGGAGGCAGAGGCAGGAGAACAGCGTGAACCCGGGAGGCAGAGCTTGCAGTGAGCCCAGATCGCGCCACTGTACTCCAGCCTGGGTGACAGAGCGAGACTCTGTCTCAAAAAAAAAAAAAAAGAAAGAAAGAAAGAAACAGACATTTCTTCTCTCACAGTTCTATAGGATAGAAGTCTTGTATTGGAGCAAGTAGGGGCATTTGATATGGAAAGGGTTGATTTAGGGAGACCAGTCAGTGAACCAGAACTGTAAAGGATCAAGATGTAGTTAGACATAGAATGACAGGTTCTGGAAATGGATTAGCAAAAGGTATGAGGAAAATAGAGTTATCAAGAATGATTCAGTGTTCCTTGGTTTGTGGCAGCATATTCCAGTCTTGGCCTTTGTCGTGATACGGCATTCTCCCCTTGTATCTCCACATCTTTTGTGCATGTGTGCCTCTGTGTCCAAATTTCCCCTTATACTAGTAACAGTCATATTGAATTCAGGCCCATCCTAATGACCTCACTACAACTTGATTACACCTGTGAAGGCCTTCCTTTGAAATAAGCTCACATTCACAGATATGGGGGTTAGAATTAAACATATTTTTGAGGGACACAATTCAACTCATAACAGAGAGGGTAGTTAGCATTTCAGGTCAAGGGCCTGTGGCTGGAGAGAACCTGGTACATTTGGGGAACTGATGTGGCCAGATCAAAGAGAAGAATGACATGAAATGGAATTGTAGATGAAGGTGAGGAGTTGGAGGCCAAGATAAAACCAACAGAGAGCATTTGAAAAGTTTGGAAGGGTAGATGGCAACTATGGCTTCAGTGCTTAGAATGGATCATATGAATATGTGTTGGAGCAAGTCAGGGCATTTGATATGAAAAGTGTTGATCGGGGGAGACCTGTCAGGAAACTATTAGAGTCATCCAGGTGAACCAGAAGTGGATAGGATCAAGATGTAGTTAGATGTAAAAATGACAGGTGCTGGAGATGGATTAGCAAAAGGTATGAGAAAAACAGGGTTATCAAGAATGATCCCCTTGTTTCCAAGCTGCAAAATTTGGTAGAAGATAGTGTCATTTGGGGAGGTTAAAAATTAATATTTGACGTATAAGATTAGGAAGATTGTGAATTCAGGTTTGGGTCTCAAGTGTGAGGTTACATAGAGTAGACCAAGAGGAAATATTTTGTAGGGAGTTAACTAAATATATGAGGAGTCCAAAGAAATCAAGGTTAATTTTAATTAACTTTAATTGTGGAGTCATCTGTGTCATTCAAGGTAATTGAAACTCTGTCTCCTATAAGTAAGCTTATATTTGTAATATGTTATTTAAGATTTGTAAAACTGTTATAAAAGAACCAATATGAAGACTTTATTAATTCATTCATTTTCTAATTGAGGTAAAATTCACATAATATAAAATTAACCATTTAAAATTGTACAGTGCAATGGCATGAGTACATTTACAGTGTTGTGTAACCACCATCTCTCTAATTCCAAAATATTTTCATCTTCCCAAAAGAAAATTCTGTACCCAATAAAGCAATTACTCTCTACCCTCCCTTCCCCTACCCCTGGAAATCACCAATTGGCTTTTGTTTCTGTGGATTTACTTATTCTGGGTGATTTATGAAAGGTCACATGTTATATATGAATTCATTGTTTATGATCTTTATTATAAACACCAAGTATGACACCTTGGAAAATAAAATTAACTTACAGCTTTTGTAATCAGCAGAGGCTTGTTTTCATGAAAATTTATTAAATTAACCTGGTAAAACTGGTGTTCCTTTGCTTATTGCTAAATACCTACAGTTGACAAGCGTTTCCTAGGGTGCAATCAGAAAGTGTAACTGAAATTAACTAGTATGATTAATTTTGCAGTATCCATGTAATGTATTTAACACTTAAATAGGATTTACCATGACCCAGTAATATTCTATTCCTTACAAAAATTAATTTTCTTGACTTTGACTTCTACCCTGTGAGATAGGTCTAGAGTTTTCTATTTTACACAGAGATTATGTGGAAAATCCAGTAAATTTGGCTCCAAATCTATCTTCTTGAGATAATCTGCATTATCGCTCTCATTTATTGACTGACTACTGTGTAAGAGGACTATCTATCACCAGCCATTGCCATGGGACTTACAGGGCCACTTAGGGCAGCATTGTACGTCTTTGGCCCATTGACTTGGCTTAGCCTCATAACACACTTTGGTCAATTTGATGAAGAGATATGACATATTCCAGTTCTGAGCAGAAGCTTTAAGAATCTTACGTGTTTCCACCAGTCATCTCTTTTTCTGGCACAAAAGGACATGTCCTAGGTGAGGAATGATCTTCCAGTCTAAGATGCATAATGAAAGACACTTACAGAAGGAAAACTCTACGGCCCCTAAAACACTATGTGAAAAATAAATAAACTGTTATTTTTGTCCACTACGGTTTATGAACTTGTTGTTCTCACTTAGCTGAAGATGACCATTATTGTTCTTAACCACTGGGCTACGTATTTTTTCAAATATCTTGTTCATTTATTAAAGATCAGAGTTATATCTAAGACACTGAATGTTTTAGTGCCACACCATCACAACACCATTTCTTCTTGAAAGCAGACATTGTTATTTTAATTCCAACTTTCATTTTAAAAAGTACATAATTTTTCAGAGTCCATTGGACAACTGAGGTATCTTATTATTTTAATAAAAATCCCTCATATAAAATGAAGTCTACTTTCAAAACTTTGGTGTATTTAAAATGTTATGATTTTATATTTATTTTAGATTGTACTAAGAACTTAAGGGGCTGACTCATTTAATTCTTATGAAATGATTTTAGTAACAGAAATCAAATGATAAAGCAAAATTTCCATTTTTTTCTGTTTATGGCATACATAAATATCTACATTTCTATATGATTAATCTATATTATTTCTTTTTTCTGTTCTTCCTTATTCTTTTCATAAATTTTTCTTTAATATTTATTCAACAATGACAACCATGGCAGAATACTTTTTAGGATTAAGGACAGCCTGTCACATTGCAAGAATTTAGTAAAGGTATAAAGAATCAGTTACTGAATGCTTCATTAAATAAATGAATACATGTAAAAGTTGTCAAAATCAAAAGTCATTTCTGTTAAAAGAAAAAAAAAAAGCAAACAAGAAAAGATAAACAGAGCCAGAGAAGGCCAAAAAGAGAACAGTTCTTATGCATAAATGCCTGATAACAAAAACTACCACAAAAGACTCTGCAAAGACAAGTTTGCACAAAGACCGTCTCAAACTTACATCAAAAATATGCCTGCGAAAACACCTGCCCAGCCACTGCCTGTGCACCCTCAGACTGGCATCAGCCTTGTTGTTAATCCTTAGAGCCAAGAATAATTATCTCAAAATGATGACATAATCATCCTCATTTTTTAAAAAGTGTTTTTTACCTTCTTGAATATGCAGTCGTTTACTATGATACTCATATTCCCTTTACACCGCCCTATTTTTGAATGACTATGACTTTGTTTTAGAGAGCCTGTCTCTGTTATTTAGGTTTACAAATCATGTAACATTTATAAAGCTGAGTATGCATTAAGGATGATTTATAGGAAAATAAAAAACACGGTATGTGCTCATATCTCCTTTTTTAAAACACAGAATACTTATATTCTCTAGGCAGTTTCTCTTTTTTTCAGAATTTGTTTACTTCAATCTCTTATAGCTCTGTTTTTTTCATTCTCTCATTCAAAAAATGGGTCAAAATGGTTCACTTCACCCCTTTTCAATTTCTTCACCTTCTGTGTTCTAATCTGTTTCTACTCACAACTCTTCTGACATCAAATGTATAGGAGATTTTCTTATACCAACTAATTCTTCAACTTTCCAAACATCAACTGGGCTCTCTGTTATTCAATTCAATTCTGACACCAGCTACCTGAAGTGAGTGCAGACCCCACAGGTTAAAGACTCAGTCCACAAGACTGCCCCCACTTCAGATGCCAATCCAAAATCCTGAGCCTCCCATACTTCTGTCTGATTGGCTACAAATTGAAGCTTCCCATGACCTCCTCTTCAGGTTTGATAATTTACAAAAACAGCCAACATGATAAGCAATAGCTATAAAACTTTACTTTCATTACTAGTTTATAAACTTTACTTTCATTACTAGTTTATAAAGGATAAAAATTTTTACCAGTTTATTACAAATGATACAAATGAACAACAAGATGAAGAGGTACATAGAATGAGGTCTGAAAAGATCCCTAGCACAGAAGTTTCTGTCTCCATGGAATTGGAGTAGGTCACCCTTGTGGCACATGGAGTTACTTGTCGACACAGAGGTCTTCTAAACCCCACTTTTTAGACATTTATGTGTAGGTTCCATTGTGTTGGCATGATTAATTACATTATTGACCATTGGTGATTAAGCTCAATCTTCAGCTCCCTCTTTCCTCCCTGGAGGTCCAGGGATGGAACTGAAAGTTCCAACCCTTACATTATAAGCCTCTTTGATGACTAGTCTCTATCCTGCAGGTATCCGGAAGCCCTGGCATCCAAGAGTCATTTGTTAGAATACCAAAGGCAATCCTATAACTCAGAAAATTCCAAGTGTCTTAGAAGCGTTATATTAGAAATCAAGGACAAAGAACGAATATTACAACAAAAGATGCTTCTAGCATTTCAATCACTCATGAAATTATATAACTTCCAGGAGCTCTATGCTATAAACCTGGTAATGAAGACCAAATATATATATTTCTTATCGTATCACAGATTTGCATGGGGACCCATTTTCATTGTCTCTTAATTAAATAATTGAGTGCAATATTTCTTAACATTTTGTTTCCCTGAAGAAAATACAGTTATTATTATTTTATTTATTTATTTATCTATTTATTTATTTATTTATTTTGAGACAGAGTCTCGTTCTGTCACCCAGGCTGGAGTGCAGTGGTGCGATCTCAGCTCACTGCAAGCTCTGCCTCGCGGGTTCACGCCATTCTCCTGCCTCAGCCTCCCAAGTAGCGGAGCCTACAGGCGCCTGCCATCACGCCCAGCTAATTTTTTGTATTTTTAGTAGAGACGGGGTTTCACTGTGTTAGCCAGGATGGTCTCAATCTTCTGACCTCGTGATCCGCCTGCCTCAGCCTCCCAAAGTGCTGAGATGACAGGCGTGAGCCACCGTGTCTGGCCCACAATTATTATTTAAAAATCTCCTCACTGATTATGTATGTTTATTAAATATCCACTAAAGGCCAAGCAGGGTGCTTGCTTAGTCTCGAAAGTATGTATCTAAAAAGTTATCCAGATTGCTACATTGCAGTTTCTTGAAGGTTTCTAATTCTCATGATTTCTGTAAATTGTACTTGATGATTCACTAACGTATGTTCATCAGGCTTTATCAAAGTTTGAGCTCCCCATCGCCTCTAAAAACTCAATAGAAAGAACAGTTTTAAAAATGAAAATAAATTGCTTATTTCAAATTTAAGAACACAGAATTTCAAAATCAGTGAAAGCACAATTCACTAACCAGAAATATAATTACAGTCATTTTTTAAATCAAGAGCATGTAAAATCTTTGATTTTGGGAATTTGAAGGATAAAGACTGGAAGGAATACCTGAGTTGAAGAACAGTGTTTTTCAACATGCTTTTACACCTTGCACCTAGATCAATGCTAGATACAATATTGTTGAAATGCCTGAGATGAATAATGACTACACCTGACATCTACAATTAGTATGGGAACCTATTAAAATTCTTTGTTTAACTGTATATATTTATATATTCAATAGAAGCTGTAGTTTTCATTAAAAAGTGAAAATATATTACTTTATTAAACCTTTTCTACTCATTAATGCATTTTCCTAACCATCCATTTTGTGAAAGAACAAAATACATTTCTATAATATTAGGTGACTTAAAAATCATTTTATGCAGCTATTATAACTTTCTGAGTTGCTAACTTTTATTTCCTTGGCATGTGCTTTGTTCTTTTAAGGTTTGAAAATTAAAGAGCAAAACTTAGAAGAGCTGTAATGGTGGCTTCTCTTTGAGAACTAAAAAAATGATTGCATGCTAGACATGGTCTCTCGATTTGGTATGTTTCCTGCATATCTTCTCATGCAGTTTCTTGTTGGAAAAATAATACAGTAGAAGAGTTGATACCCATGAGGTAGGGGAAGTGCCCAAACACTGATGAGACTTCCATCCCAGCCAGTGTCAAGGCTCTTGTCAACTTGGAATAAGGAATTCAAGGAACCAGTCAAAAAACAGTGAAAGTATGACAATTTATTGCAAAGCCAAAGTATGCACTCAAGAAAGGGGAGTGCAGGCATATTCAAGAAAGTGAGTAGAGCCCAGTGGAGTTTGGTGCTGCTTTCTTTATGAGTTTCTTTCACCAAGTGGTGGAATATTCATGAAGATTTTCATAAAGATTTCTGGAAAAAGGAGAAAATTTCTGAGAACTGTGGTGCCAACTGTTTTTAAACCAAATACGAATGTTCCTGAAGCTGTCATGGCGCTGGTGGGCGTATTATTAATATGTTAATGAGCACATAATGAGGTCCTAGGTGAAACTTAGGTCAAATCCAGCACCATGTTGGGTCCAGTCAGTGTTAGCCAGCTTGACCCGCATACTGTTTTTTGCCATCTTCCCCTCTTAGCAGCCCCTAGCTCATGCAACTGTTTCAACAGCTTTCTTTTTGCTGGTCATGCAAAACTGCTGCTTGGAATTTTCTATTATCCTGTGACCACCTGGATTATTCCTGTCTCAGAGTCATGACTTTGATACTTTGCTATGGCAGAATGTAAAAACGCATTTCTGCTACGTTAACCAACTCATACATACATATTAATTGGTTATACAAATCTAACTTCAAACTTCAAGAGAAATGGAGTACAAAGAGTAGAAAAGGAAAAAACGTCTGATTTACTCTCTTTCTTCTTTATTTTCCATTACGTTTATTTTATGTAAGAAATACATCTATTCTTCTTGTTAAGAACACCTGAATTTCCAGGCTTCCCTTTTTTAAATGATAAAATTTGTTGGGTTTCCCCTTGTTTCTACAATTATCAGCATTCTTTTTCTAAGTACAGGCAAGCAAGTCATTAATTATTATCAATAGTGGATCACATTGAGAATCAACTGGCTTCCGGTATGCAATCAATACCAGCTATTATGCAGAATAAAACCTATAATCAGCACACAGCCACTTTACAGAGTAGGTCAGAGATTAGTATAGCAGAAATGTGTCCGACTACCATAATCTAAAATTGCAAAGCATAAACTATTTTTTACCAAAGCCAATCCACTTACAGTAACAAAGACAAATTTACTTTATCATATTAAGTGATGATTCGGATGTAGGGGAGGGTGTGTACAAACCTCTCCACCACCTCCAAAGACATCAGTGAATCTTTGAAAATGCCCCAGGTTATGTCGTGGCAGCAAGAAAACTATTTGAGAAATAATTCGTCCTCTTGCTTTGTAGCTCTCACCATTATAAAGTACCTCTTCTGACTCCCACGTTTCCTTTCTAAAGCTTATTGTCTGTTATATTTTCTTTCCTCAGTTTGATTTTACCTGCATGGTAGATTTGATTTATATTGAAAAAGATACACAAAATTACAGAGAACCAGAAGTGTCTGGATCATGAACTGTCTTGCAGGGACTCCCTTTTGCTTCCTGTGAGTAGCAATGATAACAGAAGAAT
The DNA here is from genome assembly GCF_001698545.2 of Rhinopithecus bieti. Taxonomy (NCBI): domain Eukaryota; kingdom Metazoa; phylum Chordata; class Mammalia; order Primates; family Cercopithecidae; genus Rhinopithecus; species Rhinopithecus bieti. The sequence continues at coordinate 5,702,299 of NW_016803880.1, read as the reverse complement.
ACTATAGTCCAGTTGTTTTAGTTTTGCTATATTTTATATTATCTATACTATACCACATAATGCTGGTAAATAATAACTCCCTAATTTATATTTATTGTACTTTTTCTTTTTTAAGGGTCAATTTATTTTTATTATTATTATTATACTTTAAGTTCTAGGGTACATGTGCACAACATGCAGGTTTGTTACATATGTATACATGTGCCATGTTGGTGTTAACGGGTACAGTACTTTTTTTAAAATAGAGTTAAACAGCTGTTTTCTTAATTTATATAACTATATTGTTGTTTACCAATTTCAGTTACAGAAATCAGCAAAGTGCTGCTAACTATTCATTTTGGGGGGAAAGTCCATACTATGTAAATATTAAGATATTCTTAGAATACCTCTTTCATAAACTATAGGATGAAAAATCAAAGAGACAGATTCTCACAGTTAGAAAGAAATATAGTTATAATGTGTGCAAAATTTGTTAAATGTATAAGCCTTCACTTCAAAAAAAGCCTCAGAATAAAATAAAATAACCTTGCAGTTTTCTTTGCCTCCATTAAGTGTTGATGGTGCTTTGTCCTATTGTTATTTCTGGTGCCATGCTCATCAGCACCAACTTTGTGGTTGATAAATGTTTTATTCTGTTTATTCTAAAAGAATGTAACAGCATCCATCTCTCTTACATTTTGAGAAATCAGTTGTGGTGATATGTAGTGAGAGTTTTAATAACTACAGTTACTTTCTCATCCCCTTCAAAACTATCAACCTAAATAGGATTTTTCTGACACCTCCAAGACTATATTTTAAAGGTCACCAATCACTTCCTCATTACAAATCAAATAGCTTGATCACCCATTGTTTATGTACATGGTCCAAAGAGTGCCAGCACAGGCATCTTGCTGATCTGTGAAGACGGAATGGAAGTCTGGGGCTGCTGAGAAGACCTGACTTCTGAGACATAATATTAGAGAAGACATGCAGAAAAAGAGCTCCAGAAGTCTGTAGAGAAATTTATTCACAGTTCTGGCTAGTCTTTGGCTGGTTTATAAGCGTAGATGCACAGGGTAAGACTCCATGAAACCAGGCAAAAAACAAAAACTAATAAAAAAGAACATCTATCTGGAATTGTGAGCTAAATAATTGCTAGAACTTATGAACAGATTTTTTTTTTAAAAATCTGTGTGCAAACTAGCCAGAGAGATAAGACCTTCTTCTACATTCTGGATGTTGAGAAAAATTCCAAAAACATCACACTATAAACAAAGAGATATTCTAGAGTTTACAGTTAAGGCAACTCTAGAACTGCTCAAACATAGCTTAAAACCAAAGTTTAAATTAGCATGTTTATCCTCAAATAAATTAAGTGCCTGCAAGAAACAAACTCATTAGTTTCTTAAGAAAGACAATAAAATGGAGATACTCAATATTAGATCATTCTGAAAATCTAGGATGTAATAAAGGTTATCTAGACATGCAGTAAATCAGGACAGTATGCCCAATAAATAATAAATAGAGATAAATAGGGAAATTCATTAAAGGGATGGAAACCATTAAAAGTCAACCAAATGGAAGTTCTAATGTTAACAAAAATACAACACATAAAATGGAAAATGTATTAGGTAGACTTGGCAGCAGATGAGACACTGTAAAAGTAAACTTAAAATGACTTTGAAAAGAGGGTTGTCAAAAACATTCAATAAAAACAAAGAAGAAAATATTGAAAAATAGTTGAAGAGAGCCTCAGTGATCTGTGGAACATTTTAAAGTGATCTAACATATGTGTGATTGGAGTACCATACTAAGAAAAGAGAGAGAGAAAAGTAGCTAAGGAATAGTAGCCAACATTTTTCAAAGAATCACAATAGACCCCAGGGAACACAAACACAAACCAATCTATCTCAAGCTAAATGACCATCAAAGTGCTAACAACTAATGAATGAGGAAAAGATACTGAAAGAAGCCAAAGAATCCAGATCACATGCAGGGGAAAAAGTCATAAAATCTATTTCATAACTTTTTATCAGATACAGTGGAAATCAAAAAAGGATAATTGAAAACGACACATTTAAAGTTATGGGGAGATAGAGGGGGAAATATCAACCTAGAATTCTATACCCATCAAAAATAGCCTTAAAGATAAAGCTCAAAGAAAGATTTCTAAACAATAAACACATGAGAGCATTTGTCACCAACAGACTGACACTATTTTAAAAGTTATAAGAGAAACATATTGAAAAATGTTGAAAAAAAAAGTTGTTGATGATAAAAGGAAATAATACCAGATGGAAACACCAAGAATTGCAGTGCCCTGGAAATGATAAATGTTAACAAATACATTTCTTTTCTCATTTAAAAATTATGTTAAAATAATTCACTTTTTAAAGCAAACTGAGAAGGGGCTTCAGGTGGCTGACTACAGGCAGCTGGTACTCACCTCCTCCACAAAGAAGAACTAATATAGCTAGTAGATGATCACACTTCAAATAGATCATCCAAGAGAGAACAGGAATTCAACAGAGGAGTCACAGGAAACACTTAAAGCAAGGAAAGAGAGGGGAACGAGGCTGCCTCCTTGGCCAGGATTGGCTGGAAACCTGAAGAGGTTCCTCAATGGGGAGAAAAGGTTAGTGAGAGACCCCAGTGGCCCCCATTTCCATCACAGACTCCTGCAATCCTAACCACAGGAGAACCCCTTGACTCCTGCGGGCCCTGAGACGATGATTCAGAGCTGGGTGGAAACTGTGATGATGTTGCTCCAGAGAGGGGGTTCACTCTGAGTCCCATACACTTCCCAGTCATAAGCAGCAACAGTCCAGTAACATGTTGAGACCCCAGCCCCTACCATATTGCATCATGCTCTGGAGCCCCATTGACATGTCTCATGCATAGCCACTGCCACTGCTGGCTGCTGCTGCTGGGGCCAAGGCATGAGCCGCTGATAGTGACCCTGTGCCCTGATCAGAGGGCCCCACATCTTCATGCACCCTGAGGAAAGCTTCCCTTGCTGCTGGCTTCTGCCGTCACTGAGGCATTAGTAGAAACCATTGGTAGTGACCCTGGTACCCCCAACAGTGGAGTCTCTCTGCACTTTTACACACCTCAAGAAAGGGCTCCCCTACCCTCAGCCACTGACACTACAGGCTGCCACCACCAGGGACAAAGCAGGAGCAATCTGCACACTCTCCAGCCTCCTGCCTACAGGGGCTGCCACTGAAAGCTACCCGGCCCTCCCCAGTAGCAAAGCCAAAGCATAGCCACTGCTGCCCCCACGCAAGCATTCCACCAGGGCCAGGGATCACCCCATCCTGGCTTACCACAGCCAGTACCTGAACACACCATGAGAGGGCGAGATGACAGGTCCACCAGACTTGGCTCCACCCTCACCAATCCCCAGTCCAGTCCACCATCTTCATCACTTGAACATTTCTCCAGAGGCTGGAGGTCAGGCCCCCCCAACCTACTGCTACCATCACATGTGGCAACCACCTGTATGCACCACATGCGGGCCTGGGGGTTGGCCCTCCCAGCCTGTCATTGTCACTGATAATACAAATGTGAACTGCTTGGGAACCGAAGGGTTGTTTCATCACTGCTACTGCCATCACCATTGCCACATCCACGTCCCAAGGGCCCAAGAACCCAGCCGCCTGCCTGACTCACTGCAGCCACTGCTAGTACTCAAGCATATTCCCTAGATGCACAGAAAGACAAATATCACATGATCTTTCTCATATGTGGGAGCAAAAGCAGGTGATTTCAGGGAAGTAGGAAATACAGTGATAGATACCAGATGCTGGGAAGAGTGTGTGAGTGGAGGTGGGAGGGATGAAAAACCATTGTTTATGGGTACGTCATACAGTGAGAAGGAATGAGATCTAATATTTGGTAGCAGAGTAGGGTGACTATTAGTTAACATTGTATTTCATATTTCTAAATAGCTAGAAGAGAGGAGTTAAAATGTTCCCAACATATGGAAATTATAAATAATTGAGGTAATGTATAACCCAATACCCTGACTTGATAATTATACATTCCATGCACGTAACAAAATGTCCCAAGTACCCCATGTAGATGAACAAATATTAAGTATCAATAATAAATAAATGAAATTTTTAAAAAGCAAATTAGTAAGTTTGATGTTACAGCAAGGTACCTTTTATTTTCCTTGGCTATTCTATGAATTTAAATTGGCATAGCGTTACAGTGGGTAGCTAATCAGACACTAACAGGGCAGGAGAGGGCCCCTACACCCAACCAAGAAAATCAGGCAACCATCAGGTGACGGTCAGGCAGCTATCACACTGCCTCTCTAAAATATTAATAGGTTGCAGCCAGCACCGAGGAAAGGCACTGTCCCTATAGATAGGAAAGACCTCAAACTGGTGATCAGCAGCTTCCTGATAAGATCTCAGGAGTTGGACGAAGCGGCTTAAGCATGCACATTAAGAGGAATAATGGTGGAATATGACTTTCCAGGGTCATTCTGCAGGTAAAGGGAAGAACTCAAGTGAGCAAGTGTACGACTCCAGTAAACACTGCGCATGCTCACCTCCCAAGTGCTAGCAGGCCATGGCACATGCAGGCAGCCCACCACAAGGAAAGAATCAAGGGAAAAGAGATGCAACACGCCAGAAGTAGGCCAGCATATAAAACCCTAAGCCCAAGGTCAAACAGGGCGCTTATCCTCCAAGATGCCTGTAACTATAAGTTAACATATAAAATGTTAAATTTAAGATGAGTAACGCTAGGACACAGATTATTTAGTGAGATGCAAAGCAAAAATATGAAAATTTTTTTTAAAAATTCAAATTTAAGTTTACTAGACAAATATAAAAACCTATAAGAACTGAGTTGTTGAAGTAGCAACACAAATGACATGAATATACATCTACAAATGTCTGCATATACATATATAGAAATAGATAAATCTAGATGTATATACTTAGAAATAGAGCATTCACAATTTCTCACAGAGAAAATGTAATGCAGAGGCAATGAAATATGAAGACGCTTTCATTATTTTCAGAAATCCTTGCAGTTTCCGTGGTAAGGCAATATGTCATATTATTAGGTACATTGAAGATCTAGTAATGGACTGCCCTGGATCGATTGAAGGTTTAACGTATCCTCTACTCTTGAGTGTGAGTTTAGGCCTATGAGGTATAATCACTGTGCTTCAATTTTCTCACTTGTAAAGTAGGAAAACGTAATAGTACCTTTCTCATCAGTTGTGAAAATGGCATGAGCTAGCAAATAGAAGGTGGGTAGAATAATGTATTTCAGTAGTAAGCAACTCAAAGCTGTTATTGTTATTATTAGTTCTGGTACTAGCGTTTGCAGTACTGAATGAATGAAAATCTAATATAATTAACAGTATTTAAATGTTCACAATAATCATGCAACCTGTGGATCCATGTGCAATTTACATTTTATCTTATATTTTTTTTCTCTTTGCCACTTCCCTACAACACACAACCAATACATAAATACATTTCAGCACTATTCCTTTCTTTAAATGGTTTAGAGTTTTGGATGAAAAAAGTAAGTATTTTGAGATTTCAGAATATTCCAGCAGTGTTCATCTTCTGCTGTTGCACTTTACATTTGCACAATGCTACTTCAAAATAACAAAAGTCACCTTAAAAATAAACTTGTCAAAAGGTGTGTGGCTCACTGTTTCACTAAGGAGGTGAGGAATGTTCTATGCACAAGCATCAGGGTATGGACTGCAGAGCTTCCTGACTGATGGTATAGCTATTTAGGAAATGAGGCTATGGTTTTCACCTTACCGTTCTTGTGAAAACTTAGAGAAATACCTTGTTTAAATCGAGCAGAATGTAAAATGCTCCTGAGTTGTGAACCATGGAACTTCTGAACCCTAGGGCAAAACTAACAATGTATTTGATAACTAAGCTGGGGAAATTTTTTTGCAGTTACTAGAAGTGAAATGACAAGATTGGCATTGGTAGTGATCAAAAAAATAAAATTCCAACAATGCTTTGTGTGTTCATTTGTTAGGGCTGATATAACAAAGTACTACAGGCCGGGTGACTTAAAAAATAAATACACCTTTTCTCTCCATTTTGGGGCTAGAAGTCTAAGATCAAGGTGTCAAAAGTTCTGTTTTGGGGGGGCACTGGAAGAAAGTTCTATTTTTTAGCATGGTACTGGGTCTTGGTAGAAACTGAATGCTTAACTGTGGGCTGCCCATTTACCATCTGACCTGAGCCCATCATGAACTGTTATCTGACTTACCAAGCCATAAGGCTGAGCATGCATAGCAGCACTCTCATCGAATGGAAGTGGGGTATATGTGATTGGGTCCAAGCAGGCCCTGTAGGGACAAGTAAGCCACATGCAGTGGTCCAGATGCCATGGTCCCCACTCCTGCTACATTGCCTTCTTTCTCCCAGCCTGCCCCTATGACATCATGAGAACTTCCCCAGGAACATTTGATAGAGGAAGAAAATTCAGGCCTGGTTAACGGATGGTTCCACAGGATATGAAGCAACACGTAAAAGTGTGCAATGCCACAGTACAACTTCCTTCTTGGACATTTCGTAAGGATAGTGGTGAAGGGAAATCCTCTCAGGTGTCAGAAATTTGAGCCCTGAAATTGGTTGCTTACTTGTCTTGGAAGGAGAAATAATCAGGCATGTAATTATTTACCAAATAATGGAACTGATGTTCAGGAACTTGGAAGAAACATGATAGGAAAATTGCTGACCAGGAAATTTGGGAAAGAGGCAGATCAATAGACCTTTCTTAATGAGAAAAAAAAAAACTAATTGAAGATGGTTTCTGTCCCATGTGAATGCTCAACAAAGGGTAACCTCAAGGGAAAGATTTTAATAATCAAGTGGATAAGGTGACCCATTCTGTGAATACCAGTCAGCCTCTTTCCCCAGCCACCCCTGTTGTCACCCAATGGGCTCATGAACAAACTGGCCATGGTGGCAGAGATGAAGGTTATGCATGGATTCCGCAACAGGAACTTCCACTCACTAAGACTGACCTAGTTACAGCTGCTGCTGAGTGCCCAATCTGAGCCCCCATATGGCAGCATTTTCCAGGGGGATCAATCTGATGGCAAGTTGATTACATTAGACTGCTTCCATCATGAAAGGAACAGTGTTTGTTCTTGCTAGAATAGACACACTCACTGTTAATACTTTTGCCTTCCCTGCATGTAATGCTTTTGTCAAAACTACTATCCATTGATTTACAGAATGGCTTATCCGCCCTTATGGTATTTTACACAGCACTGCTTCTGATCAGGGAACTCACTTCATAGCAAAACTGTAATAGTGGGCTTATGCTCATGGATTTAACTGATCTTATGTTCCCCATGATTTTTAGGTAGCTGGCTTGATAGAATGATGAAATGGCCTATTAAAGGCTCTTTTATAGTACCAGCTAGGCACAATACCTTACAAGAGAAGGCAAGGTTCTACAACAGAATATATATGCTCTAAATCAGCCTTAAGTGTATGGTACTCTTTCTCTCACAGCAGAATTCATGGGCCTGGGAATCAAGGAGTGGAAATGGGAGTCACACCATCCACTATTACCCCTGAAGACTGACTAGCAAAATTTGTGCTTACTGTGCCCACAACTTGATGCTCTGCTGGCCTAGAGGTCCTAGATCCAAAGGGAGGGCTACTGCCACCAGGAAACACAATAATTGATGCATTTACATGGAATTTAAGACTCCCACCCTGCCACCTCAGGCCTCTGAATAACAGGCAAAAAAGAAAATTATTGTACTGGCTTGAGTGCTTGATTCTGAATTCCAAGGAGAAATTAAACTGCTACTTTATAATGGAGGTAAGGAGGAATATGCCTGGAATACAGGAAAATTCATACAGTGTCTCTTAGTGTTACCATGCCCTGTGATTAAAGTCAATGAAAAACTGTAGCAAGCACCCATTCACTAGAAACCATACTTCAAGTATCTATACAACCTTTCTCTTTCTCACTTTCAGCACAGTATTCAGTAAATTACATGAGCTATTAAACATTTTATTACAAAAGAAGTATTTATGTTAGAAGATTTTACTGAACTGTAGGCTAAGGTAAGGGTTCTGAGCACATTTAAAGTAGGCTAGCTATGACGTTTGGTAGTTTATGTACATTAAATGCATATTTGACTTAGAATATTTTCAATTAACAATGGGTTTATCAGAACATACATAATATTTGTTTTCTTCTCTCTTATCCTCGTAGGTAACATAAGATCTATTAACTTTATAGTACAGTATTTAAGTATTGTGAAATTTACATAATAGTGTTTAAGTTATAGGATATATCAGATATGGGATATCAAGAGGAAGAGTAACTATCACTCAAGGACTTTGCATTCTTTTGGGGGAAAGAGTGATTCCATTTTCAGTTGTACATAAGACAGTGGGATCGCATTAAGTGGAAGTATGACATTGTTATTGTATTTATTTGTAGATTAAGTATGCTTTAAGGAAATTCATATGGTTACCAAGCTGACAAGGAGTGGACTTGTGATGGTTAATTTTATGTACCAACTAGGCTTGGACACAGTGCCTAAACATTTGATTGAATATTATTCTAAATGTTTATGTGAAGATGTTTTTGGATGAAATTAACATTTAAATTGGTGAAGTCTGAGTAAAACAAAATGCCCTCCATAATGTGGATGGGCCTCATCCAATCAGCTGAAAACCTTAAGAGAACAATGATTGACCTGTCATGGGCCATAGGAAGTCTGTCAACAGTTGATCTATGAACTTGAACTTCAACATCTCCTCTTCCCTGGTCTCCAGCCTGTGGGCCTAACCTGCAGGTTTTGAACTTGCCAGCTTCCATAATCCATGTGCCAATTCCTAAATAAATCTTTCTCTCTTCCTCCCTCTTCCTCTCCACACACACCATCCCCCACCCAAACACATACACACACCCTATTTGTTCTGTTTATCTGTAAAGCCCTAATATTATAATGTATGATTTCATTTAAGAAGTTCTACAACAGAGAAAACTAACTTATGGTGATAGAAATGAGAACAGGGGTTGTTTCTGAAATGATGGGAATTGATGAGAAAGGGGCTAAGGAGATTTCAAGATTAGAGAAATCATATATGTGTATATATATATATGAGTGTGAGTTACGTAACTGTATGCATTTGTCAAAATCAATCAAGCTGAATACTTCAGATCTCTGCATTTTCCCATATGTATTAATTAACTAAATCTCACTTCTTAAAAAAGGAGAAAAGACATAGGTCTTGCCATTGTAGATTTGGAGAAATATTATGCAACCTTTTTGTAACATAAATTCTTCATGATATAATGTTACTTATTAAAAGGCTGTACAATTATATATAACCTTCTATTTGTACTATGAAAAAAATGTGTGTGCATAAAAGCATTGAAAAGAGAAACAGAAAATAGTAATGATCTTTATTGGTGGGAATGTAGATAATTTTAATTTTCTTCTTGATATTTACTTACGTTATTTCATTTACCAAAATGAATATGTATTATTTTATAATCAGAAATAATCAACGAAAGGTTTTTAAAGAATAATTTTTTATAGCGTGTATCTTGCTCTTACTAAAATTGCATTGTATTAGTTTTCTAATGCTGCCGTAATTAATGGTCACAAGGTTAAGAACTTACACCACTAGTCATTTAGTATCTGACAGTTCTGTAGGTCAGAAGTCTGGGTTAACTCAACTGGTTTCTGTGCTTTGGGTCACACAATGCTGAAATCAAGATGTCAACCAGCTGGTGTTTTTTCAGGAGGATCTGAGAAAAATCCGCTTTCAAGTGCATTTAGGTAATTAATATAATTTGGTTTTCTGCGGTTATAGAAAGAGGTTCCCATTTCTTTGCTGACTGTCTGGCTTTTCATTTCTAGAGACCTCTCTCTGGCCCCTACATACATATGGTCCCTACGTCTCAGAGCCAGCGAAGGAGGTCAAATCCATCTCATTCTTGGAATCTCTGACTTCTTCTGCTGCATCTTTTCTCTGCTTCCAACTTGAGAAAAGTTATCTGCTTTTAAAGTCTCATGTGATTAAATAGGACCCACCCAAACAATCCAGGATAATTTTGCTATTTTCAGGTTCACAATTTTAATTACATCTGCAAAGTCTCTTTTGCCATGTAACAGAGCATATTTGCCAGTCCTGGGGATGAGGACACCAACATATCTGGTGAGCACAGAAGTCCGTACTCTTTGTCTCCTGTATGTATTATATATTAAATTAGCAACAAACCAGATCAATTGACAACCAGGCACAAGGCTCTGTGCCCTGGGAGGTGCTCAGTTTGTTGAATGGACTATGATTTTTGAGTGAGGAAAACAATTAGTTTCTCTCTTAAAATAATGAAAACTGCTTTATACCAAAATCTTGTCAGAATTAGTCAAAAGTATGTAACCTTTATGCAGATACTATCTTCATTTTATTGTTCTGTCAGACAACATCAGTTCATGAAAACCACCGAGGTACCCAGTTATTCTTTCGATATTTCTATAAGATACCTCTAAACAATTGGTAAACTGTTGTGATGTATTCATTTCCTTGAACAGATCTTTGTAAAATATGAGGTGAGCTTACTTTCTCCATCCGCTTTTGCAATAAAAGACAAGAATGGTGCAGCCAGTAAGAAAAACAGATAATGCTGGAAATATATTCCTTAAAGAAAGTTTATATACAAAGGGACTATTTTTTAAAGTACAGGATGGGTGCAGGGGAACCACTGCTCATAGGGCATCGTGTGGTAGGCTAATAATGACTCCCTATGGAAGTGTATGTTCCAGTCTCTGGAACTGGTGACTATGTTACCTTACGTGGCAAAAAGGACTTTGTAGATGTGATAAAATTAAAGATCTTAATATGGGAAGGTTTTTCTGAATTATCCAGGTGGGCTCAATATAAACAGAAGGATCCTTATATGGTGAAGAGGGCAGCAGGAAGGTCAAAAGAGGAGATGTGGTGAGAAAAGCAGAGATCCGAGTGAAGAGAAGATGTTGCACTGATGACCTCGTAGGTGGAGAAAGGGCTACCAGCCAAGGAATGCAGGCAGCCTCTAGTAGCTAGAAAAGGCAGAAGGAAACTCCAGAAGATACCAGCCCCACTGACACTTTGAGATTCGTCCAGTGAGTCTAATTGTGTACTTTTGTCCCCTGGAACTGTAAGATGATAAATGTGTGTTTTTTTAAGCCACCAAGTTTGTGGTAATTTCTTACAGCAGCAATAGGAAGCAAACACAGTAACCTGGAGTTAGTGGTAATCCAGCTGTCACCACCACAAGGACTGAAGGGCCGAGGGGAGTCGTTGCCAGAACCCCAAGGAAGTAATGTGGAGTCAGACTTTGTGGGGACTGTGGCCCTCAGGAGGGCCTGCAGATATTACAGAAAGCAAGTGGAAAGTCCAGGACAGATATGCGTTACTCCACACTCAATTCTACAGAAGAGAAGGCCCCCGCTAGGTTTAAATCTGAACCTTGTGACCTTTTCTCAGGGTTTTTATTTCCAGTCAGTCCTCACTTTTTCATGTTCATTACAGCCACCCCAGTGCCAGTTCCTAGGACTTTCTTGCAGACCCCATACATCCCCCTTTCAAAATATTGCCCTACCCTATTCATCCTTCCATATTGAGAAAGATCTATGTAGAATACAGAGGACACCGTGTTCACCTTCGTCTTACCCCCAAAGCGAAAACCCTCTCCTGGTGCTATCACAATCACACTGCACTAAAGGTAACATCTGTGCAAGTCCCTGCACACCCTCCACCATATCCCCTTCCCATTCCGTCATCTTTGCTCCATTACTTCTGGCCCCATGAGCTGAGTTCTCAGGGCCTTATTATTACTTGTTCTTTCTGACTAGAACATTCTGCTCCCTGACATCCTCTAACTGCCTCCTTTATACATTTTAGATCTCAGCTTCAATGTTACCTCTTCAGGGTCCTCCTATCACCCCTATCACTCTACTGGAATGTTTGCAGAGAATGCATTACCATCATTTGTTTGTTTGTTCTTTATTGTCTGACCTTGTCCCTTACTAGAATCTAAGCTCTTTGGTTCCACAGGCCTCTGGGTTGTTTTCTTCATTGCTGCATCCCAATGACCTGGAAGAGCGCAGAAGACATTGTAGAAGCTCAATAGATATTTACTAAATAAATGAATGTTAATTGATAAATGCAGTAAAACGCATACACAACTTTTTCATAAAATATAGTCAAGTGTGCCAGTTCTGCACTCTGCTTGCCTTCTCTGTGCCCAGGAGGCTAATTGCTCCAGTCTGCAATACCCAGGCTCTGGTTGTCTGACTGCCTGTTGCACTAGCCACAAATGGGAGCACAGGGTGAGAGATAGTCAGGCAGTTTTTTTTTTTTTTTTTTTTTCCCATTCTTTCCCTGCTTTGAATTCCAGGAGGGCAGCTCCTCATTGACTCAGATGACACCGTCTTCTCCCTATTTCCTTCCAGTCTAGGGGTGACACCAGTTTCCCCCTACTGCTAGCGCAAGAGTGCCTCACCATTCCTTGTCAGTTTCTTTCTCTCTGCTCACACCCCAGGAAGCTGTGCCTTCCTCAAAGTCTCTTCAATTGCACAATTTGGGATAAGGTGTTTCTTGCTGGAATTCGTCTGATTAATCAGGAGATTCTCCTTTTGTGTCTATATAATTTATATATCATTTGTGTATATACAAATTATGTGCACGATTCTTTCCTTCCTTCCTCCCTCCTTCTTCCTTCCTTCCATCCTTTTTTCCTTCCTTCTTTTTTTCCTTTCTTTGTATTAAATCTGAGGTTCTCTTTGGTTTTACATTTTCCTTAGATACTGACAAAATACCTAAAAAGTATCTTGTATCTACATTGTGGTGGTGTGTGTATGTGTATGTTTGTCATCAAGATAAATGTTTGATTTTGACTGCATAAATTTTAGAAATATTTAGACAACAAGCACTACATTAAACATAACAAAAAGTATTTTTAAAAAACTAAAACAAGAAACAAATGGCTTCAGAATGTACTTCTTAAATTAATCTGTAAATTTAGGGCTACACTAATAAAAATAGTATAAAGTTTGAATGGGATGTGTTGTGGTTGAGGTTTTTTGTTTGTTTGTTTTGCATTGCTTTTCAAAACCAACCAGAATGTATTTAGGTAGATATTAAATTAATTGTCCTGATTTCTGACAACAGCTTCTAGCATATAGAAATACTCTTGATTATTTCAAACGTCTCTATGTATGTAAAACTCTGGTGGTGGTTTAAGTAATGGTGGAACTTTTTTTATCAAAATACAATATTTACAGTATCTAATTCTAGAAGTTGCAGTGATGTAAAAATGATGTATTCATAACAGATATCTAAATAAATATTTAAAAGTACAATCTGAGAAATTATGCTGTATCTACTCAAATAAGAGCAATTGTAACATCAACTAAATAACAGTAGCTGAACCAAAAAGAGATAAAATTACCTTAAAATGACAACAAGGCATATGTTCTGCTGTGGTTGGGGGTGTTCAGGACTCCGAAGCTGTAAAAGCTGAGCCAGATTTGCAGGTGACCCTCAGTCCCTGAGCCCTCACTGCATGACCCTCTCTGGGGGACCTTATGACTCAAGGAACCCTGTGGCATCTCTAGGCCTCTGAGCTGCATGTGGAGCAGCAGAAACAAAAGGGTCCTTTGGGAAAAACTGATACTTGAACTTAATATTAGCCTGTATTTTTCCTGGTGCGATCGTGTTCTTTTCTGAGTCCATGGAGCTTTCCCTCGTCAACAGAGCAGCCATCCAACTTTCTTAAGCGCTTGTCTCAAATCAGAGTCTCATTTTAATGGGAGAAAGAAGTGCGCCATAATTATTTGTCTATGTTTTTAGCCACCTTCTTGTAGAAGTTTTGTACCTGATATGTGGAGTTAATGTTTCTACACACTTTGGGAAATTCCTTCTCTGTTTCTAAGCAGTTCATTGATTTTCTCTAAAGTTGTATTACATGTTCTAGGTGTAACTCAAGCTTGAGCTGAAGCTTCCAGATTTTCCTTTCAAGCTGCACATTTTCAGACTGCAAAGATGCCTGCTCCGTTTGGAGACTTTCTACTTGTCCTGTAAGTTCTTCATTCATTTGATTTTCTTCACACCGTTTTCTGAAACTTTCTTGTTTTTCTCCTTAAACAGGTCCTTTTAAGTGGCCCATTTAAGTTAACATCCACAATAAGACTCTTTAGATCAACTTCTAACTGATAGGCCAGTGATTACCATTTTCTTTTTCCCTCCTTTTCTCTACGTCCAGATTCCCACCATCCTCGTGATCGCTATAGAAATTGGACAACTGTATGGTCTTCAGCAGGATTCAGCCAGAAATTTTAATTAGCTCTCTTTATCTTTCATGACCTGTTTCATGACCTCTTGTGTTTGAGTGCTCCAACATTGCTATTTGTTTCTTTTTGTTTCTCATTGCACAGTTTCTTAGTTGAGTGGTTCTGGACTTTGCTGAAGATGGGAGTTTTCATTCAAGCTGTCTCTTATTTGATTCCAAAGTTGTTCTCCATCATTCTGTGAAGTCTTCCAGATGTTCCACATTGACCACTTGGGAAAGTTTTCAGGAGTTGCTTTTCTGCTCTTTTTCAAAATTTATGGTGTCCTCAAGTCATGACCTGCTTCCGTTTTTTTTTTTTTAATGTCACAAAACTTGGAGTTTGTGACATCAGAAGACTGGCCTCCACCACAGCACACCTAGATTTGTTAAACTTGTGAGAGCAAGAGAGATTTCCACCTTGAGAAATGCCAGTAGTGTCTCAAAAGGAAAAATATAAAATAGGACATTTATTAAGTTTGGGGCATGGCTTTGAGCAACTTAAGGAAAGTTTTTTAAGGTAGGAAACTGGTTGGATCTGAAAAATTTCACATGATAGAGTTGAAGACTGGTAGACATGGCCAGTCAAGGATTTCAGGCGAGTTTTGCTAAACGAACCGTTATCTTAAAAAGACGGCTCTTTTCCCAGGTGAGCGAACTGTATGCTTGAATAATTTGGTTAAGAAGAATTTTCTAAAGCAGTGACATTATTGACTTGTTTGCCGTCTGATAATCCAGCATTTGAATTTCCTGGATCAGATAGTTACTATGATGACAGATAGTCTTGCTTCTCAGTCTTAGTATCCAACTTAGATACTTGAGTAGGCTCAATGCAAACTATTCTCATTCTGCTTCTCTGTGAACATCAGCTGTCTTGCATTCATGAGAGTTTCCCCATTGGTCAGATATACCAATTTCCTGAGTCATCTCTCCAGTGGTACATTAGATGTTCTTTTTTTTTTTTTTTTTTTTTTTTTTTTTTGTGGATACATACCTCAAAAACCAATTTTGGAGCTTTGAGATAGTGACATGTAAATTTCTTTCTCATAAACAATGGCTTGGGGTTTTTTTAAATATATTTCTAGTTTATATTGAAATGTTGCATTTCAAGCTTACTGAAAAGAATAGTATAACCTCATAACATGACAATTTATAATTGACTGTTTGATTAGTTTGGAATAGTTTATTGTTAAAAAGGTGCCATTGGCTAACTCATGAGAAAGTGCATGTGCCTTTTAGATTCTAACAAGAATGAAATAAATCTTATAAACGTATGTGGCTTCCATGTGCTGCTTTAGAAAAATGCTAACTATGTCTTCCTCTTTAATTCAAGTAATTTCACTTTTGGGTCTATGCCACTTCTTAAAAAAGGTGAATAAAAACAGAGCATAGATGATGAGGGCAGAATATGATGCAAGCTACCAATTTGAAAGGCAGTGAATGAAATCTAATTTTAAAATGCAAAATCAAGCAAGAGCCAAGAAAAGAAAATTGCTTTTACTTTTCTATATGCTTAGCAAGTTAGTGATTATGGTTTTACTGAATATTTAATGCATCAACCTGACTACCATAAGATATCTTGAGAGCAAACATAACATCTTAAGTTACAGAGTCCCAAGTAACTTTCGCATCAAGAACCCCTAGATTTCATTATAAGCATAAAGCACAGATGTATTATGAATGTTCTTTACTCTAACACATTCTCAAACTGTAAGCATCTAATGTCTAATTATAGGTTACTAAAACTTATTTGTAACATATAAGTGAATTAATATTCTTACAGAATAAAAAAATTGAATTGGAAAACTTTGGAGTCTTCTTAAATTAAATTTACTTCCATGCTATCATCTCTTTACCTTATATTATCTTAGCGTTTCTATATTTGGATCAAACCACCTATCACATACTTACTGATGAATTATGTTAAAATATTTCTTCACAGTTTCAAGTATATATTCTTTATTCCTCTAGTTAGGTTGGAAACTCTTCAGTAGTTGGAATGATGTCCTCTGTTGCCCGTTTTTTCCTCCACACTAAATGCTATGATTTAAATGTTGGTTCCCCTCCAAATTAATGTTTTAATCTGTTTGCCATTGTGGCAGAGTTAGAGGTGGGACTTGGTGGAGGTGATTGGACAATGAAGGCTTTGCCTCATGGGAGAGATTAATTTCATTATATTAACTCTCTTTTGCCTTTCTGCCTTTTGCCATATGATAATTCTGCAAGAAGGACTAGAAAAGATGCCAGCACCTTGATACTGAACTTGCCAGCCTTCAGAACTGTGAGACAATACATTTCTATTCATTATAAATTACTCAAAGTTTAGTATTCTGTTATAGCAGCACAAAATGAACTAAGCCACTGAATACTACATGCCCATTATTATAAATGACTCCTAAGGGATCAACCTATGCTTTAAAAATCCTGAAAAAATGAGTTAATAAATTGGAATTCTATACTTCTCACAACATTCATCACGGTCTTGCCATAGGAATCACTGTAAGGTCTCCTGCCACAGGAAAATTATCCCACATCAACATTGTAAATTTTTATCTTGGACCTAAGGTCTGCCAAGATGTTTATGCATCCTCGAAAACTGAGAAAATACAGAGTTATAAGTTTTACAAAACAAAATATTAAACATAAAAAGTTGTGCTTTATTCTAAGGTTATATTTATCAAATGCTAATTTTTAGATGGTATTTACCAATATGGCAGCTAGTGTCTATGCCGACTGGCCAATTAGTACAAGTACTATATCAGTTGTTTAATATTTTTAATACAACCCATGAAATTAATTATGATTTTATATATTAAGATTCTCTTTTTGTATGAAATGGTGGCAATACAGGTTAGTTATTTTATATTCACTTTTCTTTAAGATAGATGTAGCTGAAAAATGACATCGACAACCCTATGTCAGTCTTCTCCCTTTAAAGTATAAAAGTAATCGTATAACCCGGTGATGTCCAAGGGCCTGGAAAACAGACAAAACTGCTTATTTTACCTCCATAATACTCCTTGTGTGTAAAAGTTTTTTTTTTTATTTCTCAGCTTCCAAAATTTTATTTGACAGCCTCCATGCTTGCACATAGTGTCCTAAAAACAGAAAAATTTCTAGCTTAACTCCCTTGCAAAGTCTTAAATGGCTATAATTTGAAATAGGAATTATACCATCAAACATGAAGAAAAGAAGTACGGCAACTTAAAATAAACTCTGTCTGAAACTTTACACTTTATGGATCCTACTTTGTATGTAATATCAAAAAAAATCACAGTAGTGAGATATGTGAAGTGTATGTTAATTTATGCCTTCTGGTTTACATAAGCATAATTTAAATGGAATATTTTAAGACAAAATATTTTTCAGTATGGGGAATATAAATTTTAAAATTACAAAATCTTAAAATGAGATAAGACCTTCACATCATCTAACCTAATCCCATCAAGTTCAACAATGATGCCTGTACTTATTTCCCTGACCATGTTATTTCTGCTAAACCATACGTAATACTAAACTATTCACCACCTCACATAGCTTCCTGTTGCTGCTATGGAGAGCCTTCGCTGTTCTAAAAATCTGTCCAAAATCGAATTTGAGTT
This sequence comes from Rhinopithecus bieti, assembly GCF_001698545.2. Taxonomy (NCBI): domain Eukaryota; kingdom Metazoa; phylum Chordata; class Mammalia; order Primates; family Cercopithecidae; genus Rhinopithecus; species Rhinopithecus bieti. The sequence goes on along the minus strand of NW_016803880.1, from coordinate 5,684,366 downwards.
TGTATCTATTAATGACATTTTGCTCTCCAGTTTATAGCCATACAGACTGCGTAGTTCTTTTTCTCAAACATAACATTTTAAAGGCTTAAAATGTTATTAGGTGTCTCATAAAGGTTAAGGTCTTTTAGAAAACCGAACACCAAAATTTCAAGCCCCACCCAGCATAAAGTTAATTAATTACTGAAGTTTTGTGTCATAAACCCCAAACTGTAGAATGTGCTCTCTTGACATTGTTTAAATTGTTAAATTGTCCATTTTCCCTATAAAACTCAAAACCACAGACTTTCTTATTCTTAGGCTTGACACTTTTGAGAAGTGATACTGGAACATTTGCCTTGCCTTGTACATCACATTCTTGTTCTCTTGTTTCTTTTCACTGATGACAAACCCAGCTGCCTTTAACACATACAACCTCTGCTAACTGCCAGAAAGCAGAGGGTCTCACTCTCAGGATACTTTAAACCCATTCGTGTTTGCCTTCAGTATAGATCTCTATTTCCTTCAGCTATCCCTAATGGGTTATCACTCATTTTTGGATACCATCATACCTGAGACAAAAGATGTTGTGTTACCTCAACTAAAGAATGTCTATAAAAAAGGTCTGTCTTTAACAGAAGATCTGCTTTTCTCTAACCTTATTATTCCCTCATCCCCCTCTTACATAGATAGTATTACTAGGGAAAATTATCCATAGGTCATGGAAATCTTTTCACTGGCCTGCTCTTCTTTTACTTCATTTGTGGAAATGGCTCTTCATTTCTAAACCCAAGATTCTCAGGCTATATGTTATAGTTACATTGATGTGGCAACATGGCAATGCTATGGTACCCATTTGCTGGTCAACTATTCTGACTATTTAGAGGTAGCAAAAATGGAGGCAGCAACACTCAGGGACTGGTAAAGCAAGGAAGCCATTCCCTCCCTAAGACTGAAAGGGCAAGAAAGGAATGCATGGCAGCAGATCCAGGTGCTGGAGAACATATCAGGGCTTTCCAAAATCCTCTGCAGAAGAGGGAGTGAGCAAGAGAACAGATACCCTGCCCTCTCTCCCCTTCTGTCATCCACTTTCTGCAAGGACTTCCCACTAGCCAAGTCGAACTGGAAGCCAGAAAGATAGCATCTACATGAGCCATTCTCCTGAGGCACAGAGCAGGAAGTGAGGAGCAGAGAATGGAAAAGAATCAGCATGTGACCCTCACTGTAAATTACACCAAAAACATTTGGATGCATCTGTCAGGCTTTATGAAGAATGTCTGTACCTTTAAAGGCTGAATACTGTGTTTCACTCAACATGTCACCTCTCTGGGTCCTCTTCTTCTATGGTTAAAAAAAAATACTGTAATAGGAATTTCTAATTCTCCCTTCTTGTTACACTTTAGACTCTGAGAGAAGAAGAAAAAGTAATGAATAAGAAATAAATATTATGCCCCTCACTCCCCACTCTCTGGAAAGTTTAAGTGGATGCCTTTTTAATTTTAAATATCTTTCCTCCATTAGACAAATTAATGGAAGAAATAGAGTAGAAACATTATGAGGTTGGAGCCCAGATATCTGTGCAAATGTACCCAAATATTAACACTCAGTGAGCTACTATTTGATATCTTTAATTAAAAAATAGGTCAATGAAAAGCGAGCATATACTATATAGAATTGCTGATGAGCTGAATGAGCAGAGCATCCTGGCCCTCCTATCAAAAGGCACTTATTACTTGGTGTCCCTAGCCTAGAATGTTCTAAAGAGTGATAGTAAATCATATGGTATGGTGTAATTGCTAGCTTACTATATTTTACAGACATATTATTTGGGATGATAAAAACTAATTGAACAAAGAGAAGTTGATTTCCCAATTACCTAGTAGTTACTAAGCAAAGGATGAATTCCTTGATGTGGAGATTCATCCACCCAGATTCTTTCCATTTTGTGGCTCTGTACCCTTTAGGGTCTGTCTGTCATTTGCATCTAGTGAGTACAAAGAAATACAGATCTTTTGGGGTAGGAAGCATACTTTTCCTACAAGAATTGATACAGAAATGGCATGCATTGCTTTCATGCACATTCCATTCTCTGTAATTTAGTCATATGTCCAAACCCAAATGCAAGGAAGACCAAGAAATATAGACTGGCTGTGTGCTCCAAAAGAGAAAATAGACTTTTGTTAAATAGCTCTACCACGTACATAGGGTTTATTAAAATAAACATGTAGACATTTAATGATGTCTAAATAACTCCTGATACTTAAAGTTAATATTATGACAACATGAAATATTACAGGATAAGTAAGCCTTTCATTTATATGTATCTTAATGTAAAATATTCATGTTTAATTAGTGTAGACTGAGCACAAATAATGTGTCTTTGCTTTACAGTTTAGGGACCCAACAGGGGCAAAATATTCTACCATATGTTATCTTCCCATTTAAATTTCTCAAAGGAAAGATAGGCTATAGTATAATGGCTACAATTACAATAATAAATGTAATAGAATATTTAAAAACAATACTTTAATTTCTGACTGTCTACATAAAATAGCTAAGTCTACTAGTGCTTGTGAAAATCTGTATAAAAATTCCCTATTAATAATGAGACATCTTCAATAGTTTAATTGGAAATAATTAAATTTTCCTAAGAAAAAGGACAGATTGAAATAGCCAAGTGCTGTAACAATCAAATTGGTAACTAATTAATTATTTTTACATGTGCCCTGCATCTTGTTTAAGTATCATCAGTAAGTTAACACAAAATTCAGTTAGGTTTCGTTTTTTTTTCACTCACTTATCAATTTCTACACAGCTTTTCTAGGTTAGGTATTGTGCTATTTGGTATTGATAGAGTTATGAACAAGATAATCAAAGACTTACATTCTAGTAGCATTAATGAACTTTTACTATGTGCTCTTTCAATTCAAAAAAATGATCATACAGAATAAGTATTATTATCTCCATTTTGCAATAAGAACATTTAGACTCAGGGAGAGGTTAAGTAACGTGTCTAACGCCTTATGGTTTGTGAGAGTAGAGTTGAACCAAACCCCAAGTACCTCGTCTTATCCCTCTGCTGCATGTAACTAGAACTGAATTCCATATGAAACAGGCTGTTCCTGAAAATTCAAGTCAGTGAGACTTTCTCACTGCTTAGTTTACTTTCTCTAATTTTTAATTTATATTTCCTCTTGTAATATTCAAAAATTGGGTTTCATTATATATGTAGTCTCACTTCCAGTTTCTAATAATACTGTGTTTTTCTAACTTGAAAGATGTTTTTTTTCTTTAAAACAATTGCTGACTTTTTAATAATGAATCAACAGTGCCATCTTCTGTCTCTGTTCTCATCAGCTGTTGGAAATAAAGCCTTAAAAGACTGGGTTAATGTAGATCAGGAACAGGAAGCAAGGAATCTGGAGAGTTTAAAGTCTTGGCAAAATGTACTACATCTTTGAATACTTGCAAAGAGACTAATTGTTTGAAAGGCCTCGCAGGGCAGAGATGTGTTAAAAACAGTGCAGTGTGATTAGTTTCCTGAAACCTTTGAGTAGCCCTTCCAACAATGGAACTGAAGAAGGAGGAAGCAGGAGGGAGGAGACAATGACAGAAACAGGTGGCAAGAGGTTATAATGATTTGGGTCGATGTAATTGATGGAATAAAATAAGCAACCTTCCTGTTTGTTCTACCAATTGTTTACACACTTCCTTCTGTCTTCACCTTTAGAGAAACATGACTGATCTTGGTAAGCACTTTTGTCGAGTAAAGAATAAAAATTAAAAGGAAAAGATATAAGTGAAACAAAATATTAAGCCCTGAATTTTTTTCCTTCTCTGCATGTGAAGCATAGTTATCAAAACTGAGGCGTGTGCAAAAACTTAGATAAACATGAAAATCTTGCAGGATTGAACATTTAGCTGAGAAAGCACTATTTTTTTGTTTTGTTTTTTGGTTTTATTTTTTTTTTTTGGCAAATCTATCCTATTTTGGAAATGTATTTTTAGTCTCATCATACTTTCCAGCCGTCGTACAAAGTAAAAAAGACAAAAATTAAAAACTCAGTGTTTACCAGTACTTAGGTGAGTTCATTTGAATATCTCCATTCCACAATGCTTATCTTTCATATACCTACACTGGGTTTAAGCTTTCTGAATAGTAGCCACTTCGAGAAATATTTATGATATTAATCATATTGCCCAGAATACAATTGTTCTTCTAAGGAATTTGAGGAAATGGTAGGAATCCCAAACAGATTTTCAAATTTCTCTTAGCCAAGGAACTCCAAACAGCAGCAGGCAAAAGTATGAATGAAAGGTAGTTTTCATGCATGTCTTTATAAATGTGACTTTTGTGAGGTTGCTGTTTTCCATAATTATTTTGCATACTTGAAGACAAAGTAGGAACAGCGGCCACGTGTGAGCACAATACGATGTGTAACTGGAAAACTTTCTGTGTACCACCAAGGGAAAACTGCCACTTAACTTTTGCTGAATTATTGACAGTCTACTTCTCTGTGCCCATCTGCTTTTTTCAGTCTTTCACTAAAATAGTATTAGATGAGCTTTCTTACTATAAATTAGTGGTCAGTGCTGGACAAAGGGGATTGGAATTGGAGATTTCTGAAATGTAACCAAACAATTTAACAAGATGTCTCCAAAAAAGCAAAGTATCTAAGGTTTGATGGCTTACCAGGCTTGAGGAGAATCTTCCGTCTATTTCTGAGGGCTTCACGTGTCCCTGACTTACATTCCCTAACAGCCCACTCTATTTCACACTAGCCAGAGGTATTATACTTTAATTGTATCATATTAAACAGACTCTAGAAAACCCAGAATCCCATGTTAATTTGTCAGTCAACACAAGAAGCTTAGCTTCCTAAATTGGCATATCTATACTTAAAGATCATCAATGTCAACATTTTACTATTTCTGTAAGCAGGGCAGTTATAATGTAATTTCAGAAGCATGAAGTAATAAAATTGATCTGAAAATACATATACATATGTATTCTCCCTTTTACAAAGCTATAATGCTTTCTACAATTGTTTTTTAATAAAGTCAAATTCTAGACATACACAATGCACATCATTATGAGGATCTTTCTTCTCTATTGCCTCCCTCTGGTTGCGGATGAAAACTGGTTTCCTGGGCAAGAGCAAAGGCAGACACCAGGCTGAATCTAAGAGAGCTGCAATTGCTGTGAATGCTCCAAATATCCTTACCAGATGCTCAGAAGTATGAGATTCTGCCATTTTGGACCCGAACATTCCTCCCAGCCTGTGATGCCGAAAGATGAAGGACTCCATGAGTATATACAACATGACTGATTGATTACATTGACTTCAGTGCAACTCACTGGGAGAAGCACCAGGCTTGAGCTTTAACCAGAAGCTCTCTCAAGCACATAGCAATGTTTCTATATCCAAGGGAGGTTTTTTTTTCTTTCATAAAGTCACTTTTATTTATGGCACAGACCCCTCCTAGACCCCTCCTCAGGAATTCTTACAAAGGGTGCCCATTAAACCACTTATTTCATCTCCTCTAATTGCTGCATTTGTTTTTCTCATTTAACTGTAATCACCTTATGGTGAGGGTGTTGGTGGTGGTGCCAGGAGTGGCACTGACATGACTCCAGCCTTAGGTGACACCTGAACTTTACTAACTTAATTTCCCTTGTGATCTTACTTAATTCATCTTACTCCAGTGGTCAAAAGAATGTTAAAATTTCCATAATTCTACTTGTGTTCAATCTGTCTCTGTCTGTCTGTCTCTGTCTCTCTCTCTCTCTCTGTCTCTCTCTCTCCCCCCTCCTACCCCTTTCTCTTTCTCTTTCTTTTTTCTTTCCCCTGGGTCCAGGGTCCATTTCTTTCTCTTTTTAAAATCAGTAATTAGCGAAGTATCTCCTAAATTTACTAATTAACTTTATTTCTACTAACTAAGCTTGATAACTTTTTTTATTTTTTTTGAGACGGCGTCTCGCTCTATCGCCCAGGCTGGAGTGCAGTGGCCGGATCTCAGCTCACTGCAAGCTCTGCCTCCCGGGTTCACGCCATTGTCCTGCCTCAGCCTCCTGAGTAGCTGGGACTACAGGCGCCTGCCACCTCGCCCGGCTAGTTTTTTGTATTTTTTAGTAGAGATGGGGTTTCACCATGTTAGCCAGGATGGCCTCGATCTCCTGACCTCGTGATCCGCCCGTCTCGGCCTCCCAGAGTGCTGGGATTACAGGCTTGAGCCACCGCGCCCGGCCTTTT
>NW_016803880.1:5671221-5677944 GCF_001698545.2 Rhinopithecus bieti | reverse complement strand
TTTCCCAAAAAAAAATAAAAGCTTTTTAAGGGGAGTTTCTCCTTTTTTTTTTTTTTTTTTTTTTTTTGAGACAGAGTTTCGCTCTGTCGCCCAGGGTGGAGTGCAGTGGCGCAATCTCGGTTCACTGCAGGTTCCACCTCCTGGGTTCATGCCATTCTCCTGCCTCAGCCTCCTGAGTAACTGGGACTACAGGTGTCCGCCACCACGCCCGACAAATTTTTTGTATTTTTTGTAGAGACGAGGTTCACTGTGTTAGCCAGGATGGTCTCGATCTCCTGACCTCGTGATCCTCCCGTCTCGGCCTCCCAAAGTGCTGGGATTACAGGCATGATCCACTGCGTCTGGCAGCTTGATAACTTTTCTTTCTGTAAAATAAACTTATCCTCTGATACATACAACACAATTAAATGTTGACTTTCTCAGTTGTAGAGCTATCGATTTCCTAAGATTAGTCTTCCTCATTGAAATTTGAGAAAAGTTCTAGGTAATAATATCAGGACAAAGAGGGAGTTGCTATTGTCTGATGAAAGACAACCGAACAGATAAATGTTTCAAAAAGAACAAGTGGCATAATGGATCATAAGTATAGCAAATCCACAGCTAATTATGAATTGTCTGATGTACATAGTTTTGAACTTTTATTTTAAATCTTTACTTTTTTAAATTAAGTCATTTAACTATGTATTTGAAGACAGTGTTTCCCCACCTTTAAGCTGTCTCAAAATCTTTCTAAGTACACCCACCAGGGACTTCTTTCAATGCATATATTCGGTTTTCTAAAGATGATGACAACTCTATCAGGAAGCATCTTGATGGCTTGCATATGCTAAATACTCTATTAGGTTATGGTATATACATGTAATCCTAACAAAAAGCCTGTGAGGTATTAAGAGGTTTCTTTATGTACAAAGAAAAGATACTCCTGTGTATTATGATCCAGGCAGCAAGGCCAAGCTGTTTTCCAATGTCTTCCAAAGAGGATGTAGCATGGTTAAAACTCAAGATCAGGTGTATTCGCCCTGACTACAGTGTTCCTTTACTTGAATAAAAATGGTCTGTAGGGAGATACTAACTCTCCTTTTCAATAACCCTTTTCTTTAAACCATTTGCCTTTTTCAATAAACATAACTAACATAAGAGTGCTTGTAATCTTTCCTCAGAAATCAAGTTTATGTTTTCCATTTATCCCTGCATTGACGAACGTTTTAAAGGTAATGAATTTAGAATTTATTTAAATAACATAGTTTCAACAGAAGCACTAACAGCAGAAGCCCAGGGGCTCACAGACAACATCACCAGATTTACCATTTCTCCTATCTTTTCTTCCGATTTATCATAAAATGTTTACATATAATTAGTTTGTTGTATGTACATTTAATTATTGTGTCATGTGTTTTTACAGGCAATTTATGTATCTACGTATTAGTTTGCTCGGGCTGCCATGACAAAATATCGCAGACTGGGTGGCTTAACCAACAGGAATTTATAATTCTAGAGGCTGGAAGTCTGAGAGGAAGGTGTTGGAAGGGCTGGTTTCTGCTGAGTCCCTCTCCTTGGTTTGCGGATGGCTGTGCCGTTGCTGCCTCTTCTCATGGTTGTTCCTCTGTGCACGCACACTTCTGATGTCTCTGTGTTATCCAAATCTCCTCTTGGGAGAACAACAGTCAGATTGCTTTAGGGCCCTCCCTAGTAGCCTCCTTTCAACATAATTATCTCTTTAAAGGTCCTGCCTCTAAATACTGGCACATTCTCAGGTACTGGGGGATTATGGCTTGAACATATGAATTTTGAGGGGGCACAATTTAGCCCATAAACAGTCTGTGTAATTGAAAAGCTATAGCACAGAATATTGAATTGCTATTTGTGTAAAGAATAAAAGGTGCCACCGTAGACATGGAAGCAGTTCAAACAAAGGGGGACAGGAGTAGATAGGAGTGGATTAAAAGAAGATATGTTACTTTCTCATGGCAGATGATATGTTGAGTACCTTAGAAACATAAACAAAATATGAGAAATATTTTATTCTAATACAACAATGAGCTAAAATGTGCTGAAGCCAGAAGGCTGGAATTAGGAATTCAGGAAATAAGCATTGCAATTATATGTCAATCAAGTGATAAACTTAATACCCTGCAGAGCTAGTTAAGAAGAAACATTATTAGATTTATCCAAACACCACAGTGGAATACAGGAGATATAGCCCAAATGACAAACAGAATTATTTGCAAGAACTAAGAATAATCATTTTAAAAGAAAATAGGTTGAAACTAAGTCAAGAATGTTGAATAATGATCATAATAAAAACAACTCCAAAAGCCCATTAGAAACCTATTGCCTCTGGCTCCCTGAAATATTTAAGAATTTGATGTCCAGAAACATTCATGGCCCTTTCAGGAATATAATGTTGGTTTATAATGAAATTTTCAAAAATTCATAAAGGGTTCACAAGTCTAGAAAGAGCAATGCAGATCCTCACAGAGTCTTACATTTCAATAAATGTAGAAAATTTAAGTATACTGCAGGAGAGAACTTGAAATATTATAAAGAATTGTTAAAGAGCAAATAAATTAGAGTTTTTGTCTTGAAAAATATAAGATTTGTAAATGGTATGGTATCTTTAAAAATCTGATAGTTCACCTATAAAAAAAAAGTTGCTAGAAAACATTGGTATCAGGGTGTGGACAACTTATGGACAAGAGAATATGTTCCTATTTGTGGAAAAGAATCAGCATGGAAGGTGCTTTATATATTTCTTTAAATTCAAGATGAATGGTACCAAATGTGAAACAGATACTATTTTGGAAACAGGAATACATATGATATTAACAAAAAGAAATTAAACAGTAAAAGCAATTCACAAATAGTGACGCATAAAAATGGGCACTATATTGCAAGATTCAAAGGAGTATGACTTGGAGAAATGAGAACTATAAATTGTCAGCCTCACAGGGATTTGAATAGTCTTTTACACATGCCAGAAAATGAATTAAAGTTTTTATGTTATAAAATTCAGGGAACAGTTAGTTTGTTAACTCAGTGGCTTGATTGGGTATAGCTACAGTCTTGGAAAATAACTCTCACGGCAGTGGCAGATTGAGGAGTTGCTGGCGGTCAGAAACTATGTTATAGCACAGTGAAGAGTTTACAAGCATCTAAATAGAAAATTGGGCAGAGCCAATGGAGTGGAAGAGATGGATATATCTGACCCGCTAGAACAGTGAGTGTCATGGTTATGAATGACACCCCAAGATGTGAAACATGGAAGAATTGCAGACAATTTTGTGATTTCTAACTGAGATGCTAAGCAGATGTTGATGCTATTAATCTAGGAAAGCAGGAAATAATACAAAGCAGAGGGCAAGTCAGATTGCAAGACTGAAGAGAGGAGAAACAGAAAAAAATATATAATATGAAAATAGAATATGAGTAAGGATTTGCATATAGTGAGCCCAAAGTTCTAGCTCAAATTGAGACAGAAAAGTCTAGGAGCCATATGTAACAAACCTGCACGTTGTGCACATGTACCTTAGAACTTAAAGTATAATAATAAAAGAAAAGTCTAAGAGTTAGTGAGAAAATGAATATACTCATTATTACCACTTCCTTTCACACTTCTGATAGGATTGTGCTTATCATATTCTCTACATTATTTTTCTGATCTTGTTGGCCTTGCGCATCGATAATCCTCTCATCTATGTACCTCATCTCTTGCTTCTCATCTTCGGGCAGCAAAAAATAAGTACAAAAGACATACACACTTTTAGGTGAGGAAGTGATTGTCAAATTAAATTAAAGAGTTTGGCTTCCACTTTCTCATTGAAAAACACACTTCTATAAATGGAATGGCTTTAAATATTTATTCATAGCTATGCATTTATCCTGCAATGCTTCAACTAGAAAAAAGGAAGAAGAAAATGAAAAGGGCCTAGGATATTAGTATCCTGTTGAAATAAAATTACTTTTATTTCCTGCCTAACAGAACACTTTTTGTCTCTAGTGAATGGTAGACTAGGCAGCCTTGTCATTTTAGAAGTAAAGGGAAGTGAGTGGCTTCAGCCTGGGATAGTGATGTAAAAGGAGATAATTAAAAAGAGAGATTTGATTATGTGAAACCCAAAAAAGTGTTCACTCTCTTAACATGCTTTTTGTGCAAATGTGTTCCACTCCCTATGGGGACTGACTGAAATTAAACAGTGATTCTTTGGGAGCAAGTAGGATCTTCTACTTAAACAGAATCCTTATCAAGATCACCCCAGGATTTGACTGAGACAGTCAGGAACAGACCTTCATCAGAGAAGGGGTGTAAAGCCCAGTATGAAGTGCCCAGTGGAATCAGAACAGATGAATAATTCACTTAAAATATCTGTTAAAAAGGAAATTTCCAGAATCTTGGGAAAAAATCACATTTAAATAGCTTTTAATCACCCCTGAGCATCCATGATATGCTTTCTCTGAGTGGCACAGGTATTTGGCCTCTCTGGGAGACTGCATTGCCTTCCTGGTAAAGTTTTGATTTTATTTATTTATTTATTTTATCTAGGGTTGGAAAGTCATCTTTAAATTTCTACAGAGATGTTATTCTCCCTTGCTGAGAAAATATATTAATTAGAGTTACAGAAACTGATGTTATACTCTTTGGAAGCAAGTGTGTTCAAAACTATGCATTTGATATTCTGGAAGGTATGACTTGAGGAAGCGTCACGGGTCTTAGCTTCACATTTGCACCAATAGTTTGAGCAGAGGAGGAAAAAGAAACAAAATAGAACCAGCGTTCTTACCCCTTAGGTATTATTCAGTAGAACCTGAGTAACTCACTGTGAAACCCTATTGGGAGGACTGGACTTGCCTGCTTCAAAAAGGAAAATCATGGAGTCTGATCGATGGGATAAACAAGTTGTGTGAGATGAACAGACATGATTGCTCTGTCCCTAGTAAAGAGAACACTAATGGATTTGCTGCTACAAAGGAAAAAAGAAAGAAAAATTCTTTCCTCTGTATTTCAGTCAGTAACTACTCCATCAACCAAAAAGCCCACAGCTTTGCTGCAAACCTCAATAACATGTTGACCTTCAGCTCCTCCTACTGGGATGCACAATAATTTTCGTTCGGAAAATTGACTTTCCCATGATGAAAGAAAAGTGAGAAAAGAATTGTTTTATTCACCTGAGCAAAACCAGTACGACATTTTAGACCTCTGTCTTTTTTGTGAAACTCATCACTCCACTAAGATTGATCATGTCTATGAGGCTAAAAATTATAGTCAAGAGCTTCTAATTTATGAAAAGAATAGCAGACCTTTCTTTCTGAAGTGATCATTTTCAACGTGAACTAAATTTAAAATAGTATATATTTAGATTTAGTAACTTATTATTCTTACTTTTGTATTTAAAATATCCTGTAAATTACTAAACTCTATAACATGCATATCATCAGTACCTAAATTGTTTTGAAATGCTGGCATCAGGTTAGAAAAAATTTCTGCATTTATAGGAGGTGTTAACATCTATAAAGTTTAAAAATAAATATAACTTAAGATTTCATACTAAAAAATGTATTTTCAAAATTTGGATTTTTTTAAAGTAACTCGTGACAGTTTCTTTACAGAACTTGGTAATTTAACTTCTACCACGTCTCCAGGCTCACTTTGCATCCAGCACCTTCCTTGATCACTAGTCAAACTTTCATCTTTCTATTTCTGGAATTTAACAAGCTCTTTCCCAATTGAAGTTACTTAAATATGTATATGTTTTGCCTGGACTACTCTTCCCCACACTGTTCACGTGGCTAATTCTTTTATTATCTTTAATGGTTACCTTAAATGACAGGAACGTGTTACCTTTCCTGGCTCCAAATTCAAAATTAGGTCTCATCCTTTTATTACATCTACCCACAAATTTTCTTGACAGCACAGGGAAATAGAGTTTTATTCATCCTTGTATCCCCAGCACCTATCATGTTATGTAGTAGGCACCCAGGAAATATTCATTGTATGAATTAAGTAGAGATGATCTGTGCTTTCAAAGAACTTTCAGTCTTCATCATGGATATAAATAATAAAAATATTAAGTTAAATTCCATTATAAATGTTATATTAGGAAATACATATAGGAGGCTTTCTAACTTACACTTAGAGTAAAATTCAAAGTAGAATCTAAAGGATAAATATGAATCAACCAAGAAAAAAGGGTAGGTTTTTATCTACCTGTATCTAATAGATACATTTTTGTATTGAAAAAAATGTTTCAGATAGATGTATTTTATCCAAAATTCCTTCAGGCAAATAGAGGTACAAAGAGCCAATGGAGAATTATCTCAACATTATTAAGCCTAGTGGACATCACTGTCCTGCATAGGATAAAGACTGTCACTGAAGACCCTGCTTATCTTTAACATTGTCCATTTTGTAGTATCATCAAGAAGTATAAAAAAAAGCCTCAGGGTACAGAGTAACAACAACCGTATATGCTTGTACCTGCCACTTTATGTTAGTGACATAAGTATAGGCAAAATTAAAATATTGTCTATTGTTTTATAGAGTGCTTAAATGACATTTACCTACACAAATATCAAATTACAAACACTTTGTACTTCAAAACTTATTTATAAGTTAGTTTGAACGTATCAACATATCATTCTAACAATCATATTTCAACTTTACCTCAGTATAATTTAAACCATATAACAAATTATTTTTATGACATATATATAAATATATAAATAATA
>NW_016803880.1:5622307-5666586 GCF_001698545.2 Rhinopithecus bieti | reverse complement strand
CCTTGGAAGTAAAGCACTCCTCAGCAAATGTAAAAGAACGGAAATTATAACAAACTGTCTCTCAGACCACAGTGCAATCAAACTAGAACTCAGGACTAAGAAACTCAATCAAAACCACTCAACTACATGGAAACTGAACAACCTGCTCCTGAATGACTACTGGGTACATAACGAAATGAAGGCAGAAATAAAGATGTTCTTTGAAACCAGTGAGAACAAAGACACAGCATACCAGAATCCCTGGGGCACATTTAAAGCAGTGTGTAGAGAGAGATTTATAACACTAAATGCCCACAAGAGAAAGCAGGAAAGGTCTAAAATTGACACCCTAACATCACAATTGAAAGAACTGGAGAAGCAAGAGCAAATACATTCAAAAGCTAGCAGAAGGCAAGAAATAAGATCAGAGCAGAACTGAAGGAGACAGACACACAAAAAGCCCTTCAAAAAAATCAATGAATCCAGGAGCTGGTTTTTTGAAAAGATCAACAAAATTGATAGACCCCTAGCAAGACTAATAAAGAAGGCATTAGATTCTTATAGAGAGTGGACCCTATTGTTAACCACATGTGGGAAGGATCTAGGTTCTGTACTTCTCATGAGAATCAGAAACCACCCCCGACCCTTCCCTCACGTGGAAAAGCTGCCTTCCATGAAACCAGTCTCTGGTCCAAAAAGGCTGGGCACTGCTACTGTAAACCCAATGAAACTAATAGACATGTAGAGAACATTCCACCCAATAGCAACAGAATATACATTCTTCCAACGTACACATGGAAAATTTTCCAGGATACATCAAATGATAGGTCACAAAAACAAGCCTTAGCAAATTTAAGAACATTGAAATCTTACTAAGTGCCTTTTCTGACTACAGTAGAATTAAACTACAAATAAATATCAGAAGAAAAGCAGGAAAGGTCACAAATATGTGGAAATTCAAAAACACACTTTTGAGTAACCAATGGGTAAAAGAAAATCAAAAGTGCTATTAGCAATTATTTTCAGAAAAACAAAAATATAAACACAGCATAGCAAAACTTATGGTACACAACAAAAGCAGTACTGAGAGGAAATTTTATAGCAATAAATGTGTACATTAATACAGAGTAAAGATCTCAATAAACAACCTAACTTTACATCTCAACGAACTAGAAATAGAAGAACAAGCTAAGCTCCTTAGCAGAAGAAAGTAAATAATAAATATTAGAGCAGCAATAAGTGAAATAGACTAGAAAAAACTAAAAATTGTATTTTAAAAAAGATCCAAAAATTGACAAACAAGAAAAAAGAGAATGCTCAAGTGAATAAGATCAGAAATGAAAGAGAGCCATTATAAATGATGCCAAATAAATACAAAGGGTCAGAAAAGAGTTAATGAATAATTATACACCAACAAACCAGATAATCTAGAGAAAACAGAAAATCCCTGTAAATATACAACTTATCACAACTGAACTGTGAGAAAAAACAGAATATCTGAAAAGGGCTATAACTATAACAAAATTCAATCTGTAAGTACAACCTCACACAAAAGCCTGGGAAGAGATGGCTGCAATGTAGAAGTCTACAAAGCACTTAAAGAATTAATGTCAATCATTCTCAATATCTTCAAAAAATTCAAGAGAAAACATTTATAAGTTTATTTTATAAGGCCAGCATTACTTTGATTCTAAAATCAGACAAAGACACTTCCAGAAAAGAAAGCTACAGGCAAATATGCCTGATGAATTTAGATGCACAAACTCTCAACAAAATACTAGCAAACTTAATTTAAAAGCACATTGAAAGGATCATGCACAATGATCAAGTGATATTTATCTCTGGGATCCAAGGATGGATCAATATACACAAATCAATAATGTGATTTACTACATTAACAGACTAAAAGATAAAAATCTTATCCTTTAGTCAATAGATGCAGAAAAACAATTTGACAAAATTCAACAATCACTCATAGGAAAAACCAAATGAGATATAGAAGGAATGTACTTTAACTTCATAAAGGCCCATATCTGACAAGCCCACAGTTAACATCGTACTCAGTGATAAAAACCCAGCAACTTTTCCTGTAAGATCAAGAGCAAGACAAGGATGCCCAGTCTCGCCACTTTTACTCAACATAGTACAGGAAGTCCTGGTTGGAGTAATTAGGCAAGAAAAAGAAATAACAGACAACCAAATCAGGAAGAAACAAGCAAAATTATCCCTGTTTGTAGACTACAGGATTTTATATGTAGAAAACGATAAAGATTTCCCCAAAAAAACCCTGTTAGAACTAATAAGCAAATTCAGTAAAATTGCAGAATACAAAATCCACATATAAAATAATCATTGCATTTTTTTTTTTTTTTTTTTTTTTTTTTTTTTTTTTTTTTTTTTTGAAGTTAGGCGGGGTCTCGCTCTGTCGCGAAGGCGGGTGGGAAGTTGCCGGATCTCAGCTCACTGCAAGCTCCGCCTCCCGGGTTCACGCCATTCTCCTGCCTCAGCCTCCCAAGTAGCTGGGACTACAGGCGCCCGCCACCTCACCCGGCTAGTTTTTGTATTTTTAGTAGAGACGGGGTTTCACCGTGTTAGCCAGGGTGGTCTCGATCTCCTGACCTCGTGATCCGCCCGTCTCGGCCTCCCAAAGTGCTGGGATTACAGGCTTGAGCCACCGCGCCCGGCTCAGTTGCATTTCTATACACTAATAATTAACTATCCAAAAGAAAAATTTTTTTAAATCTCATTTACAATAGAATCAAAAAGAAAAAGGTAGGAATTAACTTATCTAGGGAGATAAAAGACATACATTGGAAACTAAACATTGATGAAAGAAATTAGACACAAATAAATTGAAAGGCATCTTGTGTTTATGGATTAGAAGAATTAATACTATTTAAATGTTCATACTTCACAAAGGAATCTATAGATTTAATGAAATTCTTATCAAAATCCCAATGGCATTTTTTACAGATATGGAAAAATTAATTATAAATTTATTTGGAATGACAAAAGACCTCAAGTAGCTAAAACGATCTTGAGAAAGTAGAAGAAAGCTGAAGGCAACACACTTTCAAATTTCAAAATGTGTTACAAAACTATGATAATTAAAATAGTATTGTGCTGGCACAAAGACAGACATACATTCAAGTGGAATAGAAGAGAAACACCAATGCATTTACAAAAATTAATGGATTATTGACAGAGTGCCAAGAATATCCAGTAGAGAAAATATAGTCTCCTCAACAAATGGTTGTGGAATAACTGGATATCTACTTTTTTAAGAATGAAATTAGACCCTTATCTTACTCCATACACGAAATCAACTCAATATGGACTAAAGACCTAAAGATAAGCCCTGAAACTGTAGAACTCAAAAAAAAAAAAAAAAAAAAAAAAAAGCCTAAAGGAAAAGCTTCATGACGTTGGTTTTGGCAGTGATTTCTTGGATATGACATCAAAAGCATAGGCAACAAAAGCAAAAACAAACAACGGAACTACATCAAACTAATACATTTCTCCACAGCAAAGAAAACAATTAGCAGAGTGAAGAAACAACCTATGGAATGGGAGAATCTGCAAGCCATACATATGAAAAGTGGTATATCCAAAATATATAAGAAATTCATTCAACTTCATAGCAAAAAAACAAATAGCCCAACTAAAAAATGAGGGAGGGACATGAATAGATATCTCTCCAGAGAAGATATACAAAGGCCAACAGGTGTGTGGTAAGGTGCTAATATCACAAAGTATCAGTGAAATGCAAATCCAAATTACAATGATAATATCACCTCACACCTATCAGAATGACTGTTATCAAGAAAAAAATCACAAGACAATAAGGGTTGATGAAGATGTGGAGAAACTGGAATCTTTTTACACTCTTGGTAGAAACATGAAATGTTACTATGAAAACAGAATGGAGTTTCCTAAAAAAATTTATTAGAATTGAATTACCATATGATCCATCAATCTCACTATAGGGATTGTATATCCCGAATTGACATCCAGAAGAATTGTAATTAGGATATCAAAGAGATACTTGCACTCCCATGTTTGTTCCATTTACAATAGCCAAGATGTGAAAACAACCTAAATGTCCATTGAAGGATAAATGGATAAAGAAATGTCATATATACACACAATGGAATATTATTCAACCTTACAAAAGGAAGAAATTCTGCAATATGCAACAATGTTGATGCTAAGTGAAATTAAGTCTATCACAAGAAGACAAATACTGCATGATTCCAATTCTGTATGGTATCTAAAATAGTAAAACATAGAAGCAGAGGATAGAATGGTGGTTGCCAGGGTCAGGGGATAGGGACAAATGGGAAACTGCTAGTCAATGGATTTAAAGTTTCAGTTATGCAAAATAACTGAGTTCTTCAAATCTGCTGTATAACATTGTGCCTGTGGTTAAAAATATTGTGTTCTACACTTAAGATTTTGTTGAGAGTAGGTCTTGTTTTAAGAGTCCTAACCATAATTTTAAAAGAAAGAAAGATGGTATCCATAAATCTCCAAAGTCTATCCTTCCACTTAGTGATCTAAAAGAAAGATAGATTGTATTCACCATGATTTAAGCAGAAATGTACAGGAAGATTTTAGTTGGCCTAACTGGGTCTTTGTGCCCAATTTCTAAGCAATGATTTTTTTCCCCATAGAGGTACAATGTTATATTGGACAAGCCTAGGCCTCAACCCAATCTTGCTGCCAAGGAAAGCGAACCATGAAAACTGACATTTCATCAGGTCCACAAGTGAAAACTTTTGGAAAGGTTCAGATAAAGAATCTATAACCTCCACTATTTATTACACTTCAGTTAGAATTGCCAGAAATAACTAAATAAATGCCAATATGTGCAACCAACACTATTGGAATTAGAAAAAGAAAATGAAAAAATTGGATTGGATAGAGAAAATTTTCATTTATTTTTACAGTCAGATGAGTATGAAGCACTGAAAATCCAGAGGCACAAGTAAGAAGTTAAAGGAAAATTGAGGAGTTCAGAAAGGTACAAGAAGGCTGTTCAGTGTTGCCTATGTTGAAATACTATCTCCAATTTTGGCAACAAGTAAAATTCTGATGGTTTTTATGAAATATCTTTATTAATTTTGTAGTCATAGACATCATCTTTTCATAATTAAATCTAGTATTCCCACCCCCATAGTCATACCTCTCCTGGGAAACTAGTATATTCCTCAGCAAATTCCATTTCCTATATTAAAAGAACTAAAAAGCGAAGAAGGAAAATAAAGATATGTATATGTAACTATCTCAAATTTCATCTTCTGACTGTCCTCTTTCCTAAGCACCTTCTAAAGTGTTACGGATTTAATGTCTCTTTTTAAGAGGTCATTAAAACAGAATGAAACTTTTAAAAGCTTGATTTTGTGCCTTCTTGAAGCATAAAATAATAAGCAGTTTTGCAAAACACAGACTACATTCGTTTTATTTTCTCTAAAGCATGTGGTAGAAAGAACCAACTTTGGAAATGTTATATTTTGTTCCCTCATTTGTCAGCATGGTTTAGTGATTGTTTTATTCACGCTGTACGGGAAATCTCAAGGTGAATTAATTCCAATCAAAGAAATTGAAGTGATGTAAGCAAGAAAAGCACATTTTGTGCCTTACGGTATGCTCACTTGTCTCTTTAGGGAACTGACTACTCATTTCCTTGTGTTCTCAAAACGTGGCCATTTAAAGAAACTTAATTATAATAATTTTGTAAGCATTTCCTTCCTCATGTACTCATTAACTTAGTGAAATTGAAACTTTTTATAGATACCACTATGGCTAGAGTCACAGATATTACACATAAGTAATTACAAAGTTAAAGTTAGAACAAAAATAATATATTTATGACCACTTCATTTGCTGGTTAATTAGTGGAATTTGGAATCAGGTCAGGCTACAGAGCAATGGTGTACTAGCTAAATTTTTTAAAATAGCATTTGAATTTCTTTAAATTCTAGAATGTTTTGTTTGTTTTAAGAGTGTTTAATGTGCAGAAACTATCCTCATGTATTCCAGTCACTATTGCTTCAAAGAAAAGAAAAGTATCTGCATTGATGGTCAAAACCAAAATTTTAAAATAGGAGAAAATATATATAATTGCTTGAGTGAAGTTGCAGTAGAATTAATAGATTAATGAATGAACTAATAACTACATTCATATATTAATATGTAAAATGAATTTCTCTGTTAGCCCATTTTTTTAAAAAATGATTTTCTTCCTTTTGATTCTCTTCTTCCAGATTGTCTTTTTATCTATGGACCATCTTTCCTAACGGAGGACTACGCATCTCTGTAATACCTCTCAGATGGCAACAAAGTTCTGTAAGGTTTCTTGTGTGGAAATGAGAGGCCACATCCTCAAATCCTGCCAGCATTTGTTCAGTAAGAGTGCTTGATCATTTGAGGTTTACTTTTAAATTTCCTGAGCCAGTGGTCCTCCTAAGCTAACTAGTCATTCTGTGTAATAGCTGATAAAATTAACAAGAGACAAACCAAATCCTAATTGCCTATACAGTGGTAAATCAAAGATATGCATATCCAAACCATAGATAAGATCATATATACTATCTTGTAATGTGTGGTTTTTGTCTGGAAATGTTTTCATTTTTTGCTCTTTCTACCCAATAAGCCACACAGAATGATTTACGTAAGTGCTGATGAGTCAGATGGTTTTGAACAACATTGATATTATTTAATAGGCACAAGATATACTTTAGGTTTTATTTAATGTTTATATTTTTATGTCACTATATTAGGATCAACAAATGGTAAATGCTTACAATTTTCAAGTAAATAGTAAAATAGTCAGTAGTTCTTGGATATACAGTTGCAGTATTCTACAGTCAACACAATTAGTATTAAAACCAGCTTAACTTCTATGACAAGCAAATATAAGTACCCTAGAAATATGTTGGCTTTCATAATGAAGCTATATTGATATACAATATTGAATGTATATTGTACAAATTGAAATTTTTAAAGAAATAAGCCGGCTGCATTTATAGCTCTCCTAGGAGACTTCCACTCCACGTGACCTTAGAGATCATCACTTTTATCATTTTACAGTGTAGCTTACTAAGTGTATTTACCATCACATTTAATTTAATATGAATAGTGTATTTAAGTTGGATTTAATTATCTCAGTCTTTCAGGTGATAAAATTGGGGATCTGAATTTTAAACAATTTGTCTCAGGACACAAAGACACAAAGTGGCATGAGCCATGATTGAAACACAAGTGTGTTGCAGGAGACTGCATCACACAAAGCGCTAAAGTGTCCTACATAATTTTTTTTTTTAAGACAGAGTCTCGCTCTGTCACCCAGGCTGACGTGAAATGGTGCAATCTCGGCTCACTGCAACCTCTGCCTCTTGGGTTCAAGCGATTCTCCTGCCTCAGCCTCCTGAGTAGCTGGGATTACAGGCACGTGCAACCACGCCCAAGTAATTTTTGTATTTATTTTTTTTAGTAGAGACAAGGTTTCCCCATGTTGGTCAGGTAGGTCTCAAACTCCTGACTTCAGGTGATCCACCTGCCTCGGCCTCCCAAAGTGCTGAAATTACAGGTGTGAGCCACTACGCCCGGCTCCTGCATCATTTTTTTAGGCCTTCACTCCACAAAGGGCTCACTGGCATTTTTCACAACACTGATTTGTTTTCTTGCAAAGATGTAGACATTCCTTTCTACCACATATCTATGGTCTACAATAAGAACCCAGTTTTTCTCCAGCATGGATAGAGTGAGGCTTGTAAATTCCTCTGTAAGACAGCTTAGCTGATGTGGAGGAATGGTTCTCAGCATACACTTCATTATTTTTCTGCATTTTCAAAGGTGAGTATATCTTTTGCAAAATCCTAGAGGGTTTTTTTGTTTGTTTGTTGTTGTCGTCGTCGTTGTTGTTTCCTTTTACTCTTTTACAACACAAATGTTTTCCCTCTTTTCTAACACAAATGTTCATTACCTACTGCCTAAGCCTTTGAGATATACAATTGAATTAGATTTACACTACACAAAACCTTCTCTCTATAGTCCACATAATCTCTCCCATCTCAAAACTTACATTGCTAATATATATGAACTGAAAGAGAAACCAATTCAGGAAGGAGCTGATTCAAGAAGTGCAAAGAGAAAATCCCATTACAATGAGTTTTCAACTCAATTAAATAAGGCCCAAGAGACTGGGCAAATTATATAGCCCAAATTACTAGCCCAAGAACTAGTACTAAAGCCAGCTTATCTTCAATAACAAGCAAAAATAAATACCCTAGAAATACATTGGTTTCATAATGAAATTCAAGGTTGGGTAAGGTCTCACTGCGAAGATTACATTTAATCTGACACGTGAACTTTATAAAATATCTAAAAATGTTGTAGATGCAGAAAATGGCTAATGTAAAGATCTGAGGAGGTATGTAGAATGGAATATTTAATAAGAGAAGCAATGGTTAGGAGCATAATGGTCTTGAATCCCAGGGCCTTATGAATGTGGGGAAACAGAGGTGTATTAGAGTTCTCTAGAGGGACAGAAATAATAGGATAGATGTAAGTATGAATGGGAGTTTATTAGGAGAATTGACTCACATGATCACAAGATAAAGTACCACTATAGGCCTTCTGCAAGCGGAGGAGCCAAGAAGCCAGTCCGAATCCCAAAACCTCGAAAGTAGGGAAGTTGGTAGTGCAGTCTTCAGTCTGTGGCCTAAGGTCGAAGAGTCCCTTGCAAATCACTGGTGTAAGTCCAAGAGTCCAAAAGCTGAAGAACTTGGAGTCTGATGTTCGAGGGCAGGTAGCATCCAGCTTGAGAGAAAGATGGAGGCCAGAAGACTTAGCCAGTCTAGTCTTTCCACGTTCTTCTGCCTGCTTTTATTCTGGCTGTGCTGGCCGCTGATTAGATGGTGCCCACCCAGAATGAGGGTGGGTCTGCCTTTCCCAGTTCACTGACTCAAATGTTAATTCCTTTGGCAACACCCTCACAGAGACACCCAGGAACAATGCTTTGCATCCTTCAATCCAATCAAATTGACACTCAACAGTAACCATCAAAAATGGCCAGGGCAAGTTAGGGAGAAACTGCTATCTTTAAAGCTGATTGCCTCACTCAGTACCTCTTGTGCTTTGGTCCTACTGTTGGACTATATCTTCCCAGCCTTCTTTGTGATTAATTATGGTCATGAGACTGAGTATAACCAGTAAAATATAAGCATAAGTGTTTCGTGCCACATTGGTCTAATCCACAAAACTCTGCACATAATCCTTCACGAACTTTGCCTAGGTGTGACACAGAAGTGGCCTGTTGAAGGGGTAGAGTAGGTCAATGAAAGGCGCTTGCGTTACTTGTTCACTGTTTGAAAGAGAGCCACCCGCTCACTGGGAAAGCTGTTTGGGATTTTACGTGAGAAAAAAAATAAACATCAACTGTGTTAAATCACTGAAATTTCTGAATTTATTTGTTGAAATAGCTTGATTGCCTACATTAGTAAAGTATGTAAATTTTATTACACTGCCAATGTAATATATTAAAAAGTTTAAAATTGTGTGAATGGTATAAAAATCTATATTTCCAAAATATTCCTGATACTATGCATTGTCAAGGAACAGAAGCAAAAAAATTAGTTAAGAGGTTATTGGAATACACCAAACAGGAGCTGACAGTGATTTTGACTAGGGTGGTAGTACAGAAAAGGGAGTGAAAACATTTTTATATGCTTTAAGGTTACAGTCAACAAACTTTGCTGGTATACTGATTTAGAAAAGAGAGAGAAAGAGAAGTTCCAAAGATGAATACAAGCTTCTATTTTATATTTATTTAAATAATCCTTTTTAAAAATTATAGAATAGTTTTGACTTGCAAAGAAGTTGCAAAAGTTTTACCAAGATTTTCAGTGTACCCCTTACCCAATTTGCTCAGTTGTTAACATTGTAACAACTGGTACATTTGTCACAGCTAAGAACCCACATCTGTACAATACTATTAAACACCACAGTTTATCTGAATTTTGCTAGTTTTTTCCCTAATGTCCCTTTTCTGTTCCAGGATATCATCCTGGAATGCCACATTATATTTATTTGTCATATATCCTTAACCTTATCATATATATAACAATCCTTTAACTTTCTTTGTTTTTGATGACTTTGACAGTTTTGAGGAGTACTGGTCAGGTATTTTGCAGAATGTTCAATTTGGGTTTGTCTGATAACCTGGTTTCTTAGGGTTAGACTGTGATTATAGGTTTTCTGGGAAGACAATCACAGAGATAAAGAGGCATTCTCATTATATCATATCAAGCATATAATAATGACTTATTATTGATCATGTTGACCTCAATCATCTGCCAAGGTATTCAGCCCAATTTTTCCATTGTAAGTTTACCTCCCCAAATCCCTTTCATATTCTACTCTTCGTAGACAAGTCATTAAGTGCAGAAAGGGTATAGTCATTTAAACTCCACCTCCTTAAGAATATCTATTTAAAATATTTGGAATTCTTCTGTAAAGAATGATCTCTTTTCCATATGTTATTCAGTCATTCATTTACATAACTATGGACTCATGAATACTGACTTTATACTTTGGAGTAGAATCTTCTCCTATTTTAGTTTGTTGCTCATATACTTCCGTTTTAGGCCAACTGGGAGATCTCTCACTTGGCTCCTGGGTCTCCATGACAAGATCAATACTTTGTTTGTTGAAAACTTTCTTACTTTTTGCCTCTAAAACATGCACCACATTCATCTTGGATATGCCTGCTGCACCTCTAAAATCAGCGATTTCTCCAAGAAATCCTAGCTCTTAGTTCATTTTATTGTAGAATGGAATTAGAAATCAAGATCTAGACACTGCTGTGTTCATTGCTATTGAGATATCATTCCTTTTAGGCCTTCTCAGTGAACAAAGCTAGGGAAAAACATATATACACATGTGTGTGGTTGGGGGTGCATGTATGTATGTATACTAACCCACATGTTCATACTCATCTATAATTGTGTATCTGTCCATCTGCATCTACATTAAGCTAAACATGAACTCACATAGATGTCTCTGACTGTAACCCAGCACTCCATGGTTTATTCTAGCCTCCCCATTGCTAATCTGTAATCACCCTTTCCAACAGTGAGAAACCTGGCTCCTACCATCTGCCATCCCTTTAATTATTTGTTCAATTCCAATATTCATTACAACAGAATCAGAATTATTAACCTGTACCACAGTGAGAAACAACTTTACCAACCAGGAGTGGGGTGTTTATATACAGTTCCTTTTGTCTTTTATCTTACAGTCTCCTGTCAAAACAACATTTACACCTTTGCCACCTACATTTTTCAGTGAAAATAGTCTATCTATTCAGTAAAATTATGTCATATATGCAACAAAGATATTCTGGTATCTCCTAATATTCTAGTTGATTTTTAAAAAATTTGTCTATATGGGAGGTTTACTTCTTATAGTGTAAAGTACTCTGGGTTTTTACAAATACAAGTATCATTTACCCCTACTAGTGTACCACAGAGAATATTTCCAATACCCTAAATGTCTTCTCTGTATCCCTTAGGTAAACACTACCCTCTCCTGTCTCTAAGAGTCTTGACTTAAACTACTGGATGAATTGTAAAACTGTTTTTTAAATGGGGTAAGCTAAGGAATTTTTCAGTTTAGTTTTATTGAGTTTGAGAGACTTTTATAACATTCAGGATCAAGAATTATCATTGAGTTATATTCCTGCCATGAGCAATATTTTCTTAGAATTTTAGATGAATCCAGGATGATTCCAAAGGGGTGCGGTGGAAGAAAATCATGGAGAGAAGGAACAAAAAGTCAAGTGAGATGCAATATATTGCTCCTCTCAATTCAGTGAATATGTTAAAACTCAGAGATACTTATGTTCAAAGTTTGTAAAAGGGTAGTTTAAAATTCCTATGTGAAATAAGGACTGATTTAAATCTCACTGGATTTAGAGTCTTAAGAGTCAAGTTCAAACCAAACCTGTGTGACCTTAATTGCTACTCATCATCCCTGAGCCAGTGTCTTCACTTGTGAAAAGGGATATCATTTAAACTAACTTAAAAAGATTGTTGGGAAGATTAAAACATAGACAATTTAAGAACATGGTTTAAAAAATTCTTAAACCTATATGAATATAAGATATAGCTAGCTTATTAACCTTTTTAAATCAAAATTTTTTATTTTGTATTTGTTTTGAGACAGAGTCTCACTCTGTCACATAGGCTGGAGTCCAGTGGCATGATCTCAGATCACTGCAGCCTCCACCTCCCAGGTTCAAGAGATTTTCATGCCTCAGCCTCCTGAGTAGCTGGAATTACAGGCATGCGCCACCATGCCCAACTAATTTTTGTATTTTTAGTAGAGACAGGGTTTCATCATGTTGACCAAGCTGGTCTTGAACTCCCAACCTCCGGTGATTTGCCTGCCTCAGCCTCCCAAAGTGTTAGGATTAAAGGCATGAGCCACCATGCCCAGCCTACGGTATGATGTTTTGAGATATATGTACATTGTGAAATGGCTAAATAGAGCTGACTAACATGCATATTAAAACACACACCATATTTTTGTGGTGAAAACTCTTAAATATTCTCTTAGCAATTTTCAAGAATAATTTCTGTTAACTGTTGCATTAGTCCATTTTCATACTGCTCTAGGGAATATCTGAGACTGGGTCGTTTATAAAGAAAACAGGTTTAATTGACTAACAGTTCTGCCTGGCTGAGAAGACCTCAGGAAACTTACCATGGCAAAAGGCAAAGGAGAAACAAGGCATGTCTCACATGGCAGCCTGAGATGGAGGGAGTGCAGGGGAAACTGCCACTTTTAAAACCATCAGATCTTGTGGGAATGCCCTCACTATCATGAAGATAGCCTGGGGGAGACCATTGTCATGATCCAATTACCTCCCACTATGTCCTTCTCTTGACACACCGGGATTACAATTTGAGAAGAGAATGCTAGATCCACTGACAGCTTGTACTGTGCACCTGGAAAAGCTGCAGGCACTCAATGCCAGCTTGTGAAAGCAGCTGCAGGGGTTGTACCCCGCAGAGCCACAGGAGTGGAGCCAGAGCTGCCCATGGCCTTGGGAGCCCAGTCCTTACATCGGCATGCTCTGGATGTGAGACATGGAGTCAAAGGAGATCATTTTGGAGCTTTAAGATTTCATGATTGCCATGTTGGGTTTCAGACATGCATGGGGTCAGTAGCCCCTTTGTTTTGGCCAATTTCTCCCATTTGGAATGAAAGCATTTGCCCAATGCCTATAACCCCATTCAATTTTGGGAGTAATTGTATCTTACTAACTTGCTTTTGATTTTACAAGTTCATAGGCGGAAGGGACTTGCCTTGCCTCAGATGAGACCTTGGACTTGGATTTTTGGGTTAATGCTGGAATGAGTTAAGAATCTGGGGAACTTTGAGAAAGGCATAATTGTGCTTTGAAATGTGAGAAGAAAATGAGATTTGGGAGGGGCCAGTGATGGAATAATATGATTTGGCTCTGTGTTCCCTCCCAAGTTTCATTTCGAAGTGTAATTCCCATGTATCGAGGGAGGGAGCTGGTGGGAGGTGACAGGAACATGGCGGTGGTTTCCTCATGCTTTTCTTGTGATAGTGAGTGAGTTCTCACAAGAGCTGATGGCTTAAAAGTGTGGCACTTCCAATCTCTCTCCCTCTCTCTCTCTCTCTCATTCATGCATGCACATGTTCTCTCCTGCCACTCTATGAAGAAGGTCCTTGCTTCCTCTTCACCTTCCACCATGATTGTAAGTTTACTAAGGCCTACCAAGCCGTGGAGAACTGTGAGTCAATTAAACATTATTTATTTATGAATCACCCCATCTTGGAAGACACCCTGTCATCCCGTGTGAATGGAATTTATGCTCCTCCTTCTCTGTAGACTGGGTCTTTGTTTGGCTTCCTTGAATGCAAATCCAGAAGGACAGTCTGCCATCAACCCTGACGCTGGGATGGACTATAGAACAGTCTCTCTCCACAATTAATTCCAGTGTTCCAACATCACAAACTAGAGAATGACTACAGTAGCCTGATAGTTTTCCTCCCATATATATTCATTCCCTACAAATATTGATATCTTCTAAATAAACTGTAAAATTCTTTATATATAGCACATATATGACCCTTAGAAGTGTTTGTTGCAAGAACTTAGGTGCAAGAGTGTGTATCAGTTTGTGCTAGCTGTTCCCATGCAGCAGCTCTTTTGTAAGTCACAAGGTAAGTAGCTAGATTTGTGTAACAGAACAGAAGGCCCAAAAACAGACTCAGGTTCAGTCCATGTTTGAATTACACATATCATCAAAAAATATTTTAATTGGGAAGAAAGTGAGAGATGATTCAACAAACAGTGGCAGGACATTTGATTGACTCTTACAGGCAAAAAAGTACAGTTCAGAGAGGGTTCTAGCATCATTCTCAGCACAATGTGAGTCCTAGCTTTGTAACCTAGTAGCTCAGTGACTTTTGGAAGATCATTTAAACTTACTCTGTTTCAGTTAGCTAGTCTTTAAAAGGAAAATAAGCCTACCAGCTGAAGACATTGGGAGAGTTTAACGGTATCATAAACACTACTTAGAAAAGTACTTGACCATAGTATAAATAAATGCCTAATAAATGTTAAATATCATAATTATTAAACATATTAAATCATGGCCAGGCACCGTCGCTCACACCTGCAGTCCTAGCACTTTGGGAGGCCGTAGCATGTGGATCACCTGAGGTGAGGAGTTCAAGACCAGCCTGGCCAACATGGTGAAACCCCATCTCTGCTAAAAAATGCAAAAAATTAGCTGAGTGTGGTGGTGGGCACCTGTAATCTCAGCTACTTGGGAGGCTGAGGTGGGAGAATCGTTTGAACCTGGGAGGCAGAGTTTGCAGTGAGCCAAGATGTGCCATTCCACTCTAGCATGGGCAACAAGACCAAAACTCTGTCTCAAAAAAAAAAATATTAAATCATTACCTCACTAGATAAATTGCAGTTAAATGTAAATATATAAGGCAATAAAATAAATGTTTTATCTTAGGGTAAATATCTTTCTAAATATGGTATGAAAAGCTGGAAACTAGAAAAAAAAGGGTAAAAATTACCTCCTTAGAGTTTTTTTAGATTATTTTTGACAAAATACGCATAAAAGTCTTAGTAGATTACGTGCGGTGGGGTGTATTCAATAAGTTTTAGCTTATTGAATATAATTTGTGGAAACTGGGAGGGACAAATAAGGGATATTAGAGGTAATAAGAAAAATAAAACCAAACAGAACTCTTTTACAACCCATTCGAGTGACTCAGTTAGGGTATTTAAGTAAGAATGCAGTGTGGGGCATCTACAATTGGAGCGAGATACAATATACGCACTGTGGTCCCAATTGGTTTCTTTTTTTTTTTTTTTTTTTATTTTGAGGATGGAGTCTGGCTCTGTCGCGCCAGGCTGGAGTGCGGTGGCCGGATCTCAGCTCACTTGCAACTCTGCCTCGCAGGTTCACGCCATTTCCTGCCTCCGCCTCCCAAGTAGCTGGGACTACAGGCGCTCCGCCTCAGTCGCACCGGCTAGAGTTTTTGCTTATTCTTAGTAGAGACGGGGTTCACCGTATTAGCCAGGATGGTCTCGATCTCCAGACCTTGTGATCCGCGGTCTCGGCCTCCCAAGTGCTGGAGATTACAGGCTTGAGCCACCGCGCCCGGCCGCGAAATTGTAAGTTTCTATATTTGTATGTGAATGTGCCTGTTTGCATATGGGCATGTGTATGCCCACAAGGAGGGACAGATCTAATAATATGTTTAAAATGTTGTTAATAATTTTCTCTAGTAGAATTATGGGTATCTTTAATGACTTCTTTATATTTTAGAGTTTCTCTGATTTTCTACTGTGAATAAATATTATTAGCACAATGAGAAAAGTAATCTTAAGGTAAAATAGCAAATTTGTTTCAAAAAGCAATGAGAGAATATAATCCAGTTGAAGAAAACTGTTAAGGCATTTCTTAAAGTTTAAATAAATTTGTCACATCGGGAACAATGTCTCAGATTTTATCCTATTTGCAGCCTAACAAGACAGCCGGTCATATTTTCGTAGATACTGGCAGAAAGACGTGAGGTTTCTGGGTCAGTCTGTTACACACAGCTATAGCAGGATTCAGAGTAACATTTTGCCCTTGTTTGCTGAGCCCCAGTTCCCACAGGGCAACATGATGAGGGTCAGGTGTTTCCTACTCGCAGTGAGATGAATTACAGAACACTAATAGTAGGAAATCCATGATCTTATATAGATACTGCCTGCAAATTGGCCCAGCCTCCTCTCCAGAGAGAGACATTACCTTTATTACCCTGGAATTTAAATCTGCTCCAGGGAGGAGAACATCTCCACCTTTTCATGACTGCTGCCTTATACAAGCATCTTGCAAAGAAAATCTAGAGAAAATTGGCTGATAATGGCTTTGTTCGGAAAATCAGACTTGCAGAAATGTGAGAGATCACAAGAGAATTGTCTCCCAACAAAACCGTCTCGCTAATTTGTAAAGACATACAAAGCGAGTCTAGCTGAAGGTGTAAATCCAATAAAGCACTTTATATTTAGAAGTTGCTATTCTGGCCTGAAGTCTGTTCAGTCTTTGACAGCATGTATTTTTCTGGTTAGCTTCCTTTTGACCTACTTTTCCCCATAATTTATCTGTTCATGAGAAATCCTACAAATGTTTGAGTTGATAGTCTGGGTTTTAATACATATCTTTATTATGATTAAACATTTTAAATAAATTCTATGAAGTTTGTTTTGTTGTTGTTTGTTTTTGTTTTTGTTTGAGACAGAGTCTTGCTGTGTTGCCAGGCTGGAGTGCAGTGGCGCGATCTCGGCTCACTGCAACCTCTGCCTCCCAGATTCCCGCCATTCTCCTGCTTCAGCCTCCAGAGTAGCTGGGACTACAGGTGCCGCCACCAGGCCCAGCTAATTTTTTGTGTGTTTAGTAGAGACGGGGTTTCACTGTGTTAGCCAGGATGGTCTTGATCTCTTGACCTCGTGGTCCACCCACCTCAGCCTCCCAAAGTGCTGGGATTACAGGAGTGAGCCACCGTGCCTGGGCTTTTTTCTTTTTTTTTTTTTTTTCTGACACGGAGTTTCTCAGTTGCCCAGGCTGGTGTGCAGTGGGGCAATCTCAGCTCACTGAAACTCCGCCTCCTGGGTTCAATTAATTCTGTCTCAGCCTCCCAAGTAGCTGGGACTACAGGCGCCCACCACCATGAGCAGCTAATTTTTTTATATTTTTAGTAGAGACGGGGTTTCACCTTGTTGGTCAGGCTGGTCTCGAACTCCTGACCTCAGGTGATCCACCTGCCTCGGCCTCCCAAAGTGCTAAGATTACAGGTGTGTCACCGCGCTGGCCTGAGGTGTGTTTTTGTTTGTTTGTTTGTTTTGTTTTTTATGTAAAAGGAAACTATAGCAAACGACTATTTGTGGAAATTCATAGAAACAATAAAAGAGATGCTGGCCAGAGATTTACTAAAGATTCTATATGTCTTTATCAGCTTTATTTTATTGCTCACTCTTGTCCACAGGCATTCATAAAGCTTTATCTAGACAAACTCACAAAGACAGCAACAATAATGATGCTGAAGTGGAAAAGGCCAAAGGTAAAGAAGAGGTCAGAAAAGCGAAGTTTTGATGTATTATGCTAAGTGTAAAAGACTGGTTTCATTGTTGTTTTGCTCTTCATTTCAAAACTGCACACCCTACAATAATTTTAGGTGAGAAATCAATACGGATAAAAAACAAAACTACTTTGTAAAAACCTTTATGCCTGTAATTTTTTATTATTCTTTCAAAAATAAATATATGCTTGACCCCTGCCCACTGGAAATCACAGAATTTCACCTTCCTTGGTAATTTGTAGACACAAGAGTTAGCTGACTGCAGAGAGCATTTTCACCCTGATGTGACAGGGATTTATAAATGTATTATGAAATATCAGCCATGGTGAAGCCAAACCGTTCATTCACTAAGGAGGAGCTATAAGCTCATTTTTGTGAACACAAACAGATTTTCTCATAGTCCATTGGAGAGAAGGAAGAAAAGTAATGGCAATACTTCAGGAAAAGAACTGTATTTAACTTGAGCCAGAAGCTGATTTCAGAGGAAGTGAGTAGCAGAGCACAGGGTGAAGCTCTGAAGGCTTAAATGCACAGCATTCGTCTGAGTTCCTGGAAGACCAGTAAGTCAACCCTCTTGACATCAGCCTCTCCTGGAAGCAGAGCAAGCAGAAAAAGGCCTAGGGTTGGTGTTTACGTTAACAAAATGACTCCTTTTTCTCCAGGAACCATCAGCCATGTTAGTAGATACTTAAAGGAGTAGGTTTGGGCAAGATTCTCACTTCCCACAAGCAACTATGCATGCTATTAGATTTACTTGTTTCCTATAACTTCAAGTTGAGAGTGTATATAAGAGAGGAGCATTGGAACGTCCAGGGTGTATTTTCTGAGATATTATGAATATAGCCATGAACAAGTGTCTCCCAGTCACCTATTGTGTATTAACAAAGCCATATTTTGAGGCACTAAAATAATAATTGTAAAGTCACTAAAAGAATAATTCAATCCTCCTGCCTCTCTCTTTAGTGACAGATTTTCTTTCAATATCTCTTTCCTCCTATCCCTCAGATTGCAATCAAGCTTCCTTCAGAAAACATGTAAAGATTCATTTAGTACATCCTGAAAAAAAAGTGGAAATTTTCCTCTTCAAGAAAGACTAAAATTTCCACATTTATAAACTTTAAGTGACTTAATAGAAATTGTGGAAACATACATAATTTTCCAAACTTTATTTATACATTGATTTTTTAAAGCAGACATGACCTTAAAATTCTGGGGGAAGTATGGCAAGATTTTATTTATTGACATACGCACTTCAATGTCCATTTTATTCCCTCTCTTCCCTTTCGGTTCTCTTAGATATTTGTGTTCCCAGAATTTAGGTGCAGCCCCTGGTGACTAACTGGTAAATTCACTTCAAACATGGAGCAAATGAGGGAGAAACACCAAAATCACCAATCTCCTTTCAGAATTTCTCCTCGGCTCTTTTTTTTTGAGACCAAGTCTTGCTCTTGTCCCCCAGGCTGGAGTGCAATGGCGCGATCTTGGCTCGCTGCAACCTCTGCCTTCTGGGTTCAAGTGATTCTCCTGCCTCAGCCTCCCATCTCCTCGGCTCTTTAGCATGTGTACCTTCACATCTCCCCATCTCACCTCACTGCTAGGTTTCCTCTTTCTAGCCTGATCAAACCTCTTCCTACCTCTACATCATTCCACCACTGTAGAAATTCCAAATAGGAGTCATTTTTCTTTATTGTTTTTGCACTCATCTCAATGAATAGGCTATTTCTTTCTGGCTTAAATATTCTTTAATTCAGCCTCAAGGTTTTGCTAATTGTATTCATCTAATCAAATAAATTTTTTGACCAATAGCTGTGCATCTTTCATTACGCCAGACATTTCATTCAGTCTTCAAAATTATACCTCTCTGCATACTCTCCCCTAAAAATTATATCTCTCTTGAAAATTATATCTCCTTGGAAATAGTGTGCATATATGTAACATATATTTTACATACATAAAACATATATTGCATATATGTTACCTCTGTGCAAATTTTTGTTCAGAATTTCCAGCTCTTTATTGCACATCTTGCTTATCTCAAATTCAATGGCTCAAAACTAAACTTATCATTATTCTATCAAACCAACTTCTCCCCATGACCCTGTGACTTTTGTCTCTGTAATGGTACTGTCATCATTCCATAGACAAAGATTTGAAATTTTAAGTGTCTTGAATGTTTCTTTCTTTATTTCCATAGGCAATCACTTGCTGATTAATTATACACACACACACACACACACACACAAACACACCCCTGCACACAGGCGTATACATGCACACGTGCATTTCAAATATTGTTTAAATCTGTCCTCTTCTTTCTGTTCTATGGTAAATATGTTACAAAATGGTCCAGATTCTTTATCCTTCCCTGTATCATGTTTTTTCTTCTTGTGGTTGTGAGGTCTCTGACTCAGGTTGATCATGGGACTCGCTTTGTCCAGTGAGAAGTTAGCAGATTGGGACTTAAATAGTTTTTGTTTGTTTGTTTTGTTTTGTTTTGAGAAGGAGTTTTGCTGTTGTCGCCCAGGCTGGAGTGCAATGGCGCCATCTCAGCTCACCACAACCTCCACCTCCCGGGTCCAAGCGATTCTCTTGCCTCAGCCTCCCGAGCAGCTGCTGGGATTACAGACATGCGCCACCATGCCTGGCTAATTTTGTATTTTTAGTAGAGATGGGGTTTCTGTACATTGATCAGGCTGGTCTCGAACTCCCTACCTCAGGTGATCCACCCACCTCGGCCTCCCAAAGTATTGGGATTATAGGTGTGAGCCACCGCTCCTGGCCTGGGACTTAAATAGTTTTTTAAAAGTGCTTGTGATTTTCCACTTTGCTCTTGTCCTTGTGCCTCTGACATGAGAAGTGCCAAGTCTAGTCTGGGAGAGGATGTGAGGTTTGTGACTCCCCATCAGGTTGCCCTAGGTATTGCAGTAAAGGCCACCCCAGAGCAGCATCAGTCAGATGGTCACGAGACAGGTGAGTGATCCCAGCCAAGATCAAGGGAGCCGAAGAGTCACCTGGCTAGTCAATTGATGAAAATAAACATTTAGTATACCAATTTGTGATCATTTGTAACAACTAATAATCTATATACTTTCCTTCTACCATGACTTAATATAGGGCCTTATTATATTGACCTAGGCTATTATAGCATTCATATGCAAACTAACCTTTTACCAAACATTCTTCATCTAATTCACCTCTCCCAATACTTGGGGTTCATTTTTCCTTTTAAATAATAAATGATAAGATATTCCTTCTTAAAATCCTAAACTAATACTCTCTTGCCTATCAAGTCAATCCAAATTCCCTACCCTTGGCATTAAAGGCCTTCTGACACTAACTCTCAATGGATCATTATTTGTAGCATTTCTTCTATGCAGAACACACTTCCTCCTCCACCACCATGTTTACAAATAACACCCATCCTTCACGGCAGAATTGAAATCCCACTTTCTTCTTGGTTAACCAGCCACGAGTGGCTTCGTTCTTTTCTGATCTAACTTTTTTCTTTATACATGCCTTACAGCATTGACCACATTCTGATTTATAAAGTAATTGACATGTGCACAAGTCTTATCTCACCTTCTATCCTGATTTATACTTAAGGGCAGAGATCTGAGGCATCCTTTACTCTTCCTCAGCTACTCTTTCTGTATGTTCCTTTCTATATCTTGTCATGACTACTACTGTACCGCCTCCATAACTTCAAGCTTCCCAGTCGCCAAGCACTAGCTCCTCTCTCCACTCAGGTCTCAACAATTCCTCCATCTCATCAGAAGTTTCAATTCTATAATCCTATACCTTTTCAATGCCCAGTACCATCATTTTATGACTCAATCAGGATGACATGATCAATTATACATTCCTGCATTTTACTCTTTGCCCCCTTGGACTTTTCTCCCTCTATTTTAATAACCAGATAAAACTACAGTTCAGAGTAAATAAAATTATTTGTCTTTTCTACACTGTCACTTTTGCAGCTGTATGTGACTGAAGAAAATTATACAACCGTGTTGATTAGTCTCACTTTAAGTTTATAACCAAAAACTTCAATCCCTCCTTTAGTGCTGCATAACAAACCGTTATTTTCCTCTTGGCAAGTCATTTAATTTTAAGTAACCAAATCATACCGTTCTCTCTTTTTCTAATCATCCCAACATTCTTTTTCTCTCCCTCATCATCAACTATTAGCCTTGTTTTTTATCTACTGGGAAAACAGGCAATCATAAATGAATTTCCAAATACGCTTGCTTCCATTTCATCAATAAATTTCTATTTGAGCCATATATTTTGTCTACAGATTACATTCCTATCTAAGGAAACACCCTTTCTATATCTATTGTATGGAACCCCTTCTCTCCTAGTCAAGTCAATCCTGCAGGTAATCCTTATATTTTCAATATCATTAATAATTTTTCCCATTCTACCAGATTAATGCTGTCTGCAAATAATGCTTCAATATTGCCCATCTTGAAAAGAAATGATTTTACTATCATTTTTTCAAAAGGCCTTCTTCAGTTCTTTGCTTGCCTATACAGATAAACTCCTCTGTTCTGCCCCTTTTTTAATTCTAATTTTTACCAGCAGTTTTTAAAAATCTCTCTGCCTTTATCTGAAAAATGTGCGTAATTGCAGCATTTAGCTCTAAGAAGTGCTGTGAGGAGTAATTGAATTCACTCAAGAAAACTATTCACAGTATGGTTGGTAGGTACATAGATCAATTAATTAGATAATCTATAAATAACCTTTTTAAAATATGAAGTCAGATAATGTTATTATATAATGTTATTGTTATCCCTAATTCTCTTCTTACTGTCTCTGGAATCCACTCTCATTGTTAGGAATTTATTCCTAACAATGAGAGGCACTGGGTCAAGATCCAGTCGACCAGAAAATACAGAAACCGTGCTGGATATTTCAAAAACAATGGATTTAATACGGGGTATCAGCAAAATGGATGCTGGAAGGCTAGAAGCACAAAAAGGAAAAGGTAAAGTAACTCAGAGATGAGAAACTTCAGATAATAGCTAGCATCTCTGGGGCTAGGAGAGCATAGAGAGGAAATGCTATTTATAGGAACTGGGGCCAGGGATAGAGCTGGGGCCTAAGGAGTTGAAGAGTTGGAAGAGGCACAGTCTCATGAGACATTCATTGCCCACAAACAAATAAAGAGAGTTAGAACTAGAGATGAAGAACTTATGAGTTGTCCTCTTATTTTGGTTTCTAATCTCCCACTAGTGCCACCAATTTAGAAAACCCCAAAAAGAGCCAGCTATAAAAGCATCCTGGAAATTGTTTGCACAGTCATAATTCCAGAATTATTTGCCAGGGCAGAGAATGGTACCTTTGGAGCTAAAAGACATTTGGTAAATTTCTGGCAATAAGCATTTTGATAATTAGTGACTACACAAAGAAATATAACTTTAGCATAATCCTAAAGAAGTTAACAACAAAATATCAGAAACAAATTACTCAAAATCATTTCATGGCAAAAGATCTAAAGATGCATCATTTATTTTATTCATCCATCCATTTGTGGAACAATGTTACAGTGGAATATTCTGCTTGGAAAACAATGCTATGTCTGGTTGTATGAGAATGGAAATAAGTAATATCCATAGAATAAGCACCATAGAAAAAAGGAGAGAAAAGATCTCCAGAGATGATGAAAGTTGTTTTGTCCACACATTGTCAAAACAATAATTCTCTTCTAGGTGAAAGAGAACATGCTTCCATTTGCAGGTAATTGTCAATTTTTTCTTTCTCAAGCTGTGTGTTGTAACTTTATAGGTAGGAGTGTGTGTGTGTGTGTACATATATGTGTATGTGCACATGTGTGCATGGCAGGGTGGACGGGTTGGAATCATACAGTATAGAGGACAAAACTTGAAGCCAGACAACTTGAGTTTAAGTCCCAGATCTGGCTCTTTTATCTGTGTCACCTAAAGCAAACAAATTCACCCCTTTTGCCTTAGACCTCTCATAAGTAAAGTATTAGTACTTAACAATGTTGTATTCAATGAGTTGATGCGTATGTAAAGTTATTTGGAAATGTATCTGCCGCCATGTAGAATTAATGCTATGTAAATGCTACCTGTTATTTTTATTGTCAATTTTGTCATAGTTTTTTATTTTTTTCCTACAATTTAGTTTTCCTGTACATTTTTTTCATGTTTAGTTTTCCATAAGATAACATGATATGTGAAATTACCAAATATTCCTTCTATGGCTTAATATATTTAATTTCTTCATCCATTCACTCATTCTAATCTAAGTTTCCCAGCAGCAGCTTAGAATCACTCAATTGTAAATAATCCCATATGAAGTGGAAATAAAAGCACAATATTTACACCAGTTCAAATACCTGATCAAATATGTCCATCATTCTCTCTGAAGACTGCATCAAAAGAGGTACTGTTTCTTTCCAACATCATACTCAAATCCTTAATCATGTAACTAAAACCTCTTCCTGAGAATCTATTTATTAGAGTGATTGTAAAAGTGGCATTACCACTTTCTCACTGAGAGTATGCTTCTCAGAAGAGGAAAATTGGCTCCAAATAGAGCTTATATTTTACTTCCATCTTTTATAACCCTTACATGTGTCAAGGGGACTATGTAACAGACTCAGTCACTTCTCTACTACCAAGACTAATGATTAAAGTATAAATTGCATGAAGTTCACAAGTCATCAGAGACTATTATATATGACAGAGATTGATACTATATCTCTCATTGGTTAGCCTACAGCACAGGAATAAAATGTGCATATTTCACAGATTGATACTTTAGCAAAATCATAGTAAAATGGTTTACATTGCTTCTAAGACAATTCTAAGAATATTTGCATATATTGTGTATCTTTGTGTGGACAGTATGCCTATATATTGCATATATGAGGGCTACTTAATATTCTTGCTGTCAGGAAAATAAATAAATAAAATTCCCTTATCAGAACCTCCCATTCCTCGTCACCTTTCCAGTTTGCCTTGTCCTGTGCAATTAACTATTGAATATTGCATACAGTGATAAATGATTTATTCAAGGCCTGTCCCTCCCCAAATTTAAATGCAACAATACCCAATAGTGGTAAAATAAATTCTAAGCCTTTGTACTGTTACCAAAAAGTTTGTGGCTATGTTGAGTTTTATTTCTTCTTTTAAAATTTTATTCTAACAAAATGCATAGGATTTTAAATGTTTGGTGTATTTGACAATTATATATGATATGACTATGACCTGTGTAATGATCAAGTAAAATAAGATTTAGCACATTTCTGTCACCACAGAAAGTTCTTTTTTGTCTCTTTCCAGACAATTTTCCCTCCAGAGGCGGCCACTTTCTGACTTCTGTAACCATCTATTAGTTCATCACTTTGATTGCCTGGCTTCTTTTGCTCCTTGTAGTGTCTGCAAGATTCCTCCATTCTGCTGTGTATTTCAGTGATGGATTCCCTTTATTGCTGAGTATGCTTATTATGTGGGTTTACCACAATGTGTTTTCTGTTCTCCTGTTGATAGGCATTTGGTTTGTTTCCAGATTTAGGCTATTAAGTTTTAGAGTTATTGATTATAGATTACTGTTCCGTAGTGACATATGCATGTGTGTGTTCATGTGTGAATATTGTTAAAAATGGTCATATAAACATGCACATATAAACATGCATGTTTATATGTGTGAATCCAACATTGTAAACTAATAGCAAACTACCAATTCATTTCCTTCATGAGGAGAAATTATAAATTTTAATCTTACGTAATTGACCATTTGTTTTCCAACATTACTTCCTTTTGTAGCCTATCCCCTGGTCACAGGGGAACATTTTCTATATTTGCTTTTACAAAACATGGCTCTAGAATTTATGCTTAAATCTATGATAAAGCTTGGAAAAAATTCATTTATAGAATTAGCTAGGGGTTGACAAAATATTTTAATATGAAAATCCACTTAATCTAGTATCATTTGACTTGATGTCTATGCAAATACTTTAATAATATTTACACAAGCTATAAGATTTTGAACTTGATACTCTGTAGTTAAATAGATTAGTTTAGAAAATACGTT
This sequence comes from Rhinopithecus bieti, assembly GCF_001698545.2. Classification (NCBI taxonomy): domain Eukaryota; kingdom Metazoa; phylum Chordata; class Mammalia; order Primates; family Cercopithecidae; genus Rhinopithecus; species Rhinopithecus bieti. The sequence continues at coordinate 5,640,861 of NW_016803880.1, read as the reverse complement.
TATGTGTCTAAGAAAGCACATCATGTCACATTCATCTTTGGACAATATTTACTTAATACTTACTTAAAGATATATTGTATAATATAATAGTTGTTATGGACTGAATTATGTGTCTTCAAAATTCACATGTGAATCCCTAACTCAAAGAGCCTCAGGATGACCGTATTTGAAAACAGGACATTTAAAAAGGTAATTAAGTTAAATGAGGCTATTAGGGTATGCATAATCCAATCCGACTATTGTCCTCATACCTGGAGATTAGGACATACAAAAAGAGACACCAGCAATATTCATGTGCACAAAGGGGTGACCAGGTGAAGAGGAAGCAAGAAGGGGGAGGCCTCAGAAGAGTATAGTCCTGCCACCTTGATTTCAGACTTCCAGCCTCCAGGACTATGAGAAACAAATTTCTGTTGTTGAAGCGACCTTGCATATTGTATTTTGTTATGGCATCTCTGTTCCCCCCAAAATTCCTCTGTTGAATCCTTAACCACCCACGTGACTAGATTTAGAGATAGGGTCTTTAAGGCAGTCATTAAGGTTAAATGAGGCCATAAGGGCACAGACCTTATCCAATATGACTGGTGATACTGGTCACAGAGAAAGGTCTTGTGAAGACACAGTAAGAAGACGATCCTCTGCAGGCCAATGAGAGAGAACTCAGGAGAAACCAAATTTGCTCACCCCTTGATCTTGGACTTTAGGCACTAGAACTATGAGAAATACATTTATGTTGTTTAAGTGACCCAGTCTGTGATATTTTGTTATGGTAGTCCTAGGACAGTAACACAGCAGCCCTGGCAAACAAATATTCTGAATATAGGGAACAAGTGGCCTGAGAACAGCCTCTGGGGAAATCTCATTTCTTAGATTCAGGGTCTGATTTCAGTCTTTTCTGATCCCTCACAGCATGGTCTCTGTCTAAGACTGGCTGGGATGCCTAAACTGCTTTTCTCATTGTAAGAAGCAGTGGTCACTAACCTATCACATTTCACTTCTGCCCACCTATTTCTGTCCTCCTCTTGGCCTCTGTCTCACCCAAAACAAACAATTAAACCCAGATCCTCTGAAAATTTTGTCTCTAGAAGTTCAGTTTTCACAAGAATATTCTCCATCAAATTCCTGACTATTGGCTAACCTAACCCCCCCACCAAAAAAAAAAAAAATTAGAAGAGGTGAGAGAGTCTCAATTGATATTTCCTCCCATTTTTGTTCTTTATCCATGAAGAATGAAGGGATAAGGAGATAACCGAATTTCTGACAACTTCAGCCTCTTTGTTCCACAAAGAAAAATAAAAGTAACTCTTTCCTGCCTCAGCCTTCCTGGTGTGGGAGATGCTAATGACAGTGCGGTGGAAAACACAAGAGCAGCAGAAGCAGTGTCAGTGTGAATTCTGTTCTTGTCAAGTGAAATAATAATAATTACCCTTGATCATTATAAACAACTAGTGAAAAAAACAACTAGAGTAATACAAGATTTTTCCCCTGATGGGTACATTATGCTCAGTGGTTTAATATATGTCATTTTTTTAAAAGCCTAAAGTTAAAGCTTCAATTTAAATCTTAACTAGCAAATTATATGTAAATGTATAATTGCATATGTGTATAATATATACATAAATACATATGTATAATATAATATATACATAAAACACCATATTTAGGGAAAATAGAGTATGACAAGACCTCTGAAGACATTCTGCACATCAAGATGGCCTTGAAAAACTAATTTTGAATGCAAAGAATATAAACAAAGAGATATAAAATGTCAACTTCATTAGGTATCAATATTTAAATTAAGAGTTGTTAAAAATGTAGAAGTACTATAAAATTATGTATTATCTAATTTAATATTTGTCACTAAATAGTTGTTTTACTTGAGGCAGGTCTGTACTAGTCAGACTTTTAGCCATATCAGCTCATGAAAAACAATCAGTGCATTTTTGGTAGTCTCCTTTTTTCTAATCTTTCTGGTAAGTTTTTTAACCACAAATTTCTGTACCTAAGAAATACTACATAGCAGTTATATTTGGACATTATGATTTTGTTTTGTTTTGTTTTTTGAGATGGAATCTTGCTTCTTCACCCAAGCTGGAGTGCAGTGGCATGAACTTGGCTCAGCGCAACCTCTGCCTCCTGGGTTCAAGCAATTCTCTTGCCTCGGCCTCCACAGTAGCTGGGATTACAGGCACCACCACCACAACCCGCTAATTTTTGTATTTTTAGTAGAGATGGGGTTTCACCATTTTGGCCAGGATGGTCTTGAACTCCTGAACTCAAGTGATCTGCCCACCTTGGCCTCCCAATGTGCTGGGATTACAGGCTTGAACCACCAGGCCCGGCCTATGATTTTGTTTTCAATGAAAATACAACACACCAGTTTACTCAATATAAAAGTTTTCAGTCATATTACATTTATGAAATGAGCTTTGGACAAAAAAGTCCAAAACTTTTTTGTTTCGTGTACTCATGTTAATTGGAGGGATAAAGAGGTAGCATACGCCATGACTTTTGGTCTGTTGCATGCATGTAATATTTCCATGATTTTCCAAGATTTCTATGTTTATTCCTTATTTTGCCCTAGGGATGTTTTCCGTAGTAAATCTCTATTTAAAATGTGTTTGAATGCAAAATAACCTTGAGTCCCCAAAAGGCTGAAAAGCTTGCAAACACATGTCACAGAAAGAAGAAAAATAAGAATGAATACATTAAACTTCATTACATTTCTATTCTTTTTCTTTCCAGTGTCTTTTCACCTTGGCAGTGCAGAAAGATACATTTCATGTTAAGTACAAACTTTATTTCTTTGATGTCTTAGTCCGCTCAGGCTGCTAATACAAAATACCTTAGACTGGATAATGTATAAACAGCAAATGTTTATTCATAAATCTAGAGACTAGGAGATCCAAGATTGAGGCACCAGCAGATTAAATGTCTGATGAGGATTCATTCCTCATAGATATCACTTTTTATATGTCTTCACGTGGTAGAAGGGTGAATAAACTCACTCAGGCACTAATCACCTCTCCAAAGGCCCCACTTCTTCATACCACCCCATGAGGCATTAGGTTTCAACATATGAATTTGGGGACCCCCATTGTCAGGCCTCAGAGCCCAAGCTAAGCCATCATAACCCCTGTGACCTGTGCATATACATCCAGATGGCCTGGAGCAACAGAAGAACCACAAAAGATGACATTCCACCATTGTGATTTGTTCCTGCTCCACCCCAAATAATCAATGGACCTTGTGACATTCCTCCCCTGGACAATGAGTCTCATGATCTCCCCACCCTGCACCTTGTGACTCCACCCCTGCCAGTAAGAGAACAACCCCCTTTCACTGTAATTTTCCACTTCCTGCCCAAATCCTATAAAACTGCCCCACCCTATCTCCCTTTGCTGACTCCTTTTTTGGACTCAGCCCGCCTGCACCCAAGTGAAATTGTAGCAGGACGAGCCGCGGGCATAACCCCACAGACACCGAGGTAGTGAAGGAAGTGACTTTAATCAGCTGGAAGCACTGGCAGACTAACATCTCAAAATCCGAGCTTCTTAAGTGCACAATTTCTGTCCCTTTTAAGGGCTCACAACATTAAAGATTTCACATGAAAGGGTCATGATTGATTGAGCAATCTAGGGGGTACATGACAGGGGCTTCATGCAACCGGTAGTCAGAGTGAGACAGAACAGAACGGGAAGTTTCACAATGTTCTTCCATACAATGTCTGGAATCTATGGATAACATCGGTTGCTAATTCATAGGTGATTTTTAACTAGTAGACTTAGGTCAGGCAGGCCCAGGCCTGGTTTTGGGCCTGGTTTTGGGTCTGGTGCCTGGCACCAGGCTGCCTGCCTTTGGTTTTGTTTTCTTGTTTCTTAAAACAGGTACTGAGTATAAAACAATAGAAGACAATATGGGAGTCTCTTTCTCTCTTCTCTCAAACAGCCTTGTTGCTCACACAAAGCCTGTTTGGTGGTGTCTTCACATGGATGCACATGACACCCATGGCTGCTCTCAAGGCTTTCAGTTGAGTGTCTGTGAATTTTCTAGGCCCAGGATGCAAGCTGCCCATGGCTCTCCCATTTTCAGGTCTGCAGAGCAGCAACCCCACTTCCATAGCTCCATTAGGCAATACCACAGTGGGGACTCCATGTGAGTGTTCCAACCCCACATTTCTCCACAGCACTACCCTAGTGGAGGTTCTTTGCAAGGGCTCTGCCCCTGTGGCTTGGCACCCAGGCCTTCTCATACATCCTCTGAAATCTAGGTGGAAGCTGTCAAGCCTCCTTTACTCTTGCATTTTGTGTGCCTGAAGGCTTAACATCATGTGGAAGTCAACAAGGTTTATAGCTTGCACCCTCTGGAGCCTGAGTTGTACTGGGGTCATTTGTGTAGGAAAGAGCGTTTCTGGGGTGCCAGATGAGTTGGTCTCCCCTGTGTGAGACACCCATGGGGAGCCACGGTCAGCCTCTGAGGAGAAAAGTCTCCTTATTGCCTTCATGTCTTTATGCTCCGAAAGCATCACCACTTTGCGGCATTCCACAGGTTGCTCAGGGAGATAACACTCCCTTGAAGCAGTAGAGTGTAATCAAACATCTTGGCTCCTCCTGAAACCCACTCCCACCCATTTCAGTCCCGATAAGTTAAAGATTTTAAGTAGTTTAGACACACGCCATTGCTCGAGGAAATTCACAGAAACTGTCACTGCTATACATCTTATGGAATGACTCATGAGTTCTTCTGCACTGATTAATCCTTTTCCTCATCCCTTCCTACCCCTCCCATCTGCCCTAAGAACAAAGAGCTTGTAAACCAATAAATTAGGTGGAGGCAAAGAGGTCTGGGCCGTGAACAAGCCTCCAATGCTCGGGTCCCCTGACCCGCCTTTTAAACTCTTATTCTGTCTCTTTCTAACTCCTTTGTCTCTGCTGGACTCGGGGTATCTGCCGGGTGGTGTGGAGCTGGTTTCCCCAATACCTTTGGGCCATGGCTGGAGTTAGAGCTAAAGTAGCCAGGATATGGGAAGCAGGATCCTGAGGGTGCATAGAGTGGTGAGCCCTGAGCCTGTGTCTGGAAACCATTTTTTCCTGCTGAGCCTCTGGGCTTGTGGTAAGAGGGACTTACTCAAAGATCCCTGAAATGCATTCAAGGCTTTTTCTCATTGCCTTGCATTATTGGCACTTTGCTCTCATTTAGTCATGCAAATCTCTCTAGCAAGTGGTTGCTCCTAAGCCCACTTGTATTCCTCTCTTGAAAAAAGCTTTTTCTTCCTCTGCTACATTGCTAACCCACAAATTTTCCAAACTTTTCAGTCTGCTTTCCTTTTCATTACAAATTCCAATTTTAAGTCATTCCTTTGCTCCTATGTCTGATCATAGGCTGTTAGAATCGCTAGACCATGTCTTGAATGTTTTGCTGCTTAGAAATTTCTTCCAAAAGGTACCCTGGGTCATCACTCTTAAGGTCTGCCTTCCACAAAGCCGTAAGAAATGAACACTAATTAAGCTAAGTTCTTAGCTAGCTAGGGAGGAACGGGGTGACCTTTACTCCCATTCTCAATAAATTCCTTATTTGTGTGAGATCTCATCAGCCTGGCTTTCACTGTCCATATCTCTATCAGCATTTAGATCCCAACCATTTAACCAGTCTCTAAGAAGTTACAAACTTTCCCTCATCTTCCTGTCTTCTGAGCCCTCCAAGGTCTTCCAGCTTCTGCATATTACCCAGTTCCAAAGCTGATTCTACATTTTCAGGTATCTTTATAACAATGTCCCATTTCTTGGTACCAATTTTCTATGTTGGTATGCAAGTGTTGCCCTAAAGGATTACCTGAGGCTGGATAAATTTATAAAGAAAACAGGGTTATTTTGCCTTACTATTCTTCAGGCTGTATAAAAAGCATGGTGTGAGCATCTCCTCCTGGTGATGCCTCAGGAAGCTTACAATCATGGCAGAAGGGAACAGAGAGCCAGTGCATCATATAGTAAGAGGAAGCAAGGGTGGGAGGAGGTGCCATTGTCTTTTAAAAAACCAGATCTCCTGAGAACTAAGCAAGAAATTGCTTATGGCTTAGCAGCACGGTATGAGAAGTCATTCGTGAGGTATCTGCCCCCATGATCAAATGCCTCCCACCAGCCCCTACCTCCAACACTGAAGGTCACATTTCAACATGATATTTTAAGGAAACAAACATCCAAACTATATCAAATAACCATTATTATTATTTTAAAAACTCATAGATAAATTTGAGTATTCAAATCTGATTACATAAATAAATTAAAGGAAAAATACAATTCCAGATGGTGTTTAAACTCAACCTTTTGATTAAAAAAGGAACAAAAATCAAGTACCAATTATTTTTACTACATCTAAGACAAAAAAAATCTTCTTAAACAGGTGAGACATTTTTGTTTAATCATTTATTTAAAACTGGAGGAGGAAGATAATAATAATCTATTGACTTTAATAAATGTTTTAAGTGTGATGTTTTGCAAGCTTGTGATGATAGGCAGAGTGAGGTGGTCTAATTGGAAGGTGATTACTACCAGTTCACTCAGCTTGAGGTCTTGTTTGTCTTATCAACAAAAGATTTGTTCAGGTTGTTTGATTTGACATCTTTACAATGACAAATATCTGATCCATAGATTGGCTACCTACCTGTATACCTATTTTATATGCATTTGTTTGCTTAGGTTTACTATGCAAGTATTAGGATAAAATGAGAAAATAAAAATATGTCAAAGAAAGTAAGGGAGATGTGTCAACATATACCTAATTAGTTACATTGATTAATCATTAAATTTAGTTCTTGGCATTCTGGCAAGATGACAGAGGAAACGATCTATTATCTAATTGTCATCATCTGATGAAAAGCAATCTACTAATTCTTCAAGTAAGATTATTTTTTTTCCTGGTACAAAGTCATCCAGCCAGTGTATTGATACAATGAACAATGTATTATTAAGTAGAATGTTTGAGTCATATAATGACAACTTATTGACAGAATATATCAACACAAAATTGATGTCACATCAAAGTGGGTTTGTTGCTAATTACTTACCATTATGAGATAAAAGTACAGGCCTTTGATTTAAGAAAACTCGTTTTGCAAGTGGATATTTAAATAAAAGTAAATACATTCACTGTTAGAAATAAAACTGAAGATTTCATGTATAAAGTGACTCTTTTCAAGCAATCAGTCAATAATGTTTACAACACCTACACTTTCATGATTTCTTTTATTTTCTGGGACAATTTGCAACTTGTAATCTGCTCAACCTTTCATGATGATATGAAATTCAATTTAAATTCATGAAAAGTAGTATGGTACTGTTACAAAAACAGACACATACACCAATGGAACAGGATAAAGAGCCCAGAAATAAAGCCACACACCTACAACTACCTGATCATAAACAAAGTCACCAATAATAAGCAATGGGGAAAGGACTCCCTAAATAGGGATGGGATAACTGGTTAGCCATATGCAGAAGATTGGAACTGGACCCTTTCCTTTCACCATACATTAATTCCAGATGAATTAAAGACTTAATGGTAGATCTAAAATTACAAAACCCTAGAAGAAAAGCTATGAAGTACCATTCTGGACATCAGCCTTGGCAAAGAATTTATAACTAAGTCCCCAAATGTAATTACATCTAAAACAAAACTTGGCAAATGGGACCTAATTAAACTAAAGAGCTTCTGCACAGCAAAATAAACTATCAACAGGGTAAACAGCCAACCTACAGAATGGGAGAAAATATTCACCAAGTATACATCAGAAAAAGTTCTAATATCTAGAGTCTATAAGGAACTTAAGTAATTCAACAAACAGAAGAGCAAATAACCCCATTAAAAATGGGCAAAAGGGCCGGGGCGCGGTGGCTCAAGCCTGTAATCCCAGCACTTTGGGAGGCCAAGACGGGCGGATCACGAGGTCAGGAGATCGAGACCATACTGGCTAACACGGTGAAACCCCGTCTCTACTAAAAAATACAAAAAACTAGCCGGGCGACGTGGCGGCGCCTGTAGTCCCAGCTACCCGGGAGGCTGAGACAGGAGAATGGGGTGAACCCGGGAGGCGGAGCTTGCAGTGAGCTGAGATCCGGCCATAGCACTCCAGCCTGGGTGACAGAGCGAGACTCCGTCTCAAAAAAAAAAAAAAAAAAAGGCAAAGGACATAAACAGATATTTCTCAAAAGAAGATATACATGCAGCCAACAAATATATGAAAATATGCTCATCATCACTAATAATTAGAGAAAGGCAAATCAAAACTGCGGTGTAATACAATCTCACACCAGTCAGAATGGCTATTATCAAAAAGTCAAAAAACAACAAATGGGTTGTGGAGAAAAGGAATCATTTATATACTGCTGGTGGGAGTGTAAATCAGTTCAGTCACTATGGAAAGAAGTTTGGAGAATTCTTAAAGAACTGAAAACAGAACTGCCATTCAGCCCAACAATCTCACTACTGGGTATATACCCAAAGGAAATTAAATTGTTCTACCAAAAAGACATGCAGTTATGTGTTCACTGCAGCACTATTCACAATAGCAAAGACAGAGAATCAACCTAGAGGCCTGTCAACAGCTGACTGGATAAAGAAAATGTGGTCCATTAAATGGTACACTCAAAGGGAAGGAAATCATGCCTTTTGCAGCAACATGGATGCAGCTGAAAGTCGTTGTCCTAAGCAAACTAACACAGGAACAGACAACCAAATACCACATGTTATCACCTGTAAGTAGTAATTAAACGTTGAATACACATGGACACAAAGATGGGAGCAGTAGACACTGGGGACTACTTGAAGGGGGAGAGCGGGAGGTGGGGATAGATTGAAAAGCCACCAGCAATGAACCATGCTCACTACCTGGGTAAAGAGATCATTCATACACCAAACCTCAGCAACACACGATTTACTCATGTAACAAGCTTCCACATGTAACCTCTGAACCTAAAATAGAAGTCAAAAGAAAAAAAGTCATTCCTGAACGAATACCTACATTTACCAGCTACTTTGCTAGGGTCTGATAATGGAAGAATTTGGGCGCTATTCATCTTTCTCAGTTACGGAGCTAGCGTTGGGATGTCCTCTGTTCTGAGACTCCCACTGCAGCGAATCTGCTGCTTCCAAAACCAAAGTTTCAGTGCTAAACTCACTGTGGCAGCGCCCTGAGTGGACGCTTTAATGTGTCTTTTGTTTTGCAAAACTATGTGGACACTTTCTAAGAGACGATGCTGCAATGTATGTATCTCAGTCCATCCAGAATGCTTTAACAAAATACCATAAACAGGGTGTATTATGAACAACAGAAATTTATTTCTCAGTTCCGGAGACTGGGAAATGCAAGATCAAGGTGCCAGCAGATTCAGTGTCTGGTGAGGACCTGCTTACTGGTTGATAACATCTTGAGAGCTTGCCTTCATGTGGTGAGAAAGGGCAGGGGATCTCCCTGAGGTCTTTTTATAAGGTCAGTAATCCCATTCAAGAAAGCTCTGCTTTCATGACCTAAACACCTTCCAAAGATCCTTCCTCCTCATACACTCACCCTGAAGTTAGAATTTATGCACATTTTGTAGAGGACTTAAGTATTCAGTCTATAGAAGTATGTTTCCAGTTCTTTTAATTTTATTTACAAGTAGGAAACATATTCATGAATATGCCAACTGACATTTCAAATGTGCCATTTACTACAGACTTCACATAGCTCTCCTCTTTCCTGAATGATTAAATATACATAAAATCTATCAGAATGAACACTAAACTCAAAGCACACTTTCATAAGTATTTTCCTAGTAGTCAGGTGCACAGCCAGATATATCTGTCAATTTTCTCTCTAAAGAATTACTTGGTCTAAATTGGTTGTCTCAGTGTATCAGCATCAGTCATTCTTAATCCTCCAAAGATAACATTCAGAGGAATGAAATAAAAACAGAGCCTCTAATCCCTCTTTCTTTTGTATCACTCTTTATGCAAGTAGGAAGATCAGCTTTGATAGTGGATTACTGGATGCCACATGTTCTCATTGGAACATCACAGATTGGATTTAGCACAAAAATACATTTTTTCTGATGTGTAAACAACACCAGCTGAATCCATATTTCTCATAACTGTCCTGCCACGAGGCTGTGTTTTTTTCTCACCATGCAGCCAGTTTTATTATGATTCCCTTTTAGCACAGCTTCCAAAGGCTTGCATCTGTCACTTGGAGCAGAGCATCATGAAGGTTCACCACTATCTTGGACCACTGGAGTTTAGTAGTATTGTTGCATTTCCTGACTTACATGCCAATAAAATATCTTTAAGTGCCTTTAAGCTAGTTGGCTGCAAGTTACATAGAGGCACTGCTATCAGCTCTCTTTTTGAGAGCTTGCTCTAAGCCTCAAATTGGCGGCTTGAACACATGAGTTTGTTGGAGGTAATGACCTTGTTCTCTGGGGTTGGATTTTGACAGCTTTCCACCATTCTAGCTGGGTGTAAACAAAATTGAATGGGTTAGGACTATCCATTTCTCGAATTTAATGTATTTTTGGTGATCCAAGGAAGAGTTGCCTCTCAAAGATTATCTGACTGAAGTAAAGAAAATTTCACCTAGTATTATCATTTTAATATGATAATGTGAACTCAAATTCAAACATAGACCGATGTTTGCTGTACAAGGCCATCAAACTGGATGAAGATCTTTGAGAGAGAGGCTTCCCATCATCTCAACGGAATGTAATTAAAAGATTAAGTAAATATGCATTATCCTCATCCACCTACTTACTCATTAATACAAAAACATATGAAGCATGTGGATAGAAAGTGAGTCAATAATGAGCCCTAAAAGTTGAGGGCTCATCATTGACTCACTTTTTGTCTGTCTTCAGTCAGAATGGCCTTAAAATTACAAGCAACCTTGGAGGTTTCAGTGTTTCATTTCAAAGCCAGACACCATGCTAGTTATCTCATATGTGTTCCAAGAGAAATCAAATGCACTCACTCTTATTCAGAATTTCCTCCAGTAGCAGAGGAGACATATCTGTGAAAAGTAACAGCAATGGAATAATTCCTATAATAGACATATGAAAAAAGGTCATTAGCATGCACAACAAGGAGCATTTCTGCCTTCATAGGACGTAGAATATTCTTGCGGGGGTGATATGAGCTGAGTCATTCATTCATTCATTTCAATTTATGTATTATGAACGATATTTTTGTACCATGCATTTCTATTTTCTCTCATGTCCTTCCTTGAAGGATGAGGTTCATTTCTCTCCCCAGGGAAAGTAAGACTATTTCCTGCAGCTCTTTGTATAATGGTACCTTTAATCCCTTATCTGACCAAACACTTTCTCCAACTAAGATGGGACATCCAAATAATTGGTCTAGTATCTAGGAAAGGAGATGAGTGCAGGATAAGACACATGTGTTCCTACAGGGGGAGACCTCTACACTGTCTTTAAGGAAGGAGGTATGTCAGCTTTTACCAGGGAGGTGTGGGCTTCTTCTGCATGAACAGATGGTCCAGGAGAGTCTGTGAATCACGATTGTTCTAGTGTATCAACCCAGATGCCTTCATCACATGACTAAGTTTGCATTTCTTAATCTGTGCCTTGACATCACATAGGATAATTGCCTTGGTCCATCATTTAGCCTTCTTTGAAGCTCTGGTGCTTTAATCATTAAGTTCTTGGCTTGGTCCTCAGCTTTACCTGCTCTCTGGCTGTAGTTAGGGCTTGCTATGCTATCAAGGAAGCCCTCTAGGTTTTAAATTTAATTTTGAATTTCTGCCTAATTACTTTGGTTATCTTTCTTCAAAGTATCAATTGCACTTAGTAATAGCCACTTGCTTTTTCTATACTTTATGTCAGTTGTTACCTCAGATTACTCATCATCGTGATAAACTGTACTTACTACTGCATTCCTTTCAATAATATACTGAAGCACTTAACAACATTGCTATCTTGTACAAGGTTCATTTTTGTTCATCTGACGAAAGTTATGGAGGCCTAAATGTGAGCTAGCAGGTAATTAAGCTTCTGAATTCTATCTCTTCTTTCTCTGACCAGTCAATGCCAACTATTGCAGATTGGCTTCCCTGGAAAGCAAAATCTGAAAAGATTACTACACAAGAATTCTACCACAGAGTCCTTGAAAACTTGAAAAAAGGAATGAAATGAGGCAGGGTTGGAGAGAAGGAGAAGCTAAACAATGATGTGGTCCAAACAAAAGCCAAACCTACAAGGAGCACTGAAGCTGTGTCAGGACTTCAGCACCGCCTGCATTGTAATGAGAGAACTGGGATTTTACATTCCTGCATCTATCGTAATTGAATGTAGGTTGTCACTTGGGTAAAGCAGCTGTCTCCAACATGGGACATTTTCCAGAAAAGGCTGTCATCTGAGGGCAGTAAGCCAGCGACATTGCCTACATATTTCAGTCCTAAAAAGGAGTCTATGTGGCACATCACAAAATCCACTCTGGAAATTCAGGTAGTTACTAGCCTGTAGTGCTTATAGCCTCTTTCGATAAGATGAAACAATGCCATGCCAGAAGCTATGGCAGATGGCCATAGAAGCCACAGGCAGTGGTCCAGGCTCCCTGTGGTTTTCAGGAAACTCAGAATGACTTGAATACTCTGGATAGGGACCACAGGCATTCTACAAATGATGGTAGGTCCAAAAAGGGCTGAGATCATTACAAATAATTGCTCAGTATTGCGCAGAAAGGGAAATAGCAGTGCAATGACTTTTAACGCTAACTATCTAGAGTTAGTCCAAATTTTACAGGTCCTCCATGAGACCACCTTACTTCAGACACCAGCTGCATGCTCAAGGATCTCAGGGACATCCTCACTTCTAACCAACTGGCTACAAATTTGAGGGTTCCTCTCAGGTTTCAGAATTCACTTGAATGACTCACAGAACTCAGGGAAGTGCTATATTTATGATTACAGCTTCATTATAGCAGAGAGAATACAAAACCAAAGCCATCCAGAGGAAAAACACATGGTGTTAAGTCTGGCAGAGTCTCAGACCCTAAGCTTCCAGTTGTCTTCTCTTTGTGAAATCAGAAAGTGTCACCCTCATAGCACATTGAAATGTAATGATACACAGAGTGTTGGCAACCACAGAAGCACTTCAAGCTAGGTGTTCAGAGTTTTTATTGGAGTTTCACTATGTAGCCAGTCATGTAGGCATGACTGGCTGAATCATTGGCCATGTCATTGAACTTGATCTCCTGCCCCTTGTCATCTCCTCAGAAGATCTGGAAGAAGAGAGTTAAAAACTCTTCGTTTCAGAGCTCTGTTTGAGAGTTAAAAGCTCTGTTTGAAATACTAGCTTTGGTTCTGGGCACTATACTTAATTTATACAACTTGTTTCTCCTCTCTGGTTGAAAGACTCAACTGCATGAATACAGTTTCTATAAAATTTGAAGCATCATAGTGGGAGAATAGAGAGAGAAGTTAAGATTTTTGTCAATAGGAGTCCATTGACATAATAAACATTTCATAAGTGCTAACTATATAAGTTACTATGCCACAAACCACAGACATAGTTTCTTGATCTAGAGATGTTCATATTCCTGAACAAACATGAAATTTAGCTTGGTTGTGGCCTGCTAGAGAAAAGAACATGTGAGCACAGAAAAATTATCCATGAAATCCTGGATAGAATATTGAAGATGACTACAAATTGGAGAAAAGGCAGTATATGAGACTGTTTCCCACTTCTATAAAGAACTACCTGAGACTGGATATTCTATAATAAAGGAAAGTTTCATTGACTCATGGTTTTGCAGGCTTAATGAAGCATGATGTTGGCCATCTGCTCCGCTTCTAGGGAGGCCTCAGGAAATTTACAATCATGGTGGAAGACGAAGGGGAAGCAGGCTCACCTTACATGACTGGAGCAGGAAGAAAAGAGAAGCGGGAGGTGCCGCACACTTAAACAACCAGATCTCACAAGAACTCAGTATCAGTATCATCAAGGCAATACCAAGTATCTTCAAGACTCAGTATCTTGATGATCTCAGTATCATCAAGACAATACCAAGGAGGATGGTGCTAAGCCATTCATTAGAAACTGCATCCATGATCCAATCACCTCCCACCCAGCCCCACCTCCAGCACTGGGGATTACATTTCAGCATGAGATGTGGGTGGGGACACAGATCCAAATCATATCATACAGTGACCTGTAAACTATTTCAAGTCATGTAATGAGCAAGCAGAAAAAAATAAAAGTTAAGAAAGTCATAAAATTTGTCAACTCTAGACTCACGACAAAGACACCCCCCCACACACACACAACAACCTGCTCACCTGGACAAAGTGCTCACTTACCAGGACGATAGCCAGCATGTCAAGGTTGATTTTGAGAGCCTGGTCTTGCTGTGTCTGCTGATCTTCAACAAGTATATTACAAACTCTGACATTAACTCCCAATCATTTTTCTTGCCTTGAAATATACATATTAATCTATTTGAGTCTGGGGGACAAAATATATCAATTATCTTTTTCCTGCCTTTTGATACTAAGAGATGGTGAATGTGGAGTTTTCCATTTCTATATTAAGCTTAATAAACTCAGCTTTGACAGGTAAAGCTTTCTGAGTAAATTTTACAGAAAGTCGGGACATGGGCCAGTTTGGAAAGATAAATTATGTCTGTTTTAGATAAAGAATTCTAGAGAAATATATTTGAGGAATTGGGGGAGGGTACAGGTTACTGAGACATGCAACTTCAAAGATACTCCTAAGTTCAAAAGCCGAACACAATAATGTTACCTTTCCCTTGGAGAGATTTATATACATTCCAAAAGGTCAGAGTAAAAACATGCTTCCCAACAAGCAAAATACCTCGATTATTTTTTTCTGAACTCCTCTCCTACAATACAAATTAGTATGTATAGGATAACATCTGGATCTCATTGCTTTACCCCAGGGTTAAAAAGTTAAGGCACCAGGAAACCACATGTTTATTTGCTATGAGTAAATAAGAATTTTCTCTGTGTTAGAAACTTCATGTGTGTGTGTGTTCAAGATCATGATAATAAATATGGATATTAAAAATCTATCTTACTCCCTCTTTCCATTTCCCAAGTGTCTTGGTCCATTCAGGCCGCTGTAACAAAATACCATAAACTGGGTTACTTGTAAATGACAGAAATGTATTACTCACAGTCCTGGAGTCTGGAAAGTCCAAGAGCAAAGTGAGGACTGATTTGGTTCCTGGGGAGGGCTCTCTTCCTGGTTCATAGATGGTCTTTTTCTCTGTTTATCCACACGTAGGGAAAATGTTCAAGGAAGATTTCTGGCATCTCTGTAAGGACACTTATGTCATTCATGGGGGCTCTACTCTAATGACCTAATCACCTCCCAAAGGCTCCACCTCCAAATACTGTCACATTGAGAATTAGGTTTCAACATGTGAATGTCAGGGAAATATATATCCAACTTACCCTAATATTATTACACATTGCATGCTTGTATGAAAATATCTCATGTAACTGTAAATATATACACTTACTATGTACCTGCAAAAATTAAAAAATTCAGTCTCTAGCATTAAGATTTAAACTTTTTAGCTGATTCTTCTCATGTTGATTTCCATATTTCAAATACAAATTTTGCAGTATTCATTTCAGTACAAATTTACTTCAGAAAACAGAAGCCAGCCTATATCTTTTAATGGTTTTGATACAAGAAATTGAAGGTTTATGTGACTATTGGAAAGACTGAGGAGAAAAACCAATGTGGAAAACAACCGAAGAGGATTTTAGCTTAAATATATAAAGTGGGTCATGTGTCCTCAGACAAAGCTACTGTAAATCTCAAGACTCTATGGATGGTTGCTATCCAAGTACCTCAGTTATCAGTACCAAGGATGATGACTCCAAAAGCTCACCTGGAGGCTTTTTGAACTCTCACAGCTATCAAGCATTTGTTCTCAATTCTCACCTGATAAAGGTCTGTCCCGCTTGACCTTTCAAATCTCACGCAAGTACCTTTCATTGGAACCCTAAGAAGAAGGGGAATGTGGAAAACATAGTTCCCAGCTTCTACTTTCTGGAGAAGATCTTAAAGGAGGTGGGTTTGATGCCTGCCAAGTTGACAACAGATGATCCAACCCACAGTGATTTCCTGATACATCAATTTTAGATGTGATCTATTGCATGGCATATTATGATATGTTTTAACTCCTTTATACTTCCCCTTCTTGCTCTCTCGCTCATCCTATTATAGGTGCTTTGATTAAATCAATATTCACTGTTTATAGGGCTAAAACTGTAAATTTATCCACTACTGAGAAAGGTAGCATATTTATGATTATCCTTCCATTTCATAAACCTTTTTTACTCCTGGAATTGATAATGGTGGCATTCTTTTTTCATTTGCTTAGTTGTGCTTTTTTTTTTTTAAATATCTAATACTCACTGACTATCCAAAATTATACTTAGAGGTCTTAAACAACTTTCCATACTACAGTCCCTGTGGTCAGATGGAGCAAATAATATGTCAGTTCTTTTATCTCCATCCTCCCACCCCACATTATCTTTTCCCAGAGCTGTTTTTCTCCCATTTGAAATAGTTGTTCTCTTGGTCTACTGCAGAAAGGTTGATCTAGGACTGCTCCTTCATGTTTTCCTGTGCAAAATCTCCTTTTTCTTTTTTTTTTTTTCTTTTTTTATTTTTTTTAGATGGAGTCTTGCTCTGTCGCCCAGGCTGGAGTGCCATGGCACGATGTTGGCTCACTGCAACCTCTGCCTCCTGGGTTCAAGCAGTTCTCTGCCTCAGCCTCCCGAGTAGCTGGGATTACAGGCGTCCGCCAGCACGCCTGGCTAATTTGTTTGTATTTTTAGTAGACAAGGGGTTTCACTATCTTGGCCAGGCTGATCTTGAACTCCTGACCTCGTGATCCACCCACTTCGGCCTCCCAAAGTGCTGGGATTACAGGCGTGAGCCACTGTGCCAGGCCAAAACCCATTTTTGAAAGTTTCTTTCTCTATCTTGGTTTACTTTTTCATTTTGATGAAACACATCCTATAATAGTTTTGTGAGCAAGAGTGCAAAGGAGGTTACATTTTTTTCATCTTTCTGATGTTTAAACCTTGTCTTTTCTGTCACACACCTATTTATCTTTTGTCCACCTAACAGACAGATACAATTCTAGTAGAATTAAGAATCTTTGTGTTATTCCTCAGTTTATTTTTCTGTTGTCCTTTTTTAGTTTCAAAGTTATTTTTGTTCCTTCATTGTTGTGTTTTGTATCATTCTGTCCTTGTTCCATAGATATAGCTTCTCATTTTAATATTAATTGTAGCTGATTTTTAGAAAAAAAATTCCATAAATTATCACTGTTTTCTTAAATATCCTTCACCCACTTGTTATTTTGATTTCTCCTTTTTATCAAATATTTTATCAAATATCTGGGGAATGTGGTCCATTCATGTTCAAGAATGAAGTACCTGCTATACAACAGATCAGAAGCCTTATCTGTGTGCATGAGCAGAAATTGTCAGTTATTAGGCATTGTTGGAAGATAATCTTGTGGCAAGTAAAGTTTATTTGTGGGTCCTCAAATTTGAGGATTTCATACGTTTTCTCTGCAACCAGATTTATGCGGAATAACATAATGTTTTCTGTCTTACTATGGAGCAGCCAGAAGAAAACTGTATCTAGCTGCATGTGTTCAAAGAACAAGTAGAAATGGGGGATTGAGAATTTTATCATTATGTAAGCAGATTTTCACTTAATTCACTTACTTTCAGCATCTAACTCACCTTTGACTTCCATGATCTCTTATTTTTCTCAGTTGGAGTCCTTACTGGTTTGATTTCTTCAGAAGATAGAATTGTGGTCAGAGATTGGATGACAGTGAGGACAGAAAGGAAGAGGAAGTTGCCTGGCTGTGTGGGTTCTAGTAGGGCTCAAGGGTCTACTGTTCCCTACAGAGATTTCTACCTTCCTCCAATTTTCAGCCCCACAATTCACCATCCTTCCTATTTCTTCCATTGTACAATTGCATCACATCATAAGCCTCTGCTTTATTACACAGGGCAAGTACATTTCTTTCTCATGTTTCCCTTTGCATAGTCTCAGACGGTTAACAGTTGCAGCACCCACTCTGCTCACCCAGAAGCAGAGGTCTTAGATTTATATTGTCAAACTAATGAGGCACAGTAGGCTTCAACCAACACCAAGTTTATTTAGCTTTAAGAAAGAATAGCCGGACGCGGTGGCTCACGCCTGTAATCCCAGCACTTTGGGAGGCCAAGGTGGGCGGATCACAAGGTCAGGAGATCGAGACCATCCTGGCTAACACAGTGAAATCCCGTCTCTACTAAAAATACAAAAAAAAAAAAAAAAAAGCTGGGCGTGGTGGCGGGTGCCTGTAGTCCCAGCTACTTGGGAGGCGGAGGCAGGCAGCAGAATGCCTCGAACTGGGAGGCGGAGCTTGCAGTGAGCCAAGATTGCGCCACGGCACTCTAGCCTGGGCTACAGAGCAAGACTCTGTCAAAAAAAAAAAAAAAAAAAAAAAAAAAACAACAAACCAAA
>NW_016803880.1:5526090-5622053 GCF_001698545.2 Rhinopithecus bieti | reverse complement strand
AAAAAAAAAAAAAAAAAAAAAAAAAAAAAGCTGGGCGTGGTGGCGGGTGCCTGTAGTCCCAGCTACTTGGGAGGCGGAGGCAGGCAGCAGAATGCCTCGAACTGGGAGGCGGAGCTTGCAGTGAGCCAAGATTGCGCCACTGCACTCTAGCCTGGGCTACAGAGCAAGACTCTGTCAAAAAAAAAAAAAAAAAAAAAAAACAAACAAAAAAAAAAAAAGCAAGCAATCAAGAATAACAGAGAGGAATTGTGACAACCTCAGCAGCACCATAGCCAAGGTCCTATGACTCACAAGCATGATCATGAGAAGTGAGGATGAGTGCGTGCCAACCACCTCAGCTCCAGGAAGCCATCAGCTCTGGGGTCTCTACAGCTTCTCTGCATTCTTGCTTATCCAGAATCTTGTGCTTTTCTCTTGTCCAGCTGAAACTTATTATTTGCAAAGTATTTATCAAGTAGAGGTTACCAAGCCGTTAGCAATCTCCACAACTAGGTGCAGAGGCTTGATTCAGTGTATCAGAACTTCAGGAGTACTCTCCTTTATCTTGGATCTTGTATAATCTTTTACGTTTCTTCAATTCGTGTCACTAATTTGGGCATCTACTATGCGCTGAATTGTGTAATTAAGGTTAAACAAAGTCATGAGGCTGGAGGCTTTCAGTAGAATTGGCAATCATGTAAGGAGAGGACAAAAGAGATTCCTCTCTTTCTGTACTCTTTGAGGACACAGGAAGAAGAGGACCATCTGCAAGCCAGGAAGAGGTACCTCATCAGAAACCAACCCTGCTGGTCCTTGATCTTGGCCTTCAAGCTTCCAGAACAGTGGGAAAATACATTTCTGTTGTTAAGTCTCCCAGACTATGCTATTTTGTTATTATAGCCTGAGAAGAGTAATATAGCATCTAAACCTCAGACACCCCATAAGCCAGACAAAAGGACTAAACTGGCTGTTAATGATAAACAGAGATCACTTTCCATTCATTATGACTTAATTTAGGAAAAACAACTGTAATATTGTCCTTTAGTATTTTCTAGAAATAACAGATGCATCTCATTCTCAGGGTGTGGTGCAAAGGAAATTTCAGTTACCTTCCACTGAGACATCTTTCAAAACATTTTTTAAATAAAAAGTTCTAAAATACAATTTAAAATAAAACCCTGAGGACTGACAATCATTTTCTCTTCCATTTGTGATTCAGAGGTTTCTGTTTAATCAATAATTCCTTATTCAAACACTTTACCTGGATAGTTTAATGGCTATCTGACCACTTGAAATGCAAGTTATAAAGTTTTTAACCCTTGAATGAGATTTTGAGGGTCACACAGTAGTTCTTACTTGAAAGCATAAACCATTCTGACAGATTTATACTGGAGAGTCTATACTAAATAAGAAAAATATTTAAATAATTCAGATAACAATGCAAACTATTAACTCTTAGAAAATTCTAAGTCAAGTGTTTTCAGTTGTGTTAGAGTTAGGTGAGAAAACACACAAGAAATCTGCTAAGTAGATAATTCTGTTGTGCCAACACTTATTAGTTTCATGCATCTATTTAAGAAGAACCTGAATCTTTCAGGAAGACATTTAAGTTTGTATACTGTAGCTAACTGCCATTATGAAGCTACTAAGTTGCCATTTTACTCCATCATGCATTTTATCTGGTAATCATGAGTTATAATAATAAGCAGACACGTATAATTGAGTTTATTATATGGCCTGTTCAGTTTCTTCCCTGTCATAAGAATGCAAGAGTAACCAAAAGTCATGGTTTGATGTTTATTGTAACTAAAGAGTTTTCTTTATATCATTCCTTTTATTCTTATTTTAACATGTGAAAACACTTAAGCTGTTTTCAGGTTTATAATATTTCTGCTATCAGAAGGCATGACAAAATATGTAGTAGCATGGTCAATGAGAATTTTTCAGCCGTTCTCTCAAGAAGTAGTTTGCTGATTTAAAAAATCTTAATGCTAATAAGTTGGCTTAGCTAAAAAAAAGAAAAAAAAAGTCAAAATAATGCAGAAAAAAACAAAACATAATACAAAATATTAAAGCTCTTTTGTAATGCTACAAAGAATACAAAATAAAATTTGTAATGTTACCGTTGATAGTTTTAATATTAAGGCTGAGGCTATGTAACATACTAATTTTAAGTGTACTACTAAATATTTTTCTTTCTATTCTCTATGCTTACTTAAATTAGAAAAATGAATATTTTAGGGATGTAAAATAAGAACAGGGAGAAACTGATACCAAGTACAGAGGAAAAAATAACATCTGTGGAAAAGTTCTTGGTAGCGATGGTGCAAATTTAATTTTACATCTATTATTTTACTCACTGAGAGGCAAACTGTCTAGAATCCAATCTTAATATTTTCTAAGACTAGCTATTAGCCCTGTGTTGTGTACAGTTCGTTCATCATCAATCAAGTGAAAACAGTAGGAGAAGCTGCCCCACAGAGTTACAGTCAAGATGGGACAATTATTAATATGTAAGGCCGTTGGAGCAGCGCATGCTGCTAGTGAGTATCACATAAGCACTTGATACTTCTTAATCTTCATGAACTTGTAGTGAATTACAGAACTCACTACAAGTGAGTTATAAATATAAAATAGAAGTGAGTGGGATGCTGGGACTCTTTAACATATTGACATTTAAATAAGATTTGATCCATGAATATAACCAGAAAAATCTTACTAGGAATATCTGTTTTTCTGAAAGAAAATGCAATTTTGACATATATTTTATCATGTATGAATATGTATATATTTATATAGCTATATAATTAGATATGATACACATACACACTTGCATATCTGAAGTAGAGAAAGGTCTACAATAAACTATGAGAAATCAGACATTCCAATGAAACAGAACAAACAAAAGGCCTATGGATAAAAGCTATTGAAAACAATAGAATGAAAAATTTGAATAAGTGTCTAAGTGAATACCATTGGTACCATATGAAATCTACCTTTATTCTTTGTGCCGTCACTGCCGTGCATATACTTCCTAACTAAAATTAATGTCACCTACAGCGTAGCATCCTTTTAGTCTCTTCTACTATTGAAAGAGGCACTGTTTCTTGAGCCCAGGTAAATTAGACAGTTCTTGTGTTTTGAAGCAACATCTTGAAAACCACTATTAAATTCAACAACCAATGTCTAAGAGAACAAATCCTTAGGCCTGAGAAAGATTGGGAGCAATAACTTCAAATATAAATCCAACTGCCAACGAGGTATAGTAAACAAAAGAGCATCTCTATCTGTTCATCAGTTATTGATGACCATTTGATGCCAATTTTATGAGCAATAAACCAGAAACATGGGTTCGTATGATCCTTTTATTATACTTATATTACCTCATATGTCAAAGTCCACAAAACATAATCTATTTTTTTCACTTTTATGGAAGTTATGATGCAAAATATAATGATAGATTGGAGGCAGATAGATTATTATTTTATATCTGCTCCTTCATCCTTAAAATGTGTTGTTATTCATATAGTTTGAGGATGGCTTCGGGCTTTGTTTATTTTCTTTTGAATATTTACATGACTCTCCTTCTACACAATATTCTCAAAAGAATGTATCGTATCTGTTTTACTTGTCAAGAACAGCTGTTACCTCACCTGCTTTATCTATAATGAATACTTTGGATATTTTAACCCCTATATACACTTTTCTCATCCTTCTTTTATGTAGACAACTAGGATTGACCACCATGAGAAATAGTATTAGGCTAATGACAGGTTATATGAAGGGTTATGACTCTGTATAACAACTTCTCTGTAGCATCAGTTTTCATACTTCTTGGACAACTGCTCATTATCTATTTCATATTTTGAGTGGAACTGTGTGTTAAACAAAATGTACCAAATTCAAAACTTAAAAAGCACTTAAATTATATTATTTTCAAACAAGCCTAAAACAAATGTAATAATAAAGTGGGCTCCTTCTGTCACACCAACTCAAAGTAAAGGAGCTAGTGCTGGAGATATTTAATATTTGTTGATTTATACTTTTATAACTTTGAATAGCATATTTTTAAAAACATGATTTAGAATAAGTTGCAGCTGAATCTCTGAAATTTTATTTCTTTTGTAGAATGAGAAGTGTTGGTATGTACCTCAAAGGACTAGCAACATTGGTATTCACTTGGAGCTTCTTAAAAACGAAGAATCCTTATGCTTTATTCCAAACCTAATAAATCAGAATTTGAAGATGGTTCACATGCACGATAAACTTAGAAAGTCACTGAAATGGATATCTCTAGCATTGCGTAATTTTATGATTTTTAGAATTCCTAGAATGGGGAAAGTGTAGATAAAAGAATCTACTTCCAAGCTTATGCTATAGAAAGGTGGAAAACTACAGTTTTGCACCAAGCAAATATAACTGAGTTGTATCTGAAACCTTGGATTTCAGTACTTTGGTTAAAATATTGTTTGAGGCACACAACTTTGCAATAGCACCCATATTATTTTAAGGGTAAGAGAGACTTTTATGGGAGGATTTATTGATAAAGAAAATTACTGAGAACTTTACTTCACTGTCTTTATGGATTTGTAAGTTGTGAAGCCTAGTGAAGTCAATTAGGAAACTTAAATTTAACAAAACAGTTATCAATAGCAATTCATTATCTGTGCAAAGAACTGAAGAATTGTCACAGAGTGGTGTATCTATAAACCACTTCTACTCATGAGTTAAGTTACAAGTTTCAAGGACTGTAACAGGAGGAAAAGTTTGTCTATACGTGGAGAGTAGCCACTTAAAAAGCCAATTTGACAAAATTTGCATGGCTTCCTGCTGTAGCCATTAATATCATTCACTCTAAAGTGATATAGGGATATTGTCTAGAAAAAGCTGATAAGCATCAGAACAGGATTCCTGAGGCTCTATCCAGAGTATTATTCTTCATACTGTGTTAGTTTTCTGTTGCCATCATAACAAATTATAACAAACTTAGTGGCTTAAAATGAAAAAACTTTATTATAATCAATAATCAAACAGAAGGACTAGAAATCAAAAGCACTGTTACAGAATGATATGGCTTGGCTGTGTCCCCATCTTGAATTGCAGCTCCCATGATCCCCACACGGCATGGGAGGGACTAAGTGGGCGGTAATTGAATCATGGGGGCAGGTTTTTCCCATGCTGTTCTCATCACAGTGAATAAGTCTCACGAGATCTGACGGTTTATAAAGGGCAGTTCCCCTGCACACCTTCTCTTGCCTGCCACTATGTAAGACATGCCTTTCCTCCTCCTTTGCCTTCCACCATGATTGTGAGGCCTCCCCAGCCATGTGGAACTGTGAATCCATTAAACCTCTTTTTCTTTATAAATTACCCAGTCTTGGGTATTTCTTCTTAGTAGTAAGAAAATGGACTAATACACCAAAGAATACCTTTGATGAGTATGTCAGTAAGCTAGACACAACAGAAGAAAGAATCAGTAATTTTGAGCATATATCAATAGAAATTTCTCAAACTGAAATTGGAAAAGTATGAAGAAAACCAGAACATGACATTCCGTCATGTGGAATACTATCAAAAGTTGTACCATATAGATAATTAGAGTACAAGAAAGAAATAAAGACAAAATGGAGAACTATTTGAAATAACAATGACAGAGGTTTTTTGTTTTTTTTTTAAATTAATGGCAGACACCAAATCACATATTCAGAAAGCTCAGAGAATGCCAAGCAAACAAATACCAAAATATGTACATGCTTAGGAATATATTCAAACTGCAGAAAACCAAAGACAAATGACAAAGAGAAAATCTTGAATGAAGCCAGTGATGGAGTAGGGCAGGAGAACTTACCTATGGAAGAAAATAATAATAATTACAACAGGCTTCTCATTAAAAAAAATCAAACAAACAAACAAAAAATCTATGTAAGCAAGGAGTAGCAGAGTGAAATATTTGAAGGGCTGAAAGAAAAAATAAACAGCCTCAAAGGCTATATGGAGTGAAATTATTCTTCAAGCATGAAGAAGAAATACTTTCTCAAACAACAAAAAGAGAAGAAAACATACTGCCCACATGTGTATTTTATATAATTTATTAAAAGAAGCTTAATAAAAAAGATATAGAAACAAATATATAGATCAAAAATGTGGTTCTATGTAAAGAAAGGGGAAAAGGGTCACACCAGGAACAAATACAGTTGAAATAAAATGTTTTATTTCTCTTATTCTAAAATGATCTAAAAGATAACTGTTTGTTAAAGTAACAATTGTAAAAATACATTGGATGACATATGTGTAAATTAAATGAATAACACCAGTGTTACAGGAGAAGAAAGTAAGAAATTAAGTATATTCTGTAATAAGGTACCTGTAGTAAGCATAAAGAATAGTAGTGTCATTTGAAACTTAGATTAGTTGCAAATGTAAATTGCAAACTAGGGCAGTCACAAAACAAGTGCAAACCAAACACAAGAAAAAAAATTTTAAAGAAGTACAGTGAATATGTTATGAGAGGAGAGAAAGTGGAATCATATAAAATGTTACATTAAAACCAGAGAAGACACAAAGAAGAATATCCAATCAAATCAGTAATCAAGTAATATATTTAACTACAAATGATCTAAATACACCAATTAAAAGAGAGTGAGTGGATTTAAAAAATTAACGTCCAACTATATTCTGTCTATGTGAAACTTACTTTTAATATAAAATCAGATATGTTAAAAGTAAAAACTAGGGAGAGATATACCTTGCTAACACTAATGAAAAGAAAGCTGGTATAGTTATATTGATGTCAGAGAAAGCAGACCTCAAAAAAAATTATGAATTACATAATGATACTGAAATTACATAATGATAAAGGAGCAAATTTTTAAAGGGGACATAATAGTTGTTAAAATGTATGTACCTTACAACACATCTTCTAAATATGGGAGGTAAAAGATGGTAGAACTTAATCCCAGCACTTTGGGAGACTAAGGCAGGTGGATCACTTGAGGTCAGGAGTTTGAGACCAGCCTGGCCAACATGTTGAAACTCCGTCTCTACTAAAAATACAAAAAATAGCTGGGTATGGTGGTGCATGCCTGTAATCCCAGCTACTCAGGAGGCTGAGGCAGGAGAATCGCTTGAACCCATGAGGTGGAGGTTGCAGTGAGCTGAGATTCCACCACTGTGCTCCAGCCTGGGCGACAGAGTGAGACTCCATCTCAAAAATAAAAAAATTAAAAAAAGATGATAGAACTGAAGAAAGAAATAGACATCTACTACTATAGTTTAAAATATCAGCATTCCTTTTTTTCCTCAAATTGAAGCATAGTAATTACAGCTATTTATGGGGTACACAGCAATATTTTGACGCCTTTGATGTATAATTAGCACATCATGGTAATTAGTGTATCCATTATCTCAAACACGTAGTATTTCTCTGTGTGGGGAACATTCAATAGACTCCTTCTAGCTATTTGAAACTATTTAATATATTAGTGTTAACTACAGTCTTCCTACAGTGCTAGAGAACGCTAGAATTTATTTCTTCTGTCAAGTTGTAATACAGCATTCCTCTTTTAAATTTACAGATTAGAAAGGCAGAAAATCAGCAAAGATATATTTTATGTGGCTTGATTTCACTGGCATTTAGAGTATTCTATTCAACAACATCAGAATATACATTCTTCTCAGGTTCACTAGACACATTCATTAACAAGCCACATTCTGGGCAAAAATACACCATCACAAATGTAAAAGAGAGAAAATCATGCAAGGTGAGATAAGAATGAAATCACACTAAAAGAACTAAAACTCAGTAACAGAAAGATAGCACGAATATATGAAGATATTTGGAGATTAAAAACACATCTTTAGCATGTAGGTTAATGAAATCTGATGATAAATTATTTTGAACTAAATGAAAATGAAAGTAAAACTTCTCAAATATGTGGAATGCATTTAAAGTTTTACTTTGAGGAACATCTATAATATTAAATGCATATATTAGAAAAGAAAAACATCTAAAATCAATGTTCTAATCTTCTGCCTTAGGAAGCAAGACTGAGTGGAGCATGTTATACCTAAAACAAACAGAAGAAAATAAATATAAAAATTAGAGTAAAAAATCAATGATACTGAAAAAAAGAACCAATGAAACCAAAAGTAGTTTTTTTGAAAATTGGTAAACTTCCATCTAGGCTAACCAAGAATGAAGAGAGAAGATACAAATTACTCATACCATAAATAAAAGAATCATCACTAGGGATCCCAAGGACACCAAAGGATAATTAAAAAATACAATGGAAAACTCTGCCCACAAATTAACTAACTTGGATAAAATAGACCAAACCCTTGAAAGACACAATCTACCCAAACTCATACAAGAATGAATCAATAATCTGAGTAGACTTATATTTTGCGATCTGAATAGATTTACGCTTTGGGGTGTTACTTTTCTGGCTGGAAACCTCTGTGGCCAGTGGTGCCTTAGCCCAAGTTTTGCTTGGGCCCACTGGGCTCACTCTGTCCATTCGGCTTGGCAAGCTGTGCTTGGCTCACGCTACAGCCTGGATCCCATGCCTGCCAAGGGCGAGTCAACCATGGAGCGGTGAGGAGTGTGTGAGCGAGTGTGGGGTCCTGCCACTGCACACAGTCAGACATGCTGGCTGCTGCCATGGGGTGGGCGACTCCAGTTCTGGCATGGGTGCCAGCTCTCTGCGAGACTGTGGCTGGACCAGGTGCACCGTAAGTAGCTTCCCCAGCTGACACTGGGGAACACAGTGGCACCTGGAAGCTTGGAAATGCTAGGAACCACAGGTATCCAAAGAGGGAGACACAGCCCTGGCATGAGGAGCTCCCAGGTCTGGGGTCCCCGAAGGGCTGCAGCTATTTTCTCTTTCTCTTCATCCACAATGTGGTGAGGAAGCCATGTTTCAGCCCTGTTTGTGTTACAGCTCTTTTGGCTTCCCCATTTGACAGGTCCCAAGTTCTTGTCCTGCAACCAGGAAGAATGAAGTACGCAGACAAGTGGTGAGCAAGATGAAGTGGAGCTCTACTGAGTGATAGAACAGCTCAGAGGAGACCCATGGTGGGTAGCTCCTTGCACAGTCAGAGTGTCCTGATGAGTGTTCAGCTCCTAGCAGAGAGGAGCCCCTGGAGTGGGAAACTTCCCTCTACAGGCAGGGTGTTCACCTTTCAGCAGAGGATAACTCCTCCGGTCCATGGGCAGCCATGAGTAGGCCCAGATAAAAGCACCACCATGGGACTAGTGGCCAGGACTTAGGCTTCAAGTCCTCCCCAGTTTGAAGGTGGGTCTTCACCAGGGGCCAGCCCTCTTCTGCCCAGGAACCTGTCTGCCTCCTGCTGCTGTTCATGGCACCCAGGCTATTCACGCCAAGGGGCACCTGCAGGCCAGTGCTGGGCTGTCCTGAGCATCTCCTTGGCCTCCCTCCAATGCTTGTCTGCACCAAAATCTGGAGGGGCCCGAGGTCGAAGGGGGCTGGTGTGTCAGCACTACCCGAAGTGTGTGCACACCTGGCGGAGCTGTGACAGTCCCCGGGCTCAGCCCCAATCGCAGCAGGCACTAAGAGCATGGAGAAACCAGGCAGTGGGAGCAGGCACTTCCAAGGCTGTAGAGTGGAGGAAGGGGCCCTTCCCATACTGAGAATGCAGAGATTCCTGGATCCGCAGCCACAGCACGGTGGTTGCAGCCGCCCCACCAACTGAGAAGGGACAGGGCTCCCGCTTACCCCTGGCTCTCGCCATCTCCATGGAGTGTGCGACCCCAGGTGCACCTCCTCGCCGCCTGAGGAGGGAGCTCTAGGTCCTCGCTGGGCCCCTCTCTGCCCACTCCTCCATGCCTGACCACACTGCTCTCCCTTCAGTGTTGGCCAGCCCCACTGTGATGGCCCCTAAGGTGGCAGGCTCCAAGGGGCTCCTAGGGTTGGGCTTCAGGGACTGTCTACCTCTTCCCCACATCCTTCCCACACTGTCAGCAGGTGAAAGCAGTGACATGAGGCTAGGGTCCAGAGCAGTAGAGGCTCCAGGCCTGGGAGTGGATCCCACCTAGTTGTGCAAGGGTGGGGCAGCAAAGTCGGCTGCCTCAGGAACACAGGGCACAGGGGACGCTGGGCAAAGAAGTCCCACTACTGCCACTGTTGCTCTTGCAGCCACTTCCACTGCCACCGCCCATGTCCCACCCTCTTCCCTCCCCCTGCCCCTGGTCCCTGCTCCAGCTAGCAGGATGGCAGTGGCTGCTGAGGACAGCCGGCCACTTTGATCAATTATATCTATTAAAGAAATCAATATTCAACACAATTCTAAAGAAGAAAATGCCACAGAGCATTTTACTAATGAATTCCACCAAACACTTAAAGAATAAAAAATACTAATACTACACAACCTTTTCCAGAAACTACAAGCAGAGAGAATACTTTCTGACGCATTCTACATGACACACTAACAGGCTGGAAACTCCGTGTGATAATATAATATAGAGATATAGATATCATTATACAGATATATGTCTCTATAATGCACCATCATGGTGAAAGATGTTAATAACAGAGGAAACAGTGTGAGTGTTTGGAAACTCTGTATACCATCATCTCATTTTTTCTGTAAATCTAAACATTGTAAAAATAAAATCAATTGAAATTAATTGAATTTGATACTAATACCTCTTAGCCCCTAAAAAAGGCATTTTCAGTATATGATTTGTCAGCCTGCCATATATACTGAGATGAGTTGACAAAAATATCCTTGTCATTAACAAAGCCATTGTGGGTGAAATTATGTGAAAGATTAAATATAGTGTCATAGTTGTTTCTAAAAGATTATATATAAACTATCAATAAAAGGGCCTTGACAATAAATTGGTAAAATTTTACCAGAAAACTATGATATTTCATGGACATAAAAATATATTCTAAAGTGGTAAATAAATGCAAATGAAGGGTGGGGTTCTTCCAGGTATGGCAGGGTAGCTTGCATCCAATGAACCATCAACTGAACTAATGTACAGTGGTCTAGAGCAACTGGAAATTAGAAAGGAATTGAACCCTGAAAGAATGGAACAGTACTAGTAAAATTTATCTTTACACATATTTTTGTCTGAGGGATTTACCCAAAATGTACGGAGTAGAACAAATAGAACTAAAGCAGAAAACTGCAGTATTGTTTCTCTGAAGAATCGGTAGACAGAATTTAAGGCATTTAGTTTTCTGAAAATGTTTGGCTAATCCCTGAACTATACATGCCTGAGGGCATACCAAACAGCTGAATTGCACCATCTGGAAGAATAGAAGAACTAAAGGAAATTTTAGTTCCTGCTCACCTGAGAGAAAGTATATTTCATAAGATGAATCCACCTTAGCTAACTGCCTACAACAACAACTAGAAACTCTTTAGCTCTTTCCCGAAACAAAGCAGAATTCAAAATTTCTACAACATATCATCTCAGTGTTTCGTATAAAAT
The DNA here is from genome assembly GCF_001698545.2 of Rhinopithecus bieti. Lineage (NCBI taxonomy): Eukaryota > Metazoa > Chordata > Mammalia > Primates > Cercopithecidae > Rhinopithecus > Rhinopithecus bieti. The sequence goes on along the minus strand of NW_016803880.1, from coordinate 5,610,613 downwards.
AAAATTATTAAATATATGAAAAACAAGGAAATGTGACCTATAGTTCAGAAAAAAATAGTTAATAGAAACCTATTTTGATATGGCCTAGAATTATAATTAGTGTAGAGATATTATAAATTTTAGTTCCAGGACTTAAGAGAAAAATGCTAATTGTGAATGAAGATGTGAGAAATCATAGCTGAATTAAATAAAAATACTAGCACTAAAGGTAAAATATCTAAAATAAAAAATTTACTGCATTGTCTTAGCAGCAAATTAGAGATGACAGAATAATTGTTTTGTTATATCAGTTACAGATATATACAAATTATCTGGCCTTAGGAACAGAAAGAAAATGATTTTTAAAAATCTGAACTTAGGGATTTACACACAATATCTTATGCCTAATATATATGTAATTGAAGTTTCAGAAAGAAGGCTACAGAGAATAAAGCAGCAAAACTGTTTGAAAAAATAATGGTCAAATATTTTCCAAATGTGGTTAATTAAGAAGTTCAATAAATCCCAAAGTGTAGGAAATTTAAAAACAGCATACATGAGTACACACATTATCACTTTATATTTAGATCAAAACTCTAAATGTAAGGAAAAATGTTTAAAGCATCCTGAGAAAAATGAATGATACATTACTTACTAAACAACAAGATGAATAACCATGACTTTTTATCCAAAACAATGGAGTCAAGAGGACAATGGATTGAGATCTTTACAGTTCTGAAGCAAAATTGACAAGTTATAAATCTGTACCCAGAAAATTAAATTTCAAATATTTAAGCAAAATTACTATATTTACAGACAAGCAAAAGCAGAGAATGTGTTGCTGGTGGACCTGCACTATAACAAAGACAGTTCTTCAAGCTGAAGGATAATAACACCAGATGGATCCTTATAAATGCCAGAACAAATGAAGATCATTGGAAACAGTAAATATATTTTTAATTTTTGTCTGATTTACTTTAAAAAACACATCTGTCTAAAACGACATGTTATTTTCTTAGTTTAATAATGTAAGCAGATGTATTATATATGGTAAATATAGCATAGAAGAATTAAATTTAAGCATAATACTATATTATGTAAGGCTTCATCATATTAATCCTTAGTAGACTGTGATAAATTAAGAGCACATGTTTTAACTCCTAGAGTGACCACAAAAAATAGTGGAATGAGATGTAGTATTGATATGGTTTGGCTGTGTCCCCACCCAAATCTTATCTTTAATTGTAACTCCCACAATTCCCATGTGTTGTGGGAGGGAACCAATGGGAGGTAATTGAATCTTGGGGGCAGGTCTTTCCCATGCTGTTTTCATGATAGTGAATAAGTGTCACAAGATCTGATGGTTTTATAAAGGGGAGTTTCCTTGCACAAGTTCTGTCTTCTCTTGTCTGCAGCCATGTGAGATGTACCTTTCACCTTCTGCCATGATTGCGAGGCCTCCCTAGCTACATGGAACTGTGAATCCATTAAACCTCTTTCTTTTGTAAATTGCCCAGTCACAGGTATGTCTTTATCAGCAGCATGAAAACAGACTAATACAAACATATTGAGTCAGAGCCAGGATCTAAACAAAATTTGGTTTAAAAATAAATCAACAAAAGCACCTGAAACCTAATAAACAGTATTTTAAAGTTCTGTACCCTAGCACTCATTAGTTATACCTTTTTTTTCAAATAACTTATCCTTTTGAGGAGTAGTTTTATCAAGTATAAAATAATCTTGAAGTTGTTGTTTAAAGGGTTATAAGATAACATTAAAAGTACCAAATATAATCTCTGTGGTTCAATAAATAGATGGTAGTTACCTCTAATTTTCTTCTTTATCCTAAAATAACTAGTAGGTTACTTCAATACAATAGGAGCAAAAAATGTTTTTTAACAGCATCTGAATATATTAGAAAAATAATAGCAGTAATGAAAGAAGTATATGGGATTATGCATAGGTTAATGATTGATACATCCAAAAGAAAGCACATAGAAGATTTTGTGAACATGTAATTTAAGTATGCTGAAAACAATAGAAAGCTAATCAAAGGGATGAGAGAGAGTTTTCTTAGCATAAATATCATGTAGAGAGGGAATAATGAAAGAAAGACAAGAGCAGTATGGAGATGCAAGAGCTGTTAATAGCACAGAAAATAGGAAACAACATCATTATCTCCAGGTGCAAGTAGGAAAATGCAAAATCTTTTCACCTTCAGTCCTTACAACAAAATGACTGACTGTGAAGAATCAGTCATAAACTTGAAATTGTAGCCTCATTACCTAGTTAATTGCTTTATTAAATATTAAATTCTACCTTGTGGGAACAAAAGTGAATTGCATGTGTAAACAAAAGTAAAACTGGCTATCTTTTAAATTAGAAATTACAATTTTTGTTTCCTCTACAAATTCATGACTAAAATTATGAGATAAAGAATGATTCCTCAGCTTCTAACCCCTAAGAAATATCCTAGACTTTGAAAAAGCTGTAATATGTGTAACCAATTTATATAGTCACTTGAATTTTGATAACTAGATCCTTTGATATTAGATCCTCTTATCCTCTTCTGATTTTTATAATACACATTCATATATCTATTTTAGAATGTGGTAAAACCCAAAGCACCGTGAAAAAATGTTGCTTTTAATGTATCAGAAAATGTTCCAGTTGTGATATTTTATTATTACTATTATAATTTGTCATCAGATTCAATAATTCAGAAACAGATGATAGCAGGGTGTTCTAGTCAGTAAATCAACTTTGTTTCTTTATGCACATGACATATGCTTTAAGTGTCTATTGAGGATGCTCAGAAATTAAAATAAAAATCCTACTGAACCCAATTTCTGAGAATCACAAAAGCATATGATACAGAATTTGCTGACTTGGGAAACTTATCTTCCTTGTGGCACTCTCAGAAAGGCTGTGCTTTCTCTACCGATTCAAGGGATTTTCTAAGAGATAAAGAACAATTCTTAACAGGAATAAGAATGGAAAAAAGTATGACAGAAGAAAGAGAAAGGGCAATGCATGTACAAGAAAAGAAGAAAGAAAGGGAGGGAGGGATGAAGAGAAGAAGGGAGAGGGGGTGAGATGGAGACAGGGAGGGAAAATAAAAGAAGAGTAGAAGAGAGTCTGACTCAGTTTTTAAATAATTGCCTGCTCTTTCTCTTCTGAGCAAATTGAAAAGAAAGTTAAGAAAATTGATTTATCTTTCTCTCTGAGCAAATTGATAAAAAGCCTGGGTGCCCCTTCCTTGGTGCCAGCAGGGGTTTAAAGGGTGCATGCCCTTGCCCACATCAGGGAACACTCAACTCTGCCCCACACTTAACCACCAGATAAAAACCCCAAGCCATCCTGCTTTCCCTGCATTCTTAAGCTATTTTCAGACCAGCTTGAGAAATGCACCTGTGCTAGCCACATAAATCTTCATTATCTGAGTAATAAATCTTTTCATACCCTCTCGGTGTGTGATTTCATCAGCTTTGACATCAGAACCCAATTTTAGGTGGGAGTCCATCTTGTATCTGTAGAGTGACTACAACAGAAAGGACTTAAAGAAGATGGACGAATATAAAGAAAAAAGAAATAGTGAGAGACAGAAGGAAGTCAAAAGCTAATGCTTTTTAAATGAACTTCTTCCTCTCAACAGCAAAAGCATGGTTCCAACCATATTCCTTCCCCAAATATGAGAACTGTTTTCAGTTCTACCCATAAGAACTATCTGAGAGACATTAATAACAACATAGAAATAGATATCTAAGTGATAACATTATGGGATCCATCTGAGTTAGAGAAACCAAGCCAGGCCAAAAGGTAGAGAAAACTTCCCTGTAATTTGTTGCCAAGTGCTTAAGTTTTGGTGGCCTAAAGAAAACTCAATTTGTGTTCCTATAAATAAGTATCACAAATGTTAGAATAAATTGGTTGAGTTTACTATAACCACTTCAAAATAGTAGCAGCTCACTTATACATGCAATGTTTTTTTCTTTTGTTTTTTTGAGATGGAGTCTTGCTTGTTACCCAGGCTGGAGTGCAGTGGCACAATCTCAGCTCACTGCACCCTCTGCCGCCCAGGTTTAAGTGATTCTCCTGCCTCAGCCTCCTGAGTAGCTGGGATTACAGGTGTGCAGCACCATGCCAGGCTAATTTGTGTATTTTTAGTAGAGACGGGTTTTCACCATGTTGGCCAGGCTGTTCTCGAACTCCTGACCTCAGGTGATCCACCTGCCTTGGCCTCCCAAAGTGCTGGAATTACAGGTGTGAGCCACCACACCCAGCCCCATAAAATGTTTTGAGTTATTTTCAGGTAAGCTTTTTCATAAGAAATTCTTCATTTAATTATCCCATCAGTTTGTTGGATGTATCTAACATTACAGATATTTGGGTTACACAGGATTGATACCTAAATGAGGATATGCAAAGTCGCTTGTTATAGTACCTAAGTTTTGCCTTTGCAAATAAAAAATAAATCTATCTCTACAATATCTAACAGTGCTTTGCACCTTTGATATTAAATATACTGATTGAGATGGCCACTCACTATTCTCTGTAATCCGAGTTCTGTTTGTCAAGTTTGATCACTGAAGGCCACTTTGACAACCCCACGGTTATTGAAATAAGTCCCTTATTAAATTTTATTTTTATTTTAGTGCACTTTTAGCTTTCACTGTAGTTCATAAAAAACAGTTATAAGAAAAAGGATGGCTCTCAAATCAACTGTTATAACTTTACATACCTGTTTTTTTCCCACTTACAACTTACAAAGGAAATGCATCATATATTCATTTATATTTCACTCATTAAACCAATCCTAATTGAGCATCTACTATGTACCTAGCAGTGTGAGAGGTGCTAGGGATAAAAAATGAACTATAAAGTAGAATCAGTTTTTATCTCCTTACAACCTTGTGGGGTAAGAAATATTACAAAGTAAATGCATTTTTACAAACTATAAAAGTGCTATTAAAGAAATGTGAGAAAGAATATATAACAAAGACATATGACTGACTGACCTGAGCTCTAAAGGTGGTGTGGGTATTATTAGAAAAATATTATTTCAAGTCCAGGGGAGGGTCAGGCTCTGTATTAAGAGGGGAATAAGTTCATTGGGAGACCTGAAAGGGATCTGTGAAAGAGTCAGAATTCTAGATATCATCATAATTTCTTGTGTGTGTGTGAATGTATGTATATGTGTCTGTGAGTCTCTGAGGAAGTTCATATTTAAATTTAATACTGGGTCATGATAATTACGTGATATTACATTTTCCGCATATTTACTATTCCTTTCATCCTTATAAATTTTCAGTCTAAAATTCTCTATATGAGTTGTTGGGTTTTATAATGTCATTTTAATTCCCCTTTGGAGCTGACAGAGGAGGGAGAGAAGACAGATGTGAAAGAAAGGGAAAGGAAGAAGTAAAAGAAAAATGATAAACCTAACATCATTCTAGCTGAAAGGAGGAACAGAAAGGTAGTTATAATAAAGGATCCCAGCACATGGTTAATATACACCCCATAGCTAAATTTGTCTGCTGTCTCTTACACTGTAAGATAAAATAAAACTAATTATATTGAACCATATATTTTAGATAAAATAAACAAACTTTCTGGGCTGAATGTTTTAGTAAAAACCTTTAGATTCCTCTAATATGCTAAATTTCAGGATAGAAATACAATATATCATTGACACAAAGCTGTAAAATGTGCCTCAAAGGACCAAAGTTAGATCGCTATATTTCTTCCAAGGGAAAAGATCAAAATCACTTAGAAACTCAAAATTTCTTATAATTGGATAGCCTTCAGTTTGATTGGCAGTTTAACAGTATAAATAAAAGGCATGCTTTAATTTACAGCATCAATATGACTTATTGGAAAATTAAATCATTTCCATATTTGCATAATAAAATTTATTATCTCTAATTAAGTAACCTTTAGAAAATTTATTTTTAATTTCCTCCTGTCAGCATATCTGAAAAATACCAACTTAACAAGCTTTAGCATATAAGCAACTACATTAACGTAGAAGTTATAGCAAGCATTAGATAGACGAAGCAGTCATGTCCTAAGTTAACTAAAGAGCTGTCATTTTATCAGATTATTCACTTGAAAACATATGGAAAAATATTTTATATCAATGCTAAACGACAACAAAATCATAAGACACCATTTTGTATACAGTAATCAGCTAAAGTAATCGAATCAGCACTGTTTACTTGGAATTCCTTTACATTTTATAACACTATATTTTATTCCATGGCAAAATCTAAAAATGAAAATTCAATTGCTTTTATTCTAATTGTTCTCAATGAACTGTAATGTGTTTATATTTTGTCACTGAACTTCAGAAGCAAGAGTTTTCCAGTGACGTTTTTAAAATCTTCAACAATATAATAGAAATTTCTTATCTCACTCCATGCTTGATGTAAGGAGTGTTAAGGGAGAATTAAAATGTGTTTTCTACCATAGAATTTGCTTCTCAGGTCCTCGTATAATAAATATATGTTTTTAACACATGTTTACATTTATAAGTATTTATACACTGAGAGTCGACTAGCTGGATTTCCTAGGCCGACTAAGAATCCCTAAGCCTAGCTGGGAAGGTGACCGCTTCCACCTTTCAACACGGGGCTTGCAACTTAGCTCACACCCGACCAATCAGATAGTAAAGAGAGCTCACTAAAATGCTAATTAGGCAAAAACAGTAAGTAAAGAAATAGCCAATCATCTATTGCCTGAGAGCACAGAGGGAGGGACAAGGATCAGGATATAAACCCAGGCATTCCAGCCTCAAAGGCTACCCTCTTTGGGTCCCCTCCCTTTGTATGGGAGCTTTGTTTTCACTCTATTTCACTCTATCAAATCTTGCAACTGCACTCTTCTCGTCCGTGTTTGTTATGGCCGGAGCTGAGCTTTCCCTCACCATCCACCACTGCTGTTTGCCGCCATCGCAGACCGGCCGCTGACTTCCATCCCTCCCCATACCTCAGGGTGTCCACTGTGCTCCTGATCCAGCCAGGCGCCCATTGCTGCTCCCTAAAGACTTGCCATTGTTCCTGCAGGGCTAAGTGCCCGGGTTTAGTCCTAATCGAGCTGAACACTGGTCACTGGGTTCCACAGTTCTCTTCTGTGACCCACGGCTTCTAATAGAGCTATAACACTCACGGCATGGCCCAAGATTTCGTTCCTGGGAATCCCTGAGGCCAAGAACCTCAGGTCAGAGAACACGAGGCTTGCCACCATCTTGGAAGTGGCCCACCACAATTTTGGAAGTGGCCCGCCACCATCTTGGGAGCTCTGGGAGCAAGAACCCCCCCCCACCCAGTAACAATACCACATATAAATGTATACATATATACACCATTTTTCAGATTGTATGACTATAGAAGTTCAAAGGTTTTTTTTTTTTTTTTTACAATTATAAAAAATATGGATGTGAGGGCAATCTGGCTGGGATGTCTGTCACCCCATGGATTTCCAGGGTTGATTCGGCTGATCTAGCTGGCTAGGCTGGTGTCCCCTTCTTCCCTCACCACTCCTTGTGTGTCCATCCCGAAGCTACGTGCTCTGCTGAAGAAGATGACCATCCCCAACAGAGGAGGACCAGTCTTTGGTCAAGGGTATGTGAGTAGGTGCACTCCCCTGCTAGAACCTCCAAACAAGCTCTCGATTATTTAAAAAAAAAAAAAAGCATCAAAACATTTAGCAACAGTCTCTTTGTTTATTTCTAGGATTTATCAAGTTCTGATTAAGGCTGTATCAAGTCATTACAATTCATAGAAAGAAAAACAGTGGTAGCAGGTGGCATTGTGAATTTAAATTAGCTCCATTGTGGAGAAGGACAGCAGGGGCTCTTCTGTATCAACTTCCTGAAAGCATGACACCAGCAATATTGTATGTTTTCTAAACTAGTCAGTTCATTAGCGTTCCACCAAAAATTTTTATTCCACTTCACTGTCCTAAAAATACCAGTTTGTTCACTCATCAGACTTCTTGACATAAGAAATCTAGGGTATTTATAGTGAAAGATGTAAAATGAAACAAATAAAAGAGACCTTTTAAGCCAGTTCTAGAAGGAAGAGCCATCTTATCATACGTCCTTATTTACGTGTATAAATGCACACACATACAGACCCAGGAAGGAAATATTCAAACTAACTCCACATCTTGCTCTTGTCAACAAAATTAAATATATTAATTACTTTAAATTACATCAGATAGAAACTTTATATTACTTTTTAAAAAGCCAGACCTTTGCTGGGTTAGAATGTAGCTTTTTTATGTCATGCTTCAGAAAAAAAAGAGACTACAAGCCTTTTAAAAATATAATTCAGTATCTCTCATCCTTTATTTCTTATCATAAGAATTGACAGCCAGGTGCGGTGGCTCAAGCTTGTAATTCCAGCACTTTGGGAGGCCGAGGTGGGTGGATCATAAGGTCAAGAGATGGAGACCATCTTGGCCAAAATGGTGAAACCCCATCTCTACTAAAAATACAAAAATTAGTCGGGTGTGGTGGCGTACGCCTGTAGTCCCAGCTACTCGGGCATCTGAGGCAGGTGAATTGCTTGAACCCAGGAGGCAGAGGTTGCAGTGAGCTGAGATCATGCCGCTGCACTCCAGCCCGGTGACAGAGCAAGACTGCATCTGAAAGAAAGAAAGAAAGAGAGAGAGAGAGAGAGAGAGAGAGAGAGAGAGAGAGAGAAAGAAAGAAAGAAAGAAAGAAAGAAAGAAAGAAAGAAAGAAAGAAAGAAAGAAAGAAAGAAAGAAAAGAATTGACCACACCACCTATATAGATGCCTGAGTCGAAAAACTGAGATTCGTCCATCACCATTCACAGCCATGTTCTTCAGATTTTACCTCCTAAATTTGTCTCAGATTCTCCCACTTGGCCCAAGTTACCACCTGTGTCCAGTCTACTAGATTACTGCAGTACAATGTATAGCTCTAAAGTGGAAACTTAATTCATCAAGAGTTAAGTTCTTTGTCAGTTTTCTAGAAATATATTTTAAATCTCATTTTTATTGACTGTTTAAAATATTAGAGATTTATAAACTTCATCATTAAAAAACTTATCAACTTCACCCTTAAAAATCTTATAGATTATAAATGAGTGAGAGAAGTAATTAAATTGCATGTCATTTACATCAGAAGTAGACTCTTCTCAAGCCAACATTATTGGCCACTGACTTATAAAATATAGATTGTAGATGGCAAAAAGGAATAATTGTTTACATTATATAATTTTCACTCTTTCCTAGTGATCACTATGTCAACTTTTATTTGTACAAGTTTGAAGCAAAAGCTATAGGAAAATGATACAAATTAATAAACTACACTTTCTATTATGAATAAACAGCATTTATCTCTGCTTTTTCTACAGATTTCTTTTTCCTAATGACTCGCTCATTTGTCAAACTGGCACTAATGCAAGAACTCTGTGATTAACTGATGTTATTGAAGACTGCTTTAGACTGACTGTCTGCATGCCTCCAAAATTCCTATGTTAAAACCTAATCCCCAATGTGATGGTATTTGGAGATGGGGCCTTTGGGAGATGCTTAGGTCATGGGGGTAAATGGGACTAGTAGCTTCTAAAAGAGGCTCCAAAGAGTTGCCTTGCCCTTTCCTCCAAGTAAGGACACAGTGAGAAGACAGTTGTCTATAAAGCAAGCAGTGAGCCCTCACAGACACCAAACCTGCTGATATCTTGATTTATGACCTCCATAATTGTAAGAAATAAATGTTTATTGTTCAAGCCACCCAGTCTGTGGTATTTTGTTAGATCAGCCCAAATTGACTAAAACAAAGACCTAAAAATCACAGATAGAAAAAGGTATCGCTAAATATCATATGTTCCTCAATTCCCAGCTGTATCCATCTCAGAGTTCCATATTCAGCCTCTCTTCCATCAGGCACTCACTCCCCATCACATATGGCACTAAGTAACCAGCTCTTCTCCAATCTATTATCTTTTTTAGGACCAGAGACTCCTCTGCGTCTTGGCAAGAGCAAAGTAAAATTGGACATTTCTTCCTACTGAACAGTCTTCATCCAAGGATGACTCATTTACTCTTATTATGCAGAGTGATTTACCATTCCATTACCTAAGCCATTCCATTTTCTTTGAAACATGGCCCAAGTGTTTTACCATCAGAAAATAAAAGGGTCTATTAAAGTGCCTTTCCACATAAAATAGTTGCAATCTTTCAACCACTCTCTTTGAATTTGGAAACAACTGCAGTTATGTTTAAATAGGGTGCTTCTGTTTTTTCCCAACTTTCCCATTAATAATTTTTAAAGGCTCTGGTATTAATTTACTTTTGTTTATCTTTATAATAGAGTTTCTGCAAAGCAATATGGAAAGGAAATGAAATAAGCAGTTGCACAAAAGTGGAAAAAATTATTAGTATACATAATGTTCTTAATTTTCACCTAAAAACCTTTGAGAATTATCTAAAACATACATAAGAAGCCAAAAACAAAAAGTTTAACCCAGCAAAAATCAAGGTTTAAGATATTTATGAAGAAAACTGTAAAACTGTATAGATATATATAAAGGAAAACTAAATAAACAGATATATAGGTCATGTTCTTGGATTAAACAATAAAAATAAAGTTATTTCCAAGTTAATGAGTAGTTTGAATGTAAAGTAAATCAAAATCTGACTTTATGGAATTTCTTTCTGCTTTTCTTCCCTCCCTCCTTCCTTGTCTGCCTCCTTTGTTCCCTCCCTCCCTCCTTCCTTCCTTCCTTCCTTCCTACTTTCCTTCCTTCCCTCTTTCCCTACTGCCTCCTTTATTTATTACGTAAAATAAATATTTCATGTAGAAAACTATGTGTCACTTATTGTAGTAGATGTTAAGAATACTAGAGGCAATGATATAGGTATATATTTGCACTCACTAAAAATGAGCTGGTAACAAATACAGACAATTAAATAGAAATTAGGGCAAATTCAAATATATATACACACATACGTAGACACACACACACACACAAACACACACACATACACATAACTATGCATGTATATGTATAGTTAGATATATATTTATTCTTTGTCTTCAAATAACAGTAAAAAAAATAACCAAAAAGATTACTGCATTACATGGAACAATAAACTATTTTGCTGAATAAATGGACAACATATTTTTGAGACACAAATTCTACCTAATTAATTTATAGGTTTAGCACCATTCCTATCAAACTTCCACTAGAAATTTTCTTTAAACTTAAAAAAATAATTTAAAAAATCAATTTAGAAGAAGGAACAGGCAAATACAGACAAGACATGGTTACAAATGAAAGCAGTGAGGAATCATTGGCACTATCATATGTCACAGTGTATTCCTATGGTGCTAATGTTCTTTTTGTCCCCCTTGATGAGGTAAATACCTGGGGAAAAGCATATAACCCGGTTTATGAAGAGTTAGAGAAAGTGTTCTAGAAGTGACCTCTAAGCAGAAATGGGGCTCATTATGAATAGCAAAAGACAGGCCAGGAAATTCCAAACGTTTTAACAGCTCAGGTCCCAAGAGCTAGGGACAACGATCAAATACGCATAGATATTTTTGTACTGAGAAAAGAACTTTTATCGGCTGGGCGTGGTGGCTCATGTCTGTAAATCTAGTACTTTTGGAGGCCGAGGCAGGAAGATCACGAGGTCAGGAGATCGAGACCATCCTGGCTAACACAGTGAAACCCCGTGTCTACTAAAACTACAAAAAAATTAGCTAGGCGAGGTGGCAGGCGCCTGTAGTCCCAGCTACTCAGGAGGCTGAGGCAGGAGAATGACGGGAACCCGGGAGGCGGAGCTTGCAGTGAGCTGAGATCACGCCACTGCACTCCAGCCTGGGCGACAGAGCCAGACTCCGTCTCCAAAAAAAAAAAAAGAAAAGAAAATAACTTTTATCTGAGGAATGCTAGTCTTCTTAATTATCAGGCCTAGAAAAATACTTAAAATGAGACCACAATCACATTCTACTCTTCCCTTTGACTTATGCATTCATCTCTTAAAACTGCTTGCTGTTGCCACAGGTAAATATAAATAAACCTAATGATGCCACCCCAGGCACGATAACCCACACCCTATAGCTTAATGTGTAGGCAATCACTAAATCAATGTTATTTTTGTAAACCAATGAGGATTTCTGACAAACAACTTCTGGCCAGCTCACTCCCTGTTCCTCTTTTTACCTTTAAAAAACTACTCATAACTGCGGCTTATCTGGGTGTATATTGAAGGCAGCTTGAATCTATGCTCCTAAGTTGCAATTCTCAAGCTTGGCCCAAATAAATTTCCTACTTATATTAATTTTGCCTCAGCTTCTTCCTTTTAGGTCAATAACATCACAGATATGAAAACCTTTTTCACACAAATAATTCACTTCATCCAAGTTCTTTGTTATGAGTTGTCACTTTTATTTTCTACCTTTTCTCCTCCTTTTTCTATGTTTATCTTGTTTTATAATGATTACTTCTTAAGCATAGAAAATTATGTAAAAATTAAAATTATATGTAACATTATTTATTGACTACCTTGAGTAATCATAGCTCTGCAACAAAGGGATAAACCAGCATTCAAAAGACAGTTGAGCATACATAAAAATCACTTTAATGTGAAAATTAAGTGTAGAGGCTGAGATTTATCAATACTTTATAAATAGCACATACATAAGCCTTGACATAAAATATGCTCCACAAATATTAATTAAATAAATAAATAAATTTAAACTTTTGAATGTATTTTGAATATGTTTATATAATTTAGATTCAAATACTCTCAATTTCCATTTCTTGAGCTCATGGCAAAGTTCCTTTTCAGATTTTTCTTGGTGTTATCTTGGGGCCATGTGATTAAGTAAGTTACCCAAAGATGATGGATAAAAAGTGATAAACATCATTTTCAGGCCCAGCTTCTGAAAGGTCTTCTGTGATCCTCCACTATCTTATTTTCTTCATTCTCTATGGCTGGAAGCTGAGGGCTTCAGGACAATAGAGCCCCCGGATGGAAAGGCATTGGATCATTGAGTCACTTCTTGGAGGAAGAAAACCTAAGAGGGCTTCTTGACCATTGGACTGTGACCTAAACAAGGTAGACTTTTGTAGCATTAATTGTGGAGGTGTGTCCTAAGAACATGATTGCTATGATTTGAATGTGTCCTCCAAATTTCATGTGTTGGAAACTTAATCACCAATGTGGCAGCATTGAAAGATGGAGTCATTAAGAGGTAATTGGATTATCAAGGCTCTGCCCTTATGAATGGATTAATCCATTCGTGGATTAACAAACTAATAAGTTAATGAACCAATGGGTTATCACTGGAGGGAAACTGGTGGCTTTATAAGAAGGAAAAGAGAGACCAGAGCTAGCATGTTAGCACGCTCTACCCTCTTGCCACGCTCTTACCACTTGCCTGAAGTGGTGTGATACCCTGCACCACTTCAGGACTCTGTAGAGTGCCCCACAGTGAGAAGGCCCTCACCAAATGCAGCACCTCAACCTTGGACTTCTCAGCATCCATAACTGTAAGAAATTAATTCTTTTTTAAAATAACTTCATGACCAAGACTCAAAAGCAAATGCAGAATAAACAAAGATAAATAGATTGGTCTTAATTAAACTAAAAAGCTTCTGCACAGCAAAAGAAACAATTGGCAGAGTCAACAAACCACTCATAGAGTGGGAGAAAATTTTTGCAATCTATACACCCGACAAAGGAGTAATATCCAGAATCTACAAGGAACTCACACAAATTAGCAAGAAAAAAACAAACTATCTCATCAAAATGTGGGCTAAGGACATGAAGACTATTCTCAAAAGAAGATATACAGATGGCCACCAAACATGATAAAATGCTCAACATGACTAAAGATTAGGGAAATGCAAATCAAAAATGCCAAGACCAGCTCAGTCGGGGAGACCCTAACCCAGCAGCGCTAGAGGAATTGAAGACACACACACAGAAATATAGAGGTGTGAAGTGGGGAATTAGGGGTCTCACAGCCTTCAGAGCTGAGAGTCCCGAACAGAGATTTACTCACATATTTATTAGCAGCAAACCAGTCATTAGAATTGTTTCTATTGATATTAAATTAACTAAAAGTATCCCTTATGGGAAACAAAGGGATGGGCCGAATAAATTGCAGCAGGAACATGCCCTTAAGACACAGATCATCATGCTTTTGTTTGTGGCATTAAGAATGCCTTGGCCTGGGGCGGTGGCTCACGCCTGTAATCCCAGCACTTTTGGAGGCCGAGGCAGGTGGATCACGAGGTCAGGAGATCGAGACCATTCCGGCTAACACAGTGAAACCCCGTCTCTACTAAAAATACAAAAAATTAGCCAGGCGTGGTGGTGGTGCCTGTAGTCCCAGCTACTCAGGAGGCTGAGGCAGAATGGCGTGAAACCGGGAGGCGGAGCTTGCAGTGAGCCGAGATCGCACCACTGCACTCCAGCCTGGGCAACAGAGCGAGACTCCATTTCAAAAAAAAAAAAAGAATGCCTTTAAGCAGTTTTCTGCCCTGGGTGGGTCAGGTGTTCCTTGCCCTCATTCCTGTAAACCCACAACCTTCCAGCTTGGGCGTTAGGGCCAATTATGAACATCACAGTGTTGCAGAGATTTTGTTTATGGCCAGTTTTGGGGCCAGTTTATGGCCAGATTTGGGGGGGGGCTTGCTCCCAACACAAAACCACAATGTGATACCACTTTACTCCCATAAGAAAGGCCATTATCAAAAACATTAAAAAAAAATAGATGTTGGTATGGATGTAGTGGAAAGGGAACACTCTGCACTGCTGGTGGGAATGTAAACTAGTAGAACCACTATGGAAAACAGTGTGGAGATTCCTTAAAAAATTAAAAGTAGAACTACTATTTGATCCAGCAATCCTATTACTGGGTATCTACCCAGATGAAAAGAAGTCATTATACAAAAAAGATACTTGCACATACATGTTTGTAGCAGCACAATACACTATTTCAAAAAAGTAGAACCAGCCCAAATGTCCATCAATCAACTAGTGGATAAAGAAACTGTGATATATATATATATTACATATATGTGGTGTATATATATTACATATATATGGTGTATATATGGTATATATATTACATATATATGGTGTATATATGGTATATATATGGTGTGTGTATATATGTGTGTATAAACATATATGCATATATTATATACCATACACACACACACACACCATGGAACATTACTCAGCCATAAAAAGAAATGAAATAATAGCATTCACATTCACAGCAACCTGGATGGAATTGGAGACCATTATTCTAAGTGAAGTATCTCAGGAATGGAAAACCAAACATCATATGTTCTTACCAATAAGTGGGAACTAAGCTATGAGGATGCAAAGGCATAAGAATGATACAATGGACTTTGGAGACTTGAGGGAAAGGGTGGGAGAGGGGTGAGGGATAAAAGATTACACATTGGGTACAGTGTACACTGCTTGGGTGGGTGCACCAAAATCTCAGAAATCACCACTAGAGGACCTATCCATGTAACCAAACACCACCTGTTCCCCAAAAACCTATCGACATAAAAATACATCAATAAATATAATTTTCAAATGGAAAAAATAAAATAAAATAGATTACCTAGTTTCAGGTATTCTGTTATAGACAACAGAAAACAGACTGTGAAAATGACATTGGAGTAGTAGGTTGAGAGATGACATCTCCTTTGACTTTCGAGCTGATAACCAAACAATATGATAAAAGAAGCCATAAAGAAAGAAAGAGGTGGCCGGGCGCGGTGGCTCAAGCCTGTAATCCCAGCACTTTGGGAGGCGGAGACGGGCGGATCACGAGGTCAGGAGATCGAGACCATCCTGGCTAACACGGTGAAACCGCGTCTCTGCTAAAGAATACAAAAAAAAAAAAAAAAAAAAAACTAGCCAGGCGAGGTGGCTGGCGCCTGTAGTCCCAGCTACTCGGGAGGCTGAGGCAGGAGAATGGCGTAAACCCAGGAGGCGGAGCTTGCAGTGAGCTGAGATCCGGCCATTGCACTCCAGCCCGGGGACAGAGCGAGACTCCGTCTCAAAAAAAAAAAAAAGAAAAGAAAAGAAAGAAAGAAAGAGGTACCTAATACTGTTCAGAACCTGTTTAGTTCACACTTTTTTATATGCTCATTTTTCTCCATCCTAGGAAGGTTTCTTTGTGGTTCCACACGAATCTTTAGTACATGGAATCTCAATATTTAAGAGTCTTCGAGATTATTTTGTTCAAACACTATCTACACAAGAATAACCTCAGTATCACCCTAATGTATAGTCATCCAAATCTAATTATGCAGCTTAAGATTCCTTGTGAAGGGCAATTTTGTAACTGTGGTTGCTAATTATTCTATGAATAACTATTATAGGTTACAGAGAGATAGAAAGATATATTGATGATGGATCTTATAAAAAGACTGAGAGAAATAGAAAATTTGGAAATATTACTATTTTTTATTTCTGGGTGTTAAGATTATTAAAATGTGCATTGTGCTTTTCGATATTTTTTCCTGCATTTGGTATGCTTTGTTTTATAGTAAGAACAAAATCTGTACTCAAACTTTAAAAGAAATAAATAAAATTTTCTCTTTTTTAGTTTCACTCTTCCTCTGTAACAAAACAGATAATGTAAGTGTATTTTATAGATGAGAACTTTACAAATACTCAGCTATAACAATTATTTTCTATTCTGTACATTTTTCTTCTCCAAGTTAATTGTGGCTTTTCCTTCTCAATTTACCCACTGATTTACTTAAGGATCTTTTCCTGAGGTGATTTTGAAATGATCAGGATTATCTGATGGTCTGTTTATGTTTGGCAACATCACTCTTTAGAAAACATTTGAGTTTATAAGTGTTTTGAAAAGATACAGGAATTAAAAAGGAAAACCACAAATAAATTGTCCATCACTAGATTTTTTTTCAATATAAATTACCTGGTTTGTATTGTGGCATTTAATTTTGTCCGTAATTATCATAAGATAAAGAGTTAACACATAAAGGCAATTGATACAAATAACTATTTGCATAAAATGTGTTTTTGAAGTAAGATTTCAAAGGCAAAAATATAGATAAATAATTAACCAAGCCACTAAAAAAGGGTTCTGATTTGACAAGTTGGGGGAAGAAAAAAAATATCAATTATTTCCAGTAAGAATTTATGTGTTGACTTAAAAATGTTTTGTGAAAATATCAACTAAATCTTCTTCCTTATTAAGAGTATAAATAATAAAGCTCACGTGTTGATATGAAACTCAACCACATTTGTTCTAATAAACAATATACCTAAGGCAGGAATTAGCAAGAAAGCTTGACTTCAATCACACACAAAAAAATTATTGGCAATAACAAACAAATATAATACTGTTTAATTAATTTCCCAGTGATTGTTTACAACATTTGGCATATCCATATACACTGATAACACTTACCCAACATACCGTATTATTTATGTCATTACTTGCAGATATTTGTAACTATCTAATGTAGTATCATGACCAGCCAGTGTGAGAAAATTTATTCCTTAAATAGAGGCTTTCATGTGTTCATGGATTATTTTTACCTATTTATTCTCATATTTACTTGGTTCATATCATGGAGTTGATTTGCAGTATTTTTCTTGTCACTGAATTGAATCTGCCCAATTGAGAAAGAATCAGCTACAACAGCTATAGCTGATGAACACCTAATAGCTGTTACTATGCAAGTATCATGCCTGAAATAACAGGATTGTGTACAGTAGTTGATAGGATAAGTTATCAGACATCATCCCTCTTTTTAAAGGTTTCATCTTAAATCATGCAAAATACATTTTGACAACATCTTCAGGCTTCTAATTAACTTACAGTGAACTTTTCTCACATGTAACGTTTTCCTATTTTCTTCTAATTGCTATTTGCTTATTTTCTAGTAAAAGTAGAGTGGTACTACCTTTGAATTTTTGTGAACATTACTTGTGTAAGGGGACTTTAGTTTCATCTGTGAATGAGGCAGGATGACACAGACTTCATATAGCTTCTTCAGGTCCTTAGATACTCAGACTTTTCATGCAGAGACTCAACTGAGACATAATCTATGAATAATAATAACAAAAAGATATTTGTTGCTTACATTTATTGAGTTCTTACTACAGGCCGAATTCTGTTCTAAGCACTTTACATTTATTAATTTGTTACCAGTCAATTTTAATGGCAATAAATAGGATTTGGGAAGACTTGAACTAATCTGATTAAACACTGGCATTAAGAAAATCAGATAAGATTGATACTCTGGCAAAAACTTTTGATACTTGAATTTGTTTTTTTTTCACTTTAAAGAAAGATTGAACTCTATGTGTCACCAATTCAGGTATTCATTGGAAGTAACGAGGTGACATACTGTTCCTTCCACTTTCAAGAATTCGTTTTCCATATTCATGTTTTGGTAATATTTTAATAATAGTGTAGGCTCCTCAACGATTTTAATTAAATTGTGCAAAATGTGATTTCTACTTCTTCTATAGATTTTATTCATTTTCCATGTATATAATGTAGTACATATTGAAAATAGGCTTAGGGTACAGGGATTTGTTCTGAACAATACGGCGCAGCTTTGTTTACCCAGCGTACTCTTTCTCATCACTTTTGCTTCCAGACTTCAAGACTTCGTTAATGCTTTACGCCAGTTCCACTTTTTTATCCTTGTTCTGATACAGTCAGAGGACAACAGAATGGAAAGGAGGGTGCACATCTGCAAACCATGTGAATTCAAAGGAAATATTTGTTTTTGTATTTTATATATAAAAAAAAATAGCTCAGGCTTCCGATGAGAATGGCTCAGAGGCAAGCTGAACACACTGACTTGTTTGACCCTCTGAGGATCAGAATATTTTTGTACTTGAAATAAGTAATGAACCACCAAAATACTTTCTTAAAATCCAGCAGCCAATTTTCTTTATATTTTTTCTAAAATTATGACATGCTTTGCCTGTACTAGAAAAAAATAAAGATTTTTTATTTTTTATTTTAGTTTTATATATTTTTTATTTTAAGCTGTATCATTGATAAAGCTTAAAATATGAAGCCTAAAATAATGAGCCTAAAATTCTAAGTAATTGAAAACACCACTTACAGTGGTACATATATTTTTAATAAACTTCAAGAGATACTTACATTATTTTAAAATTTACTTTTGACCCATTTATTTCTGTAAGTTTTCATGTCATACTCTCCTCTTTTCAAAATTCTACTAGGACTTCAATTTTGCTTCACAGTTTATAGTCATTCTACTCAAGAAGAGAAATGATTTGGAAAATGATGTGGAATAGGATTCCCCTGCTGCTTTCAATCCAGAAGATGCTATGTGGTGAAACCCGCCTGGGGATCCCCGCTGATCTCTAATGTTCCATCATCATTGCCAAAGTATCTCCCCTGACCAGCAGTTCATTACTCTTTTTCCCCATATAGGAAACACAATTATTTGTCTCTGGGTTAGATTTTCATAGGAAAATAAAACTGTACCGTAGACCTTCTGAAGATCACCATTAAATAATTCATTCATTCAGTCATTTATTAATTCTTATACTAACACATATATATTAAATACATCTATAAATGAATTGATTATATACTTTATTAGGGCTTATGTTAAAATTGTGATGATATTTTTTGCTTTTGATTAAATGACCACTTTTATAACACACCAAAAATATGATTTTGGCTAATGTGGTTGAACTAGGTCATATTAAGATTGGAATGAAGATAGATATAACATCTTCAACTTATATTTCAGAAATCTTATTTTCAGCATTTTTAATATCTGAAAATAATGCAACTTTTAGAACGCCTCTGGCTTTTTTTATTGGTAGCAAATGTTAACGTACTTTGAAAGACAATAGTATAAAATTACATGTTTCATTCAGTCAGTCATTTATTAATTCTTATACTAACACGTATATATTAAATATGTCTATAAAGGAATTGATTATATGCTTTATTAGGGCTTATGTTAAAAGCTCTAATAAAAGCTTCTGTTAAAATGGTGATGATATTTTTTATTTTTGATTAAATGGCCACTTTTATTACACACCAAAAATATGATTTTGGCCAGGTCATATTAAAATTGGAATGAAGATAGATATAACATATATATCCAAGACCCACATGAAACTCATCACATTCAACTCATATTTCAGAAATCTTATTTTCAGCATTTTTAATATCTGAAAATAATGCAACTTTTAGAACGCCTCTGGCTTTTTTTATTGGTAGCAAATGTTAACGTACTTTGAAAGACAATAGTATAAAAATTACATGTTTCATTCAGTCAGTCATTTATTAATTCTTATACTAACACGTATATATTAAATATGTCTATAAAGGAATTGATTATATGCTTTATTAGGGCTTATGTTAAAAGCTCTAATAAAAGCTTCTGTTAAAATGGTGATGATATTTTTTATTTTTGATTAAATGGCCACTTTTATTACACACCAAAAATATGATTTTGGCCAGGTCATATTAAAATTGGAATGAAGATAGATATAACATATATATCCAAGACCCACATGAAACTCATCACATTCAACTCATATTTCAGAAATCTTATTTTCAGCATTTTAATATCTGAAAATAATGCAACTTTTAGAACACCTCTGGCTTTTTTTATTGGTAGCAAATGTTAACGTAATTTGAAAGACAATAGTATAAATATTACATGTTGGCATATATATTTAATGGTTGAGAGATTTACTTTTAATTTCTAATGATTTCAGAGATGTATAGCAAATTGAAGACGTTATTCTGCATTGTCCTTTCCCTTGATTTCTGCTTTTTTCATTGTTCCCTTATCACTAAAGTTGCTAATACTGTTTTTAAAATTTCTGATATTAATTCAAATTAATTATTAATGCTAACCAATTTTGCCTTGCAGAAGTGTTTGCATTTTAAAAAGAAATGCCTAGGAGAAGATTGTCAAATTTCTTCTCACCTTTTGAGGGGCAATATTTTAGAGGATGGATGACCTACAATGTAAGCCGTAAGAAACTACTGCTCCCATTGTTGTCAAGGCTAGATGTGAGACTAATGCAAGTAAGCCTTTGCATAAAACCTAATGAGCTCATAAAGAGATGATTGAATGCATGTGGGATCCATTACTCAATGAGAAGCTCAAGTCCAAATCAGTTTGGCCCTAATTGGCCTTTGCAATTTTACTGCTGTAGGGACAGCATGGTGTAGTAAAAAGGACCTTAGAGTAAGTGTAATGTTGCCTTGGTCACTTATTGGCCTCGTAGTCCCAAACAACTAACTTTAATCTCTTGCCTTAGTTCTCTCACATAGTTGGCAACTATGGAGCACAGCCCAAATTTGAACCACCACTTGTTATTTATATAAGAAGTTTTATTGGTGCACAGCCACGCTCATTCATCTATGTATTCTCTGTGACTGCTTATGCTCTGCAATGACAGAGTTGAGTAGCTGCAACGAGACTCTGTGGTCTGCAAGACCTAAAATATTCACAGCCTGGTACCTCACCAAAAATGGTGTTGTACTCGGCTTTAGAAGTTGCCAAACCCATGCAGAGTATCTCCTTTTTCACAAAAGTTGCCTTCGCTCCAACAGGTTGTGTTATTCATCATTACTCTGTGTGTAACTTTCTTTTGTTTGGGTCTTGATTTCACTCATGCCTGTACACTTCCAATCTCTCTAAACAGTTCCTCTTCATCCTCTTTGTTTCTTAAATGTTGGTGATTCCCAAAGCTTCATTTCTAGGTTACCTAAATTTTAACTACACACTTTCACACACAATTTCCTTAACCCCTGAACACAAGCATAATTTCTGACTGGCCTATACATTCCATTCTTCTCCTAATATACTTAACTCAATATGTTGCAAAAATGATTGAGAGCTTTTTTTAAAAGCTTTTTCCCATTAGGCCAAATTTCTAGTACTTTATCAACAACCAAAACATATGGAACACTCAGTAAATATTTGGGGAACAAGGAAAACAGATTTTTTTCACTAGGTCTCCCTCTTGAATTTGACCTATAGATTAGACTTCTCACTTCTTATTGTGTGTTACCAGTTTCATGCACAATAAAACAAATTTTTAAAAGTGCCGAATGACCTGATCCTCAAAACACATTGAAACTAAGAGTATTATTAAGGTTATTACTCAAGATTTGATCATATAAATATAGCAATTACATAAATATATCATGCTAAAGTGATGTTAAAATATGCTAAAACAAAAGAGAAAATAGAGAGATGACCACGGAGGTAGGATAAGATACTTAAATAAATACTCTGAATTCTGGATCATAAAGAAGACACGCTAACCAAAGCAACATAGACTTCAGTGCCTCTATTTAACAGAGGAAAACAGCACAGTTCTCCTAAGGAAGTTGGCAACTCCTTTGATAGACACAAGCTGTCAAATACATAGAAATGAAATACAGTCATGCATTGCTTAATGACATGGATAGATTTTGAGAAATGCTTCATTAGGGTATTTCCTCATTATGCAAACATCACAGTGTGCTTACACAAACCTAGATGGTATAAGCTACTACATACCTGCCTATATGGTGTAGCCTATTGCTCCCAGGCCACCAATCAGCACAGCATATTACTGTACCGAATACTGGAGGCAATTGTAAAACAATGGTAATTATTTTTGTACCTAACCGTATCTAAACATACAGCAGATACAGTAAAAATATAGTGTAAAAGGTCACAAATGGTACACCATTTTTTAGATCACTTACCTTGCAGGGAGCTTTCAGGACAGAAAGTTGCTATGGGTGAGTCAGTAAGTGAGTGGTGAGCGAATGCAAAGGCTGAGGACAGTGATGTGTGCTGTCGTAGACTTTATAATCACTTGACACTTAGGCTACACTAAATTTATTTCTAAAAATTTCTTCTTTTAATAATAAGTAACTTTGCCTTCTTATAACATTATTACTGTATAAGCTTTGAATTATTTTTAACTTTTTGGCTTTTTTATAATAACACTTAGCTTATGTGATGGTTAATATCGTCAACTTGATTGGATTGAAGGATGCAAAGTATTGTTTCTGGGTGTGTCTGTGAGGGTGTTGCCAAAGGAGATTAACATTTGAGTCACTGCACTAGAAGAGGCAGAGCCACCCTCAATCTAGGTGGGCACCATCTAACCAGCTGCCAGCTCAGCTAGGATAAAAGAAGGCAGAGGAACATGGAAGGACTAGATTGGCTGAATCGTCTGGTCATCATTCTCTTGTGCTGGCTGCTTCTTGCCCTCAAACATCGGACTCCAAGCTCTTCATCTTTCGGACTCTTGGATTTACACCAGGGGTTTGCAGGGACTCTTTGACCTTTGGCCACAGACTGAAGGTTGTGGTGTTGCCTTCCCTAGTTTTGAGGTTTGGGGAGGCAAACTGGCTTCTTTGCTGCTTAGCTTGCGGATGGCCTATTGTGGGACTTCACCTTGCGATTGTGTGAGTCAATCCTCCCAATAAACTCCTATTAATATATCCATCTCTCCTATGAGTCCTGTTTCTCTAGAGAACCCTGGCTAATACAGATTTAAGCATAAACACATTGCACAAATGTACAAAATATTTTATTTCTTTGTATGCTTATCCTATAAGCTTTAATTTGTTTGTAATTTTTTTAATTTTTTATACTTTGCAAACTTTTTTTGTTGAAAACAAAGACAGAAATATTTAATTGGACTTACGCCAGGGGTTTGCCAAGAGATTGACTGACATTAGCCTAGGCTTATGCAGAGTTAGGATCATCAATATCACTGTCTTCCACCTCCACATCTTGTCCCACTGAAAGGCCTTCAGGGGAAATAACACACACAGAGCCGTCATCTCCTGTGATAACTAAGCCTTCTTCAGCAATACCTCCTGAAGGACCTGCCTGAGGCTGTTTTACAGTTAACTTTTATTTTAATAAGTAGGAGGAATACACTTTAAAATAATGATTAAAAATATGGCATAGTAATACATAAATCAGTAACATAGTCATTTATCATGATCAAGTATGATGTACAATTGCATGTACCATTTTTATGACTGGCAGCACAGTAGGTTTGCTCATAGCAGCATCACCACTAACACATGAGTAATGCCTTATGCTAGGAGATTATGAGGATTATCCTGTCACTAGGTGATAGGAATTTTTTAGCTCCATTAGAACCTGACGGGACCACTGTTGTATGTGTGTTCCATCATTAACTGAACCATCATTATGCAGCACATGACTGTAGCTCAATTTTCACCTTCTTTCTTACATACATGACCACAGATCTGCACACTCTCCTCTGGAAAATTCCCAACTGCCTTAAAGCATATCTGAAAACACAAATTATGTTTCTTGTAATACACACAAAACAATTTCCAGCTAAAAAACCTTCCTGAATGATTGCCACATGCATAAAACACCCCTTGGCAATTGTGGAAAAACTAAATCTTAAAGCAAGATGTGGTTCCATATTGCAGCTAGTATTTAAAATTAAGTTGTCTTTCTTTGTCCCCTTTTTTCTGAACAAATTCACAGAGCCTGGTTTATGAGTGATATGTCTGTCTTAGAAACACCAGCCAACTCAGAATTATAGTTTGCACTACTGGGTTTGTTTGCAAATAAAATAAAAGCAAGGAGAAAAACTGAGACATAATTATGAAAGACACTAGAATGTGGAAAAGAGATTAAACCTTATTAAAATATCATTCCTAGGCATTAGCAGCAGTTCTATAATTAATAATATAACAGTTGACTGCACTAAGCGGCATAGCAGAAATTAAATTTTCATTTATGAACAGGAATAATGAGGTAATATAAAAAGATTGGGTTTAGGTTTTTCTGCTACTGAAGATTAATAATTGCCTAAGGTCTATATGCAGAATTAAGACACACATTTAGTTGTAGAGAAAGATAATTCATCAAATGTGCAAGCATTCTTTAACCCTGGACTGCAGTCATGACATGAAATGTCTGCAGTTTCCATTTCACCATTACTGGAGTCAAACTATTTCCATTATTGCCTAACTTATTATAAATGCTGGAGAGAAGCAAAAGCATCATTTTCGGAGAAAAAAAGCGATATAAATTGGCAAAACAATTTACAGGTTGCTTTTAAAAAGAAGCCCTTGGCAACATAAATATTTAGTACATTGTTCTTATGGCAGCTGATGAGAGACTTTAACATGTGTAAGGAAATTTAGTTTTCTCGAATAAAATGACAACAGAGAATAAACAAGATGTGTAAAATTCCTTTAGGAAACTATTGAAGGACTGCTGTAGTGTTTTATCTGTGTTTTATTAGCCGAGAGGTTTTACATTTATTTTGAGGTGTTTAAATTCTGTGTATGTAAACCAGATCTATTTATCCTACTCTTCATAGCATAGCATACCCATGAAGATAAAGTTAAGAAAACTTTATAAAACATTGTTTTAATTATAATTATAGTATTTATTTTATAAAAGGAGAAGTTGACTAATTACTTATGTAAAAATTTGAGACTAGAAACTATAATATTGTTGCCCTAAATTTTTATTTGTAACTCACCAAATGCCACCTGGTATGACTCTCCTATAGACTCAGTTATGTGCTGCAGTTATGTACCTCGGTAAGGTCACAGAGCAGAGAGGAAGTTGACAGTCATTCAGTGTCAAATACATAGCAGACACTTTCAATCTAGTACATTATCACGTTTGCCAATATCTCTATATGTTAGATGTTTCTATCCCCTTTTACAGACGCAGAAAGCAAATTTAAAGGAGATTTGGTATCAAAGGATTTGAACCCAGATCTGCTTGAATGCAGAACATAACATTCTTCCCACTTTACTACGTGATCCAGTTAGCCTTTAAAGTTACTAAAAAGTTACTAAAGTTACTGAGAGACAAGACTAGCTGTATTTCCTAGGCCAACTAACAATTCCTAAGCCTAGCTGGGAAAGGTGACTGCAACCACCTTTAAACATGGGGCTTGTAACTCAGCTCACACCCGACCAATCAGATAGTAAAGAGGGCTCACTAAAATACAAATTAGGTTAAAAGCAGGAGGTAAAGAAACAGTCAAATCATATATCACCTGAGAGCACAGAGGGAGGGGCAGTGATTGGGATATAAACCCCAGGCACTGGAGCCAGTAGTGGGCAGTCCCCTTTGGGTCCCCTCCCATTGTGTGGGAGCTCTGTTTTCACTCTATTAAATCTTGCAACTGTACACTCTTCTGGTCCGTGTTTGTTCCCGCTCAAGCTGAGTGTTCGCTCACCCTCCACCACTGCTGTTTGCTGCCCTCACCAACCCAAGGCTGACTTCCACCCCTCTGGATCCGTCAGGGTGTCCACTGTGCTCCTGATCCAGTGAGATGCCAACTGCCGCTCCTGACCAGGCTAAAGGGTCACCATTGTTCCTGCACAGCTAAGTGCCCCAGTTTGTACTAATCGAGCTGAACACTAGTTGCTGGGTTCCACAGTTCTCTTGCGTGACTCATGGCTTCTAATAGAGCTATAACACTCACCGCATGGCCCAAGGTTCCGTTCCTTGGAATCTGTGAGGCCAAGAACCCCAGGTCAGAGAACAAAAGGCTTGCCGCCATCTTGGGGGCTATAAGAACAAACTAAACTTACTAACATTACTAAAAACACTAATAATCATGAGATAATTTCCAAAATATAAACATATGATTTTTACCTTGAAAGATAAGCACACAGAGAGAGACACTCATTCCCACAGCTCTAGCTTACTGGATATGGCAAAGATTATGGCATGTAGATATATGGCAAAAGATTTTGTTATGGCTGTTGTGGTTTAGCATTTGGCTACCCTGAGTGAGGCAAGATGGTGATCTTGTACCAGCCAGCGCTTCTCACCTCTAGACCCTGATCTAAAAGTGTTGCTTCCAGGTATTTGAGAAACCATTTGGTAATAAACCTAAACTACAGACTGTAAGGAAAAGGTCATGTTGTTGCAGAAAGGGAAAATGGAACTCAACTGCCGACTATGCTTACGCTCAACTAGGTCATCTTTTTTTGTCCTTTCTTTCATCTTGTTTACTTGAAGTCCATGTTGCACCTAATTTCTGAGTTTTGCCAGTTCTCCAAGGTAACTATCATGGGTCTTCTAGTCATCCCCTCTGAAGACACTGAGGCTTCCATTTTATCCATGGCCACTGTTCCCTAAGCCACGATCTATCTTCAAAATGGTTTGTCATCTCTTGACTGCTGTTTCATACTCTCTGTCCTTGTAGGCTTGATTTTAAAATTTCCTCTACTCTCCACTTAATAGGGTCTGAAAAGAGAGCCAAATTCATATATTTAAGTGATTGTACAAGCTCACCCCATTCTTCCATATATTCCATTCCAACTTTTGTTCCACTGTGTCTTCACTTGCCAAGATCACCAACAAATTCAAGGCTGCTGACTCTGTGGTGTATATTTCTATCCTCATCTCACTTGTTTTCTCATTGAGTCTAGTTGATTACTACCTTTTTTTTGTGGAAACATGTCTCTCTTTGAGCTCTGGTAGCATCACTCAACCCACGTTTTTCTTTTACTTCTCTGCTCTTAGTCATGCTCCCTGATGGCTCTATAAGGAGAGAAAAATCAGCAGACACAATAATCAAAAAGTGCTTCACATAACTGAACGACTCAAGGGAGCTTAGTTATGTGTTAACCAATGAAAGATGTAAGAGAAGTTAAAAAATACAAAAAGAAGATAAAGACAATATGTAAACAAAATTGTCGTATTTGTCAAATGGAAAGCAGGACATGGTTGCTTAGAAATATCCAATTGTTGACTAGCCTTTTTTAATGTGTCATATATTTTACTCCCTCATTCTGAATGAAGTCCAGTGCTTTTTGGTTCTTTCACTTGGACTCTTAGTGGCAATTTTGAGTTTTTGTCCAAAACGTCTTTCTTTCACACTCACTCAAAATGAAGAAGTACAATGATAAGTTACTTTTGATTAGCATTGTAAATATAGTTCACTGGCTTCTGTTGTTGTAGTTAAGAAAACTGATGTTAGTTTTAATTTTTTTCTTAACTTTTAAGTAATATACTTTTATTTTCTTATGGCTTTAAGACACTACCATTGTCTTTGGTGACTGAAAAAAATGTGGATGTTATGATCCATTAAAAGTTAGAAAACCTAAAAACAATGTTTTATATTGTTTGTGAAAGTTTACCACTTCCATTTGTTCTTTTTTTTTTTTTTTTTTTTGAGACAGAGTCTTGTTCTTGTCACCCAGTTTGGAGTGCAGTGGCGTGATCTTGGCTCACTGCAACCTCCACCTCCTGGGTTCAAGAGATCCTCCTGCCTCAGCCTTCTGAGTAGCTAAGATTACAGGCGTGTACCACCACACCTGGCTAATTTTTGTACTTTCAGTAGAGCCGGGGTTTCACCATGATGGCCAGGCTGGTCTCGAACTCCTAACCTCAGATGATCTGCCCGCCTTGGCTTCCCAAAGTGCTGGGATTACAGGCATGAGCCACTGCACCCAACCCCATTTGTTCATTATGTAGTGGTGCACCACCTTCTAAGCAGTGAGTGATAAAGCAGGCAATAGCACTGTGGTCCTGGCTGGTAGGTCTATTTCAGTCAAGACTTTAGCAGGGTTAAGTTTAACGGCCTGCTCACCTAAGGAAAAATTTGCCAGAGNTTTTTTTTTTGAGACAGAGTCTCGTTCTTGTCACCCAGTTTGGAGTGCAGTGGCGTGATCTTGGCTCACTGCAACCTCCACCTCCTGGGTTCAAGAGATCCTCCTGCCTCAGCCTTCTGAGTAGCTAAGATTACAGGCGTGTACCACCACACCTGGCTAATTTTGTACTTTCAGTAGAGCCGGGGTTTCACCATGATGGCCAGGCTGGTCTCGAACTCCTAACCTCAGATGATCTGCCCGCCTTGGCTTCCCAAAGTGCTGGGATTACAGGCATGAGCCACTGCACCCAACCCCATTTGTTCATTATGTAGTGGTGCACCACCTTCTAAGCAGTGAGTGATAAAGCAGGCAATAGCACTGTGGTCCTGGCTGGTAGGTCTATTTCAGTCAAGACTTTAGCAGGGTTAAGTTTAACGGCCTGCTCACCTAAGGAAAAATTTGCCAGAGTTGAACATGATGTCAGAGTCCCATTCAAGGAAGCTATAATAAACAAAGGTACACAACTGAGATGCTGGCAAGGAAAGTGTTACAAAGGAGAGGTCTCAGTCAAAAATATTTATTGAATACTTACTATGCAGCAAGCATCCTCCCAGAACCAGGGATAAATACATGAAAACAGCAATTCCCATGCTCATATGAAGGTTCTGTTCTCTGATGTTAGAGGTGGAAGCAACAGTAAACAACGTCATAGAAGGATGTCGTGTGGTCATAAATTAGGGCTATGGAAGAAAATAAGGGAGAATAAGAGAGAGAGGTTTGGACAGTGTAATGATGGCAGGACCGGGGGCCTATATTTTATGGAGCAGACAGCCCCTTGAGCATAATCTGAAGGGAACAAGGGACAAGCCCTGCAGATAACTGAGAGAAAATATTTTCAGCAGAGGAACTGACAACTACAAATCTCATGAGAGGGTTGTGTGCTTGCTATGTTTGAGAATGACAAGGAGCCCAGGGTGGTGGGAGAAGAAAAAAAAGAGAGAGAATAGTAAGAAAGGTGATCAGGAAATTGGCAATAGAAGCAGGGCGGGGGGTGGGGTGGGCGTGGGGAGGAAGTTGAACAGCAGTGGTGCAAATGAGGTAGGGCTTATAAGTTTGAAAAGCAAACTTCAGAAAAATTAAATTTGATGGAGTTTAACTGAGTTAAAAAAGAAGAAATGATTTGCAAATCGGGCCGCCTCCAGAATCCTAGCAGATTCGCAGAGACTCCTGGGGTGCCTAGTGGTCAGAACAAATTTACAGACAAAAAAGTAAAGTGACATACAGGTATCAAAAGTGAGGTACAGAAGCAGCTGGATTGGTTACAGGTTGGCGTTTGCTTTATTTGAGCAGAGCTTGAACAGTCAGCAGTCTACGAGTGGTTGAAGAACGGCTGCTGGGATTGGCCAAGACTCAGCTATTGTTACAGGCAAATACTCCTAAGTTAGTTTGTCAATCTTGTCTGCCTGTTATGCTAATTTATAGTTCATCCTCAAGGACGCAAATATAGAAGTATGGAGTCCTTCTCAGCCCATATTTAGCTCATTCTAACAGAAGGTATAGTAGGACTTTAGCTTATACTCAAAGAAAAATCATGGGTGAGTTTTTTGTATTTTGTTTTCTGACATGGAGTCTCACTATTTTGTCCATGCTGTTCTCAAACTCCTGGGCTTAAGCACTTTTCCCACCGCAGCCTCTCAAGTATCTGGGACTACATACATGCCACACACTGTTGGGTGAGTTTTAAACAGAGGGGAAAAAAAAAAATCCTATTTGTATTTAAAGAATAATTATGACTATTGCATGTAGAGCAAATCAGAAGAATAAATAATGGAGTCAGGGAAATAAGAGGAATGTTGTCACTTAATGAGTCTGTGGTCACCTGGGTGACTTGCCATAGACTCCTCAATCCCACATACACTGAAATTGCTGCATAGGCTGGAATTGACACAACAGCTAAGTAAAGCAAAAATTGAGACTAGGAGAACTGCAATCTGCTTCTGATAAGGATTGATCTGGAAACTATCAAACAATGTATGGCAAGGGAAAGTGGCTATATAGCGAACCGGGACACCTCCATTATGATAAGTAATGATTCAGTGTGATTTTTCTCCAGCAAAGAGTATCTTCTCCAAATATTTTGCTCCTGGATGCCTAAAGTTGCAAAACAAATAGTTTGTAGCTTTCACATAAAATTTTGACCTTTCTTTGTGGTTCACTTTTAGAAATCAAATATCCAAAATAATAGAAAACCATTAAGCTGCCTTTGCTGTGAATGTACTTATATAATTATAGAAAGAATAAACAATTTTTAAAATAAAAAATAAGATGACTCAATTTTAAAGAGGGCAAAAGATTTAAATAAATACTTCACTATAGATGGTATATGGATAGCAATTAAATGAATGAAAAGATGCTCAGCGTTATTAGTCATTAGAAAAATATAAATTGAAATGACATTCAAATACTACTATATATCTGTTGGAATGGCTGAAATTAAAATGGATGTCCATACTAAGTGTTAATTAGTAAATAGAATAACTAGAACTGTCATGCACTGCTGATATGAATGTATGATTGTACAGCTACTTTAGAAAACAATTTGCAAGTTTTTCAAAATGTTTTATGTATACTTAATATATAACCCAACCATTTCACTAAACAGCATTTACCCAATAGAAAGGAAAGCATATGTTCACAATATCTTTATCTGAAGCAGAATAAACCCAAATGTACATCAGCAGATGAATGGATAAACAATCTGTGGTTTATTCATACAGTGAAATACTACTTAGCAATAAAAATAAGTGAGTTCAAAAAAGCCACATATTGTGTGAATCAATTTATATCAAATGTCCAGAAAAGGTAAATCTATAGACATAAAAAGTAGATTATTGGTTTCCAGAGTCTGTTGGGAAACGACT
Organism: Rhinopithecus bieti; assembly: GCF_001698545.2. Lineage (NCBI taxonomy): Eukaryota > Metazoa > Chordata > Mammalia > Primates > Cercopithecidae > Rhinopithecus > Rhinopithecus bieti. The sequence continues at coordinate 5,579,075 of NW_016803880.1, read as the reverse complement.
ACGAAGGGACATGAAGTTTCTTTTGGAGGCGCTGAAAAATGTTCTAAATCCAGATAGTGTTGATGCTTGCCCAACTCTGTGAATGTACTATAAAACACTGAACTGAACACTGTAGAAGGGTAAATATTATAGTATGTAAATTATTTCAATAAAGGCATTATTATAAACAGGAAAATAAACTATTGATGTGTGCTACATCATGAATAAAACAAATACAATTTTGCTGAGAAAACAAGCTATATTTTTAAAAAGTGTGCACTACATGCATTAATTCACATAAAATTATAGAAAGTGTAATCTGTTGTGACTGAAAGTAGATCAGTTTTTGCTTCTGGAAGAGGGGAGTGGATAAAGGCCAGAGGTGGGAATTACCAAAGGGCACAAGAAAACGTATGTGTATTATGGATATATTTTTTTTTTTTTTTTTTTTTTTTTTTTTGAGACGGAGTCTCGGAGTCTCGCTCTGTCGCCCAGGCTGGAGTGCAGTGGCCGGATCTCAGCTCACTGCAAGCTCTGCCTCCCGGGTTCATGCCATTCTCCTGCCTCAGCCTCCCGAGTAGCTGCGACCATAGGCCCTCGCCACCTCACCCGGCTAGTTTTTTTTTTGTATTTTTTAGTAGAGACGGGGTTTCACCGCGTTAGCCAGGATGGTCTCGATCTCCTGACTTCGTGATCCGCCCGTCTCGGCCTCCCAAAGTGCTGGGATTACAGGCTTGAGCCACCGCGCCCGGCCTATTATCTTGATTGTGGTGATAGTTTCATGAGTATACACATAAGTCAAAGTAATCAAATCATACATTATAAATATGTGCATCTTATAGTTTGTCAATTATATCTTGTATTATTGTACAACATAAATAATACATACAGAATACCAACAGTATGTAGACAAACAATGATAATTATTTTTCCTAAGCTTAAGTAATTATTTATGAACTACTTTTAAAATGAAGCTGGTGCCATTTGGGGATCAGATGTTTTAATTCCTAATTTTAGTCCTTGATGATAGAGTGTAAGTGCTCATGTGGACTCTTCCCGGGAGGAGCCCACATAATAGAAAAGTACTGGCTCTCTTACATAGTGCCTGAGTAGTGTACTGCCTTTATAGTTTGCTCAGCTCCTTTCATCTGTAATAGTCTACATGGAAAACAACATAGAACCACTGGAATCCCTAAATGAAGACTATACAGATGACTCTCAGTAACTCTCTTCGTGCTATAAACAAACAGTATAAAAATAATTACACTGTGCTTCAATATATTCAGTTGTTGAGTAAAAGCAGGTTAAGGCCTTAAGAGAAATGGATTTTTTGGCAGTTAGGGTCCGTATTATCAAACTAAAATTAAATACCAATTTCCCCACAAGCCAATCACGCATTAGGGAGACCATCACTGTTATCAATTATGTAACAGGGACAGAAAAAGTGGTTCCAAGAAGTTTCTAAATGCTTCATACTAAATGAAAGTTTAAAATCACTTGCATTTTAAGCAGAGTGATATAGACTTGGGGGGTAACAAAGTCATTTCAAAGTTCTAATCATACACAACTGTTGATAACCAAATGTTTAACATGGGAAATCGAAGGGTGAAATAAAGGTCTATAGTTGCTTTTATTTAAATTTGCCATATTTATCTCACAATAGTTACCTGACTGCCATTATTTGCATTTATTTCTACTTTAAAATTTAAAAGGAGCAGCAATGGTCTCTTTTATGATTAGCATCAACCTCTGCATGGGTTTATGAGGAAGATGCATTGCTTTGTTAAAGAAGGATGTATTACACGCTGTAAGCTTAGTATTTTACTAGGAAAAAAAAATCGGGTAAGGAGCTATGTAAGATGTGCTAAATGTACGACTTTAAGATGCTTTATTAATATAAAGAATGGAGACTTGGAGTAAATAATCATTGGTGAAAGTAAGCCCTTTAACTTATTTTAAACTCTGTTTTTTTATAATTCAGTATTTTTCAATAAGCCTTTAGGAAGTTTTGACTATTTTGACTATGCCTCTGTTATAATATTAAGAATGGAGATAAATACATGAAGTTTTACCTAAGATTTTTGCAACTATAGGAAATTAGACATTAATTATTTACCTGTGAGGTTTAGTTTTGACATTTCTGTCAAACATATATAATTTGCTTCTTAATAGAATCCAATTTAATCTCTGATATTTAAATTACAATTTACTTTGACTTTATCATTTGCTTTTACCTTCCGTTTTTCACACTGACTCTTTATTATGTCTACTCCTTATGTGATGAATTTCTGACCTTTTAAAAAAAAAAAGCATACACATTTGCAAGTTTCATGATCCAACCAGTCTTTCTGAGATGAGTATTTCACTAGTTTTAGAATTTCTCAATTGTAACTGTTAAGCAGATTACAATTAACCATCTCCCAGTTTGCTCAACCATGTAAATGCTTGTTATTTTGTTGATTATGTAAAACAGACTTTTATTCTTTTGGCAAACAAGATAGAGAGGCTATAAACTAAACATCAGAATGGGCCATAAAATTTTTTCTGTTAAATCAAGCGCCATTGCTGGCCTGAGAATATACATACAATGAAGCTTAGATAGATTTTTTGAAAATATGATACCAATTTCAATACATTTGCTTTTCTTTAATAAAAAAAAATGTGATAGATGTACTGAATTCAACATTCAGTTCACAGGGATTACCCATCAGGATTCATTCAAAGTGCTCTTAGGGTCAACTTACTTTGCAGGGGCAAATAAATCTAGCAGTGTGTGGCAAGTCTTCATGAAATAAAATTATCATTTTTTATCAAGAAATAATAATAAAAAAACTTGTCTGTACAAACTACTCCTGTAGTCCCAGCTACTCAGGAAGGTAAGGTGGGAGGCTGACTTTGGGCACAGGAACTTGAGGCGGCAGGGAGCTGTGATCTCACCGACTGGGCAACAAAGCAAATTGCTGTCTCTAAAACAGAAAGAAATCCTCACTGACTCTAGTATAAAAAGTACAACATTAAGAGGAACAGCAATGAACCTGGAAATCAAATCTATGTGGATTTTAAGACATTGGGTAAATCAGGATAAAAAAATTCTAATGTTGGTCTTAAATATTTAAAATATTGATTTACTTGATCACATAGCTGCAGAGGTTTCAGCTGTTTCTTAACCACTAGCAAGTTCAATTACTAGTGTTGAATCATCAAGTTCATTTTCTCTATGGACAAAACAATGGAGAAATCTTTGGAGGTTAAATTCTAGTTCCACGAATTAATTCAGATAATTTGGATAATTTCCAATATTCTGTCTTTGATTTGTGTTGACCAAGGCTAAATTACTCTCCGTTGGCTTATGTCTGCTGGCAGGAAAATTAATTAGAAAACCATGGTCATGGTCTTCCCAGTGCCCCAAATGCCATTCAGAATGTTCCAGAACACTTTTATTAAAAACGGAAAATCTATCAAGTTCAGCCTTATGTGAATAAACCACTTAAGCATTTAACTCATCTGTGGAGGTCTAATATAATTTGATTTGCAGAGCACATGGGGAAAGGATATAAACAGCAGACACTATGAACTATAATATATATTTTCCTTCTAATGGGGCATTAGTTGTTATAACGTTTTGAATGTGTGTTTCTTTATCCCCAAGCAGATGTACCTCACCTATCCCAACCATTGAATGTGTTTTTCAATTTACTTTTCCTGTAGGAACAAAAGATTTGTATTAATCCTGAGTTAAATCCCTGGCAATAAGCAGGGTGTAGAAATGTAGTTAATGGCTGGAGAAAATTAAATCCAAGGTCTTACACAAACACCTTCTATTGTAATCACTCAAGCTACCTTGGAACTTGATTAAACGATGAAGAAATGAGAACCACAGGTTCTTAACACATCACTACTTCCTGTCACATCTCACTAACTGAACAGTACATTGGAGATTATGACTTATATTGGTTTCAATTCCACAAGATTATAGGCACTTTTAGGTATTATCAGTAGTTCGTATATAACTGGAATCACAATTTCCTCACCCAGAGGATGGGGGATTCCAGAGGATTGTATCTGTATTTTTAAGGATCTCTGTTTTCTATAATCTATGGATTATGTTCATATTTAAGAATCTATATTATGTCTGCTTTATACTTCCAGGCACTGATGCAGGGAATTAAGATAAAATTCCTGCTGAAGATGATCATCAAGTAAAGAGTGTTCTTTGGTTTTGGTGAAACATTATATAACTGGTCACCAGATTTTTTGGAATGGAGTGCCCTTGGAGCTTTAAAAAACAGAGAAAGTAGAGAACATGCTATTAACTTCAGACTAGGGACATTTGAAGTCAAATTTAACCAAAAAGTAAATATTTTCTTGGTCTGCAATTAAACATGTTGGCTCTTATTATTGCTTATTAAAGTTGTATGTGTGTATTTCCTAAAATTTATTTACTAGAAAATTTTCAGTGGAAAGACAAGGCATATCTACCCTGGCAAAGTAGCCCAGGGCTGATCAAAAATTCAGTTTAAATAGATTTATAGGTTCCCCACAGTTTCATGGTCAACTGAATCATTCTTCTGTCTGGAATGTTACTTTTCTTTTTGAATTGTCATGATATTAATAAGGAATGAATAAGGTGAAATTGCTGCCTGTCAGTAATGAATAGGATTTTTCAACAGGAGTTTGGAAATTTTCCCTAGGCAGTTGGAAAAATGAGAGGATTGATATTGAAGCAATCAAGTAAGCATAGTGTGTGTGTTTGTGTGTGTGTGTGTGTACTTTTTCCTTGTACTACCAAAAAATGTATGTTTTTATGTTTTCATCGAGTTTCAGATTGCATCTTTCTGTCATCCCTAAGCCTTCAGTCAAGTGTACCATGTAGTCACAATCCTTGTGTCAATGGAATTCTGGACAATTCACTGATGAGGATATGAAAGGGAGATTTGAAGCAATGTCCTAGCAGCAGCATTTTGTCAAGTGAATATAGTCTTAGAGCCATAAGCAGTTACCAGGAAAAGAGTTGGAAGCAGAGCTGAGAGCAGTAAGAAGACAAGTCAGGACTGTAAGTGAAACAGACCATTTGGTGGAATGAAGCATTAGAGACTTGTACAGTGATAGATAGTAACCTATCAGGAAGATAGAGCAGTTACAAATTAGACATGAAGAACAGCACCTAAAGGACAAACCAGATACTTTGTTCAGATGCTCTATCTTGTTCTTCCTCATTGATTACATCTAAGGTGCTGATATTACTGTCTCTTATTATTTCTTTATGTATATTCTGGTTGCCAGATTTAGCCACTTTGAATACTCTCAGGTAGAGAAATTAGGAAACATATCTATAAACAACTTTGCTGTTTCCCTGCGTGCTTCTCCACTTTCTTAACAGTGCTCATTGTGAAGTGTTGCTTAAAATTTAGCCAATGTAAGGTATGCCCAGTGAATTAAGACTAGGAGGTTTCGTTTGTGAAATCAAATTGCTCTCTCTTTATATGTTCTTTTACCTTTTTATCTTATCAGATAATGTGTTAGCAAAGTGCTGCAATAATGAAATATCAAGATGTATTTATGAATTTCATTGAGAAGTCTTAAATGAACCCAAGCAGTACAAAATGATTTGTACATAGAATGTTCATTGCCTAATCATACTCATAAATATGAGTGAAGTTTTAATCGATTAGGTTTATTTGATTCATAAGTCATTTAAAAGTTTGCCTTGTGACATAAAATGCAAAATAAATAATAGGGCACAGATTAAGAATTTTCCAAAAAAAAAAAAACTCAATGGGTTAGTTTGTTCCACAAAAAATAAACTTGAACAGAATGAAAAGAAATATAGTGAGCCGTATTCTATTCCTAAAAGCAAATTGCTTTCTAATATGATGAAGTTTCAAATGTAGAAATGATAATTCACTGTGCTACTTTTAGGAAAGATATTTGCATTTTGTCATTTTAGTTCAGTGGAAGTTGGCAATTGGCAGTGAATTTCCTAACTAATTCATTTTACATGGATTAGAATAAAATGCAGTAAGTCTAAGTGTTCTATGAAACATTTATGTGACAGATCTAATTGGCCACTGGTGTACCAATTAAAGGCAGCTTAATACTTCTGGAATAATTACAACAAATACAGCTTTTAATACATTTTTGGACTTAATGAAAATAACAGAAATCTTCAAAGGCATACAACAAAAAAACACTTGGCTGATAATAGAACAAGAAATTTGAAAAGGGGGAAAAAAAACAGAGAAGGGACCAGGGTCCCCAGGTAGGTAGTTATGACTAAGGGACTAAACTATAGATACAGTAAATGTTTGGAGGCTAAGCCTGAGATACCTGCCTTAAACCAAGAACACTGCAAGGAACTAGATAGATCCCAGGAGAATAGCAGACCTCTAGCTCTGGCAAACAAAAACTCAAATGCTTCTTGGATGAAACAAGCAGTTTTGGCTCTCAAAAGTGCTCCAGATTAAGTTCAATTATATATACATATATATACACACACACACATATATGTTTACATATATATGTTTTATATATATGATTTTAGACATACATGGAAGGAAATAAAACACAATAATGAGAATGAGAAGGAAAAAATAAAATCACAAACTTACACTCTCAGGCTTATTCTATTTGAAATGTATCATCAACAGGCTATGACTATGTATAAAACATCCAGTAGGCTAAAAGGTGAAACTTAAAAATTCTCAAGGAAGAAATATTGTCTACATTGACCAGATAGATTAAAACAAATGAATTCACAAATATAACAGCAGAACTTTTAGAAATAAAAGCAGTTGATCACAATGAGTTGATTAACCAGCGGTCCCAGTTGAAGATAAAAAATGACAAATGGAAAATGGATTTGGAAAAATCACATGAAATTTATATAGGGAATAGAAGGAAGCCCTTTAATATTAAATAATCTACCAAAATCCTACAGAAATCTCATGAATAATGATAATTGGCTAGGTGCATGCCTTATTAAGATCAGGAGCATGATAAGGATACTAATTATCACTGCTTCTATTCAACCATGAATAGGAAATTTGCCAGTGTTGAGTGAAGGAGAAAATGACAAGTGTATGTGATTGAAAAGATGAAATAGCTGCACGTGATGACTGGTTACAAGAAAATCCAAAAGCTCTACAGATCTACAGACAAATTATTAGAATTAATATAAAGCTTAGCAAGATGATTCAATAAAAGTAATTTATGTAAAATTAATTTTATTTTCATATGAGAAATAAACACTTATAAGATAGTATTAAAAATTATGCCATTACAACAGTACGAAAATAACAGAATACATTTATTTTCTTAAAAGTGTGATAGACATTGAAGAGAAATTAAATTCATAGAGAAATATACTCTCTTCCTGAGAAAATATATTTTCTTAAAATGTGATTGTCTCCATAATTGTATATATTGACTTAATAGCAATTCCAATAAAATCTCAAATTGTGTTTTTTTCAAGTAAATCAACAATCTGAATGTGAAAACTGATATGGAAGATGAAATTTTGAGAATAGTTAAGATATTTCTGTAAAGGAATTATTAAAGTGTAAAGTATTTACTGTAATTGGTTACTTATATTAAATTGTAATTTATGATTCAAATTATAAATCATAGATTATATATTCCAAGCACAGTTTTTTTGGTACAGATTTTTTTTTTTTTTTAATGGAGCGATGAAACAAAACTGGAAAGAAACAGACGTGGGAATAAATTTGACATTTGCATTTGCTCCTCTTTGAAAAGTCTCTCTCCACTTCCTCCAGGTCTCTATTTCAATGTCACTTCCCAGTAAAGACTCTTCCATGCATATCCTATCAAAATTTACATGCCCAAATATCTATATGTAGTTCTTTTAGCAAACATAAAATATAACATTCTTTCAAGTATAGGTTACAATAACACACAAAAGCTTCATCAAGAAATTTATTTAAAGCATAATGTGATATTTACATATTGAAGGCAAAATTGAACAACCACACCGAGAAGCAATAGTTTGCAAACCTTTCCTTTAGAGTAACCGTTAATATTTCTTAATACATTAATCTCAGGTTCTGTTTCAAATGCTCCAGTTTATTCATGTCTAGTCCACTCTCTTTTAGTTAATACCTTTAGAATATGCAATTTTCTTTCTCATTTCCAGGTCTATGCACAAATTGTAAACTCACTTCACCAGAGGAATTGGCTTTTCCTTCTCCCTCAATATATGCAGATTCGACCTTTATCTAAGCACTGGCTGCAGGCAACATTCCTTTCATCTCCAGCCTTTAACTATATTCCACATCTGCACCAAGTCTGGCACTGAATGGCTACTTTCCCAGCCTCACGCCAGGCCGTGGGTGCCACATTACACTCCATCCATTTAAAATCATTTATTGCTCCTATTCTTTGTTTATGCCTTGTTGACATGTACCCAGACTCTAACTTCTGCAATTTATTAGTCCTTTACAATCCTACTCTTCCTTCTGGATTTATTTAGCATCTCCTCCAGTCAGTATTTCTGCATTTCTCCAACCCCAGGCAATCATATTTCAGCATGTCATTTATTTGTTATGTAACTAATGCATACATGCATAACTGGCAAAAAAATAAGCACTCAATAATTGCTTGTTGAATGAAAAAATGCTTATTGAATGAAAAAATTGCCTGTTGAATGAAAAAATACTCAACATCACTAATGATCAGGGAGATGCAAATTAAAACCACAACGTGATACCACCTTACTCATGAAGAATGGCTATAATGAAAAAATCAAAAAATAATAGATGTTGGCAGGGATGCAGTAAAAAGAGAACACTTTTACACTGCTGGTGGGAATGCAAACTGGTACAACCACTATGGAAAACAGTGTGGAGATTCCTTAAAGAACTAAAAGTAGAACTACCATTTGATTCAGCAGTCCCACTTCTGTGTACCTACCCAGAGGAAAATAAGTCATTATACAAAAAGGATACTTGCACACATATGTTTATAGCAGCACAATTTACAATTGCAAAAATATGGAACCAGCCCAAATACCCATCAATCAGTGAGTGAATAAAGACATTGTGTTATGTGTATATATATATATATATATATATATACACACACACACACACACACCATGAAATGCTACTCAGCCATTTAAAAAAATGGAATAATGCATTTGCAGCAACCTGGATGGAATTGGAGACCATTATTTATATTTATATATATATATATATACACACACACCATGAAATACTACTCAGCCATTTAAAAAAATGGAATAATGCATTTGCAGCAACCTGGATGGAATTGGAGACCATTATTTATATATATATATATATATACACACACACCATGAAATACTACTCAGCCATTTAAAAAAATGGAATAATGCATTTNACCAGCCCAAATACCCATCAATCAGTGAGTGAATAAAGACATTGTGTTATGTGTATATATATATATATACATATACACACACACACACCATGAAATGCTACTCAGCCATTTAAAAAAATGGAATAATGCATTTGCAGCAACCCGGATGGAATTGGAGACCATTATTTATATATATATATATATATACACACACACCATGAAATACTACTCAGCCATTTAAAAAAATGGAATAATGCATTTGCAGCAACCTGGATGGAATTGGAGACCATTATTTTTAAGTGAAGTAACTCAGGAATGGAAAACCAAACATTGTATGCTCTCACTTATAAGTGGGAGCTAAGCTATGAGGATGCAAAGACATAAGAATGACACAATGGACTTTGGGCACTTGGGGGAAAGGGTGAGAGGGGAATGAGGGATAAAAGACTACAAATTAGGTACAGTATATATTGTTTGAGTGATGGGTGCACCGAAATCTCACAAACCACCGCTGAAAAACTTATGTTACCAAACACCACCTGTTTCCTAAAACCTATGAAAATTAAAAGAAAAATTGCTTGTTGAGTGAATAAATGAGTGAATTTTCTATTTTCCAAATGTATAGGCTAGAGGTCAGGAACAAATTATATTTTCTGGGTATTTTTCTGTGCATCTAACATGATGCTAAGTATATAGAAAACACTACTATAGATTATTAGAATAAAAATGTATGAATTCTGTTTGTATGGGTGAGTGAATGTGTCTGTGTGCGTGAGAGAGAAAGACAAAGACAGATAAAGACAGGAGGAATTACTTGTTCACCCTTGGAGAAGTTAATACAACATTCAAAATGACAAACTTTCTCCTAGAAGGTTAAATGCCAGCATACTATGATTAAACGCTTTGTTTTCTAAGATACTTAGAAGAAAAAGTTAGTATTTAACTCATAAAACTTAAGTTTTATATTTAAATTTTGGACATTCGTTGCCTATGTGTCTAATTTATTTTCTATTTTGTTGTCTGCTTTTCAAGATGTATGTTTCAGAATAACATTTCCCATGAACTTTGAGTTTTGATTTTTGTTGTTGTTGTTGTTGTTGTTTTGATTTTTGTTTTGTGTGTGTGTGTGTGTGTGTGTGTGTGTTTGTTTGTTTTTTGTTTTTTTTTTTTTTTGGTTTTCTTTGAGACAGATTTTCACTCTTGTTGCCCAGGCTGGAGTGCAATGGCGCAATCTCAGCTCACCGCAACCTCCATCTCCCAGATTCAAGCGATTCTCCTGCCTCAGCCTCCTGAGTAGCTGGGATTACTGGCATGTGCCACCACCCCTGGCAAATCTTTTATTTTTAGTAGAGAAGGGGTTTCTCCACTTTGGTCAGGCTGGTCTTGAACTCCCGACCTTATTGTCTGAAAATTAAACTTATATGTAACTGAATATTGTATTCAAATATTTGCTTCATTTTCTATATAAATGACTTATATGTTTCTGTAGGAGAAAGTGATTCTGACAGATCAGTGAAATGCATAAAGAAAGGACAAAGAGACAGGACACATCACAAAAGATTTTTTTGAGCTATGTCACCTCTGTGGGTTTTAAGAGGTGAGTCAAAATGCTTCAACTCTGTCCTCTACAGTAGTGGCAATGATAACTAATTCTCCCCAGATTTGACAGCACAAAAGCCCTCCCACAGGTGCCCTGCTGTACCACTGGTGGCTTATCTCACTAGAAAGTTGCTCCTCTGTCAACATTGGGTGTCTCTGGAAGGAGACTTGGACTACTCTTTCCTCACTTTCCTCTCTATATCAAGACTGAACTTGATAATTTCAAAGTCCAGACCCTCCTTGCAGACCCATCCTCAACCAGGAAAGTTCCAGGACTACATGTTGTCCAAGTAGTGAAAGTGCCCTATAATGGAAAAGAGCTGACAGCATATGCAAAAGTGACAAAGCGTAAGAGTTTTCCTGGTTAGTCATTTGCTGCCTTTGGCATGTTCATAATAAGTCTGGTACCTTCACAGTGTGTGGTACAGAGTAGACACTCAAATGTTTCTGTTAAATGAATGAAAGTATTACTTGAGGCGGAAATTTGAGTAAGAATAGATGTATATGAAAACATTCTGTGGTCACTATTTGGTAGGAAAAGGGAAAAGTTAATCAGTAAGTACCCACTATTCATCCAGCTCTGTTGGGTGGTGAATGACAGTGTACAGTTGCTGTACTAAATAACAGCAACAGGAAAACACAAGTAATTACTATTTTGGCATACACTTCATGTTACTTTCTAGTTGGTTAACTCAATGCCTTACATCTCTTTTGTTAACATCTTCTTGAACACATTGTATTTTTCACATTTAATAGTGTCAAGGCTTTTCACAGTAGGGCTTACATTTGATTTTGTCACACGATAGACAATCCCTAAGACAACCTGTAATTCCAATCCATTAGGCTAATGGATAGTAGCTGCTGTGAGCAGTAGGCATGTAATCTTTTGATAATAAAGTCTAGTAAGACATAAAATATAAAAATAAATAAACTGAAAGGACTAGATTTAGCTGACATGAATATTTTGTTTTTTCCTTATAAAAGACTAGTAAATAGACATAGTCAACAGAATTTTTAGAATTACATATGGATACATATGAATAATTGCATCACACAATATTGACAAAGTTCCAAAAGTGATAAGTTTTGTTTGGGAAGTCTTGGTAACGAAAATTCTTTACTTTCTTTTTCTCAATGTTTACTTTTAAAAGCCTATTATTATTATATGTCATTGCTTATGTATTACAGCGTTTATCATTAGAGATTGTATTCAAGTGGATATTCTTAGACCATATTCTTGAGGCGTTATTGGGAATAGAACCTGCCCATGGGAGAAGTGCACCTACCATGAAAGAAGGCGAAGCATCACTGAAGGGAGTTGATATTTTCATTTTAATTTTCATTTATCTGAGTCACTCCACTGAATTGCAGAAAAGCAAGTATGTCCCCTTAAATCAATTTCATGGAGTTAAAAAAGAAATGTTATGTTCTTATAATATCTGGCTTCTGTTTTCAGAAAGCTGAAATTCTGTCTTTTGGAGAACACGGGGAGGAAATCTGGAAAACCCAATCCACCTGGTTTAGCCACCTAATGAACCATTCCATTAGTAACTAAAGATCTTTGCTTTGTTCATGTTACCTGCATTCGAACCTGAACTCCTTCAAAGAAATTCTCTTTCTCCTATTTCTATAAAAACAATGTTGCTAAAATATATTACATATCATTAATATTTTGAAGTCTCTTTATGATTAATAAATATGAAAGATAATTCTTGATGCTCATTCTGAAAGCTTCACTGCAAATATAATTGTCATCATACTTCATCAATGACCCTATATGCTTTGCTTTTTTGATAATAAAAAAGAAGTAGAGATTGTAAAAGAAAGGTGAGGGTAGAAGAAAAGAGCAGAAAAGGGGAAGAAAGGATTGGAAAAGGGAAGAAGGAGAGGGGACAAGAGGAAAGGTAGTGAGAAAGGAGAAAAGAGGAGAGAGGAGGAAAGGAGAAAGTGGTTTCTGAGGGGAGCATTGAAGGCCATGATTTTGACCCAAGGTTCATTTGCATACATACCAGAAGGCCTTGGAGGCTTGTGTCTTCATTTAAAGGATGGAGGGGATGTCTTTATTACAAGGTCACTGTGTATAGATGCAGTTGTGCAGTGAGAGTACTTAGATGTTGAGACGCCATAAATCTAATAGTCCCTCCCTGGACCAACTTTAAAATGCATGTTTTGGTGAGAAATTTACTCCAAGCCAGGCTAACGAAGGGAAAGCTTAGAGTGAATGGGAAGGAGAATAACAGGAATGCGTCCTTGATCACCACATCAGATGTACAATGCTGAGGAAGGCATGAGAAGCCTAGAAAAGAGCTTCTGAGACTCTCAGATGCTGCCGGGCATCACTGGAGCAGCTTCCCTCCTCAGAAAGCCAGAGTCACCAGTGCATTGTTTGGGCTTTGCTAGCTGCACATGAGGCAGGTTAAGGAGCTTGGGAGGCGGCAGAGCTACAAGGTTTCCAGCATAAGTGGCTGCTGGTGGGGAACTCAGCTCGAACCACCGTGACCAGCTCCCTGGCTAGAGAGTGCAGGTCACCCACGTCTTTGCCTGCACCAGTTCGTGGGTATCAGGGAGACTGGCCCACTCCCTCAGCAACAGGTCAGAAAATAACTCATCCTTGGAGGGAAGTTTCTAGGGAGGGAAGCCAATAAGGAGGCCCTTATTTCTGTTTCTCCCTGGGTCTGCCCCTGGTGCTACATATCAGAGAAAGACCTCTATGGGGTTAGGCAAAGAGGGCCAACAGAACACCTCCAATTTATTCCAAGGGCAAAGGCTAGAGGCAGGCAAAAATGATGGGCACCTGAGAGGAAAGGATTTAAGGCCAGAGTTTGGCTTCATTGATATCTGGCCCTCTTCACTCCGAAATTTGTGGACAGCTACTTCCAGCAGGGGTGAGATCACCAGGAGAAATGCCTGATGATGAAGCAGCCCGCCCTCTCCAAACCCGGGAGCAATGTCTGCATGGGCCAGTGAGTGTTCAGGGTGGGAGGGACAGAACAGGGTGTTCAATTGGATAGCATTCTTTGCTGCCCTCCTTACCCCCCAGCCACTTCTAACCAGGTGTATTAGTCCATTCTCACATTGGAATGAGGAACTACCTGAGACTGGGTAATTTATGAAGAAAAGAGGTTTAATTGACTTACAGTTCCACAGGCTGTACATGAAGCATGGCTGGGGAGGCCTCAGGAAACTTACAGTCATGGCAGAAGACCAAGGGGAAGCCAGCACTTACATGGGTGGGAACAGGAGAGAGAGTGAAGGGGGAGATGCTACACACTTTTTTTTTTTTTTTAAAGAGGGAGTCTCACTCTGTCGCCCAGACTGGAGTGCAGTGGCACGATCTTGGCTCACGGCAAGCTCCGCGCCATTCTCCTGCCTCAGCCTCCCTAGTAGCTGGGACTACCGGCACCCGCCACCATGCCCGGCTAATTTTTTGTATTTTTAGTAGAGACGGGGTTTCACCATGTTAGCCAGGATGCTCCCGATCTCCTGACCTCGTGATCCACCCGCCTTGGCCTCCCAAAGTCCTGGGATTACAGGCATGAGCCACCACGCCCAGCCGGTGCTACACACTTTTAAACAACCAGACCTCATGAGAACTCAGTCACTATCTCCAGAACAGCAAGAGCAAAATCAGCACCCTCACCGTGATCCAAACACCTTGCACCAGGCCCCGCCTCTAACATTGAGGATTACAATTTGACAGGAGATCTGGGTGAAGACACAGAGTCAAGCCATATCACCAGGGCTCTGTTAGAATCACAGCATGTTTCCTTGGAGCTCTTTAGGGAATTTAAAATGTTGTACAGGACTGTGGGGCCTCCTCTCAGTGAGACAATCTGGAGGCACCATGACTGTTACAACAGAGAAAATCGCTAGAAAATGGATTGAGATTTTTCACTCTTTTGTTCCAATGTTTTGACAATCTAGAGACATATGTATTACCAAGGAAAATACTTCCTTCAAATTCTCCTCAATATTGCAAATAAAGGGTAATTTTATTTAGCGGGCTTCCAGGAGAAGCTAATTCCCATATTAAAATTAAAACTGGTGGCTGTATCTGTATGTAACAGTTAACATTTTCCAAAATCTTTTAGTTTAATATAGCTAATATTCATAACGTTCTACATAACCCCTAAAATAGATAATGTTTTCCATGAAAGTTAAATTTTTTTAATACTCAACTCAATCCAATTATCTTTTGATGTCAGTCTGTGAGTAGCACAAAAATAAAATTGCAATAACAATTAGCATGGAAGCTGATAAAAGTAGAAATCTTCAAAAATTAACTTTTTGTTTTTAGTAATGAAATCTTCAATGATTTTAAAATAAACTTGTAATGGAACCCCTTGCATAGTATATCTACTTATGAGATATCATTTAGTTAAGTTAGTTTGAAGTAAATTTATTAAAAATATTGATTTGTTTTTATTGTATTTCAAATTAAAATGATTGAATAATAAAGTCACTTTCAGA
The DNA here is from genome assembly GCF_001698545.2 of Rhinopithecus bieti. NCBI lineage: Eukaryota > Metazoa > Chordata > Mammalia > Primates > Cercopithecidae > Rhinopithecus > Rhinopithecus bieti. Next base: position 5,563,673 of record NW_016803880.1, on the reverse strand, counting down.
TACACATTAACTCTATTTTTAATCTTTTAAATATGCTGTCATCAAATTCCTTTTAATGATAATAGGCTCTAATGGAAAAATATTTCATCTATATTTCAAGCATGCTCTACATTTTTTATAAGGAACTCTGAATCTTTTTAAATATAATAACCAAATCATTAGTAGCCTAATGATTGCCCAGAACAATAAAGCTAAATTTAAAAATACTTTTACTGACATGAATTTATACAATGAACTAAATCTTCATGAAGTTTTCTGCAGTGATACAACTTAAAAACCCTCCTATAGTATTACATACTTAATTGACACCAGAATCTTTTTAACAATTTAAAAATACTGTCTTTAAAATGAGTTCTAACACCACCTGTACTGAGAGATACTGATTGGAGGAAGAAGAAAGTCACCTATGAATAAAGCCACTTTGCAAACATTTAGTAGTCTTTAAATTCTGTTGTCTTTTAAAAGAAGAAATAGGGATTCCATTTCATGTCATGTTATCATGTTTTTTTTTATGTATAGATGGAAGACACGAGCTATAATAATGGTTAAATATACTGTATATTGAATTACTTATCTCTAATGAGCTTAGAATAAGACCTTTATGTGAGCACAAATTGTATATATCTAAATTTGAATACACATTATTCTAAGTATTTCACCTGGTTTTCAGTGAGTCTGATTTCCAACTCTCTCACATTCTTCATCTGTGTGAGCTTCTTCCTTCTCTTTTCCATTTTTAGTTAACATGTTTTCTCTAGGTTCCAGAATCCAGAAATTGGTGCATAGTATAACATCAACTTGTAAATTTTAACTTTAAATGTTGTTTCTGGATTATCTTTCTTAAGTACATCAAAATCTACTCAAGTTATAGTAGGCTATCTTTAGAACATGACTATAGGACACAGACTACAACATTCAACAGGCACATGACTTCCCCACTCCATTCTAATAGATGGTTGAAGGGTCGCAGATACTTATTAAATATTTATCCACATGAATTCCCATTTTAATGGAAAAGCAGATGCCTGAGAAAATAGCTAGAAGGTTCTTATTTCTAAGAACCTTTATGATTCCGTTTATTGACAACCAACATTTAAAATGTATTCTATTAATTGGGGGACAAGCAGAGATACAGTTTTTCAATGTAAAATTTTTTGTGTGGGTATACACAAAAAAGTTTCTTTTGGAATTATGTCCTAACATAAACTATTTGTAATCAAAAGATGTCTGATTTGGAAATAAACACTTTTAAAATGCAAACTTGTTTTGTTCATATCCTGTGGCTATCACAATTTATGTGGAGCTATTTAAACAATCGTCTTATTCAAACATATCTATATATTATATTGAGGGAGGACAACACCTTCTAGTAGAATCCATAAATAAATGTACTTCTCAGGCTTGTAACTAACATAATGTAGCATTTCAGAATGTCTTTGTCCCCAGATGCCCTGCCAGTGGAATGCTTCCTGCTGCTAAAAGTTATGCTTTCCACCTCTTTTTATAACTTGTCTGGCAGACTTGGCATGAAGGTGACAACTTAAACTAAAAATCTGTCAAAACAAAGAATAGCTAACAGGCATGTCTAAGGCTGATGTGAAAATGGAACACAAGCCAACTAGAATGAAATGTATGCTATATAGATGCTTGTTCAGAAAATAGGTATATCCGTGTTTACTGTACTGAACACATGTTTCTGGGCAACCACTTTCCAGATCTAGTGCAAGGTTCTCTGAATCCATAGTGAAAACAGTCCTTGCCCTCAAGAACATAAACATAGGAACAGCTAACATTATTGAGCTCTCTCGGTGCTCCAGGAACTCTTCCAAATGCTTTCATACGTTACCTAATATTAAGATAATTAGTCCTCACAATAAGACGATGTGATAGGTGAATTATTGTACACATTTTGTAGATGAGAAAACCGAGGTCCCCATAGTTAAAGGATCTTGCCCAGATTAGACAGATAGATACTAAGCTGTAGAGCCAGAGCACACTTCCAAGTAGACCAACCCAAAGGCTCCACTGTTACCTATTCCTCCATCCTGCCTCTTTTGCGATGTTATGAAGGAGATACACACATAAATGCAAAATTCCAACATAGTGGTTCAAGTGTTCAAGTATAAAAAGAATATTTGTGGTTTTATTGCGCACAGTGTGGACAAGAAGGGGAGTGCATTAAAAAAGGATTCTCATTCAACACAATGGAACAGGAAAGTATGTTCATCTCAGGCAAACAGAAAAGCATCTTCAATGGTACTGAATATTTTGTAAATCATGGTCTGTCCTAAATTAACTGAACTCAAGATTTCATTCATTTTAGAAAAGGTAGTAAACAGGGTGTTTTAAAACATCATTGTTGCTGCTTGTTCTTCAATGTGTTGGTAACTAATTTTTCCAAATGTATTCGTGTGATGATTAAGATTTATCACTACAAACCAGGAATTCCCCAGAAATCGAAGAACAAGAGTATAACTGTGAAAAAAGAATCTCCCATTTGGCTATGTATGCCTTTTTGTGTAATATTCCTGGGCAACACATGGTTATAAAAATGGACTCAGCTGGACGTGGTGGTTCAGGCCTGTAATCCCAGCACTTTGGGAGGCCGAGGTGGGTGGATCACGAGGTCAAGAGATCGAGACCATCCTGGCTAACATGGCGAAACCCCGTCTCTGCTAAAAATACAAAAAAAAAAAAATTAGCCAGGTGTGGAGGCACATGCCTGTGGTCCCAGCTACTCGGGAGGCTGAGGCAGGAGAATCGCTTGAACCCAGAAGGCAGACGTTGCGGTGAGCCGAGATTGCACCACTGCTCTCCAGCCTGGACAACAGAGCAAGACTCTGTCTCAAAAACAAACAAAAAAAAACTGGACTCACCTCAGGCACAAATTACCTCAACCAGAACAAAGATCCACGCTGGCAATCAAAGCCTTCCCTATTAGTGAGTGGAAACTAATTATTCATCTATAACCACTATCTGTGTCCTGTCTCCTGAGTAACCCTCTAAGAACGGAACTACAGAAATCAGTCCTATGTCTTCCCACTATTAGCCCAACTCTCTGGCTAGTCCTTTTCTACCTGAATCCCGTGTTAATTCTCCAACAAGAATGGAATCTGAAAAAGTAAAATACTGGAAATCTTACCTAGTTTTTCCTCCCACATCCCACTGAAGCTGGATCACCTGAAAGAAAAGTGGTGTAGAAATATCACCAGACAATATGGAATTTAAGATACAATGCACTTGCTATGGGTAGATAGGTATATTGGTATAATTCCTTTCTAGAGCAATTTTACATCTATGACATTTGAAAATGCCCAAAGCTTATTCAGCAATTTCACTTCTAGGTATGAAACCTAGAAAAGCTGTCAAGAGTTTGTGCATAATTTTATCATAATATTGTTATAAAATAATCCAAATGTCCACCAACACAGAAATGGATGAATAAAATGCAGTATATTTATATGGTGAAATAATATAAAGTTTAAATGGGAAAAACAAATCCATATGCATCAACATAGGTGGATACCCATATTATAATATTGAGTAAAACATTTATTTTTGGCTTAAGGGCACTTACAGAAATGAAGGGGTAGTGTTATTGTTTATGGATATATATATATATACACACATATACAGCTACACCTTCAAATTTCTTTGAATACAAGAAGCTAGAATATGATGATGAAAATCAACTTCCAAACAGTTTTACTTCTGGGAAAGGAGAGAGGAAAATTGGACTGGAGGAGGAACAAAGAAAAGTTCAAGTATTATCTAAAATTTTTTTTATAGAATTATTCTAAAGCAAATGTGATCAATCATTAAAATCGATCATGATGACTTCATGGGTGTCTGTAAGGTATATTACATGCTGTCTTTCCTTTTAAAATTAGAAAGGAAAGGCACACAGCCCAGTTTGAGGATAATGTTGAAGGCCTGGAATAGAGGGCTTGGGTTGCTGCTGTTGGAAGCCATCCCTCCTCTTTTCTCCTTTGAACTCACATTGAATTTCCTCTACTTGTCTTTAATTTTGCATTGATTAGCCCAGTACACCTTTTACTTTGTTTTCATTTTATCTCCAAAATAATTTTATGTAGTGAGAAAGGCAGGCATTACTATGTCTTCCTGTTTAAGGAAACTAATGCTAATAAAATGAGGTGACTTTGCAACATGCATGTACTGATAGGCCAAACTCTGGATTAAGTTTAGGACCGGTCATCTTTCCAGTTTACTATGTTGAGCTTGTCATAGAAGTAGGTGTGCACCATGTCACAATGGTAGCATTAACAGCAGTTGTAGCTTTTGTTGTTGATGCAGCAGTCTTGTTATCACTTTATCTTAAATACGGCTATAAAACAAATGTATTTTAGAACACTCTCCAGCTGTCTTGTGCCACAAAGATACAAGGCACTGGGAAGAAAGCAATCCACCATAATGGTTTCTTGATGGCTTTCTCCTATCAGCATCACATAGGTAGGGAATTTGTTTTGACTATGGTATGAGGTAATTTATTATTTTCTGGCTTAAAAACTGACAACTAAAAGGGGTTTTAAAGGAAAATTGTGACAGTTACAGAGAGAGCAATGATCCTATACAGAAGCCAGGCGGTGGCCTTTTCTACCATTCTGACAGACGGAAGACCTACAGTGAAGTTATTTTTTTGTCCTGTTAAACCAAATAGCTGAAGTAATTCATACTTTTTTTCTGCCCAATTTGTGCTTTGTGTACACTGAAGTATTAGAAGACAATTTTTCTATTGGGTAAAATTTACCACTGTGTGTATTGATTTCCTTTGAAGTTACTGCAATTGTCTAAGCTGTTACAAGTTTTTATAGCACCATAATGTTCATTTAAAATGACCAAAAAAGAGTAAGGATCCCGGGCAAATATAATTATAAAAGTTTACACCAATAATATAATAAACTTTGGCTTTAGGAGAATGCTCTAAAATTGCCTTTCTATACATACTACAGGCAACAAAAATGCTATAACAAAGATATTAATTTCCCTAGGACATTCAGCCTATTTGCCTAGAATTTTATTGTTGAACATATTGCTAAATATTCAGTTGCAGGAGTCTTTGCATAGTATCCCCCAAATTTACTATTTTAAGTGGTTCATTACCACCTACTGTATTTTGTTAGCTTCTGCCTGTATACCCTGCAGTTATAGTCTAAGGAAAGATAAATAAATGAAAGCAATAGAGATTCATGGTTCATATATTTTAAATATTTGAATGGCAAGTTACAGCTGCCCATATAAATTTATAGAGATAGGCAATCTCAGTACTGTAAAGGAACTTCATATAAATGTCAAGAGGCATTCAAAGGTTGTACTTTCACAAATTTCACAATGGGTAAGTCTCTCTTGACTTCCTGCCTTCTGAAACAGTACCTGTGATGCCTTCCTGACTCTTTACAGCCTCGGCAAAGGCCACGGGTAGTAAAGGTCCTTCCAGGACTGGCATGTGGTCATGAACAGCCTGTGTGGGCCACATATAGTCCCAGCTCATCTGGCAGGATTGGGATGAATGTGATGCTGTGGCCAAATGTTACTTTCAGGGACCATAAATGTCTTAGAGTATATTGTTTTTTACCTTGCCTATCTAAGAACAAATTTACATTTCGGGAAATATTAGAAGATATTTATTTTATTTCCTAACTCTCTTTTTTTTTTTCACTAAAGTTCTAAAGTCTAGCTACAGTAGTTTGATGTAGATACCCAAACAGTTATGTCTCTTATTTGTTCTTGGGGAATGACAAAGTACCATTTTTAATTTTTTTTTTTTTGAGACAGTCTTGCTCTGTTGCCCAGGCTGGAGTGCAGTGGCACAATCTTGGCTCACTGCAACCTCCGCCTCCCAGGTTCAACTGATTCTCCTGCCTCAGCCTCCCAAGTAGCTGGGATCATATATGCCCGCCACTACACCTATATTTTTTTTGTACTTTTAGTAGAGACGATGTTTCACTGTGTTGGCCGGGCTAGTCTTGATCTACTGACCTCAAGTGATCTGCCTGCCTCAGCCTCCCAAAGTGCTGGAGGATTACAGGTGTGAGCCACTGCATCCAGCCTAAATTTTTTTTTATTTTTGTGGCTACATAGTAGGTGTACATATTTATGGGATACATGAAATACTTTGATACCGGCATGCAATGTGCAGTAATCACATCATGTAAAATGGAGTATCCAGCATTTATCTTTTGTGTAAAAATCCAATTATACTCTGTTATTTTTAAATGTATAATTGAATTACTATTGACTTCAGTCACCTTGTGCCATCAAATACTAGGTCTTACTCATTCTTTCTAACTACTTTCTGTACCCATTAACCTCTACTTGCCCCTACCCAACTGTCCTTCTCAGCCTCTGGTAATCATTCTTCTACTCTCCAATTCCATGAGTTCAATTGTTTTATTTTTTAGCTCCTGCAAATAAATGAGAATAGGCAAAGTCTGTCCTTCTCTGTTTGGCTTATTTCACTTAATATAATGACCTCCAGTTCCATCCATGTTGTTGCAAATAAAAGGATCTCATTCTTTTTATGACTGAACACTACTCCTTTGTGTATATAAGTACCACATTTTCTTTTTCCATTTATCTGTTGATGGACACGTAGGTTGCTTCCAAATCTTGGCTATTATGAGCAGGGCTGCAACAAACACAGGAGTGCAGATCTCTCTTCAATATACCGATTTCCTTTCTTTTGGGCATATATCAAGCAGTAGAATTGCTGTATTTTTAGTTTTTTGACTAAAAAAACTTAAACTCTAAACTGTTTTCCATAGTGGTTGTACTAATTTTCATTCCCACCAACCGTGTACAGGGATTCCTTTTTCTTCACATCCTTGCCAGCTTATTTTATTGCCTGTCTTTGGATAAAAGCCATTTTAAATGGAGCAAGATGATATCTCATTGTCATTTTGATTTGCATTTCTCTGACGACCAATGCTGTTGGGCACCTTTTCATATGCCCATTTCTCATTTGTATGTCTTCTTTTAAGAAATGTCACCAACATGGAGAAACCCCATCAGTCCTAAAAATACAAAATTAGCCGGGTGTGGTGGCCCATTCCTGTAATCCCAGCTATTGGGGAGGCAGGAGAATTGCTTGAACTTGGGAGGTGGAGGGTGCAGTGAGCCGAGATCGTGCCACTGCCCTTCAGCCTGGGTAACAAGAGTGAAACTCTGTCTCAAAAAAAAAAAGTGTCTATTCAGATCTTTTGATAATTTTTAAATCAGATTATTAGATTATTTTCAATAGATTTGTTTGAGTTCCTTATATATTTTGGTTATTAGTATTTGTCAGATGGGTAGTTTGCAAATAGTTTCTCCCATTCTGTGGGTTTTCTCTTCACTTTGTTGATTGGATCTTTTGCTGTGCAGAAGCTTCATAACTTGATGAGATCTCATTTGTCTGTTTTGCTTTGGTTACTTGTCCTTGTAGGGTATTGCTCAAAAAATTTTTGCCTAAACTGATCTCATAGAAATCTCCTCCAATGTTTTCTTACAGTAGTTTCATAGTTAGAGGTCTTACATTTAATCCATCTTCATTTGACTTTTGTATATGGCAACACATAAGGGTCTAGTTTCATTCTTCTGCTTATGGGTATCCAGTTTTCCCAGCACCATTTATTGAAAAGACTGTCTTTCCACAGTGTATATTCTAGGTACCTTTGTCAAAAATGAGTTCACTGTAGGTATATGGATATATTTCTGGATTCTCTATTTTCATTGGTCTATGTGTCTGCTTTTATGTGCGTTCCATGCTGTTGTGGTTGCTACAGTTCTGTAGTATAATTTGAAGTCAGGTAATGTGAGTCCTCCAGTTTTGTTCTTTTTGCTCAGAATAGCTTTGTCTATTTGGGGTCTCTTGTGGTTACATATAAATTTCAGGATTTTTTTTTCTATTTCTGTGAGGAATGTCATTGGTTTGTTGATAGAGATTGCACTGAATCTGTAGATTGCTTTGGGTAATATGGACATTTTAACAATACTGCTTTCCCCAGTCCATCAACATGAAATATCTTTCCATTTTCTGTGTGCCTTTCAATTTCTTTCATCAATGTTTTATAGTTTTTATTGTAGAGATCTTTCATTTCTTTGTTTAAGTTTATTCTTAGGTATTTAATTTTATTTGCAGCTATTGTAAATGGGATACTACTGATTTTTGAATGTTGACTTTGTATCCTGCAACTTTACTGAATTTGTTTATTAGTTCTAACAGTTTTTTGGTGGTGTTTTTGGGTTTTTCATAAAACCTAAAATCTTTTTTGTAAGATCATATCATCTGCAAAAAGGGATAATTTGACATCTTTCTTTCCAATTTGGATGCCCTTTATTTCTTCCTCTCATCTGATTGCTCTAGCTAGGACTGCAAGTACTAACTTGAATAGCAGTGGTGAAAGTGGGCATCCTCAGGCGTTCCAGATATAAGAGGAAAGAATTTAATTTTTTTCCCATTCAGTATGATACTAGTTGTGGGTCTGTCATATATGGCTTTTATTATGTTAAGGTATGTTTCTTCTATATCAAGTATTTTTAGGGTTATTAATATTGTTTAGCTGTGTCTCCACCCAAATCTCATCTTGATTTATAGCTCCCATAATTCCCATGTGTCATGGGAAGGACCCAGTTGGAGATAATTAAATCATGGGGGCAGTTTCCCCCATACTGTTCTCGTAGTGGTGAATAAGTCTCAAACGATCTGATGGTTTTACAAGAGATTTCCCCTTTCACTTGGTTCTCATTCTGTCTTTTCCCTGCTGTGATATAAGACCTGCCTTTTGCCTTTAGCATTCTGTCATGATTATGAGGCCTCCCCAGCCATGTAAAACTGAGTCCATTAAACTTTCTTTTCTTTATAAATTACCCAGTCTTGGGTATGTCTTTATAAGCAGCATGAAAACAAACTAATATAGTAAATTGGTGCAGAAGTAGTGGGGCACTGCTGTAAAGATATGTGAAAATATGGAAGCGACTTTGGAACTGGGTAACAGGCAGAGGTTGGAACAGTTTGGAGAGCTCAGAAGAAGACAGAAAACGTAGGAAAGTTTGGAACTTCCTAGAGACTATTTGAATGACTTTTATCAAAATGTTACTAATGATGTGGACAGAGAAATCCAGGCTGAGGTCATCTTAGATGGAGATGAGGAGCTTCTGGGGAACTGGAGTAAAGGAGACTCTTGCTATATTTTAGCAAAGAGACTGGCAGCATTTTGCCCCTGCTCAAGAGATTTGTGGAACTTTGAACTTGAGGAAGATGATTTAGGGTATCTGGCAGAAGAAATTTCAAAGCAGCAAGTCATTCAAGAGGTGGCTTGGGTACTGTTAAAAACTTTCAGTTTTAAAAGGGAAACAGAGCGTAAAAGTTCAGAAAATTTGTAGCCTGACAAAAAAAAACCCATTTTCTGAGAAGAAATTCAAGCCAGCTGCAAAAATTTGCACAAGTAATGAGGAACCAAATGTTAATTACCAAGGCAATGGAAAAAATGTCTCCAGGGCATGTCAGAGATCTTCACCTTGATGGGCCTCTCCCAGCACAGGCCCAGAGGCCTAGGAGAAAAAAAAAGATTTCATGGGCTGGTCCCAGGGACCCCCTGCTGTGTTCAGCCTAGGGACTTGGTGTCCTGCATCCCAGTTGCTCTAGCCAGGGCTAAAAGAGGCCAAGGTACGGGTCAGGCTGTGCCTTCAGAGGATGCAAGCCTGAAGCCTAGGCAGCTTCCATATGGTGTTGAGCCTGCAGGTACACAGAAGTCAAGTTGAGGTTTGGGAACCTCCACCTAGGTTTCAGAGTCTGTATGGAAATGCCTGAATGTCCTGGCAGAAGTTCGCAGGGCTTTCATGGAGAACTTCTGCTAGGGAAGTGTGGAAGGGAAATGTGGGATTGAAGCTTCCGCACAGAGTTCCCACTGGGGCACTACCTAGTGGAGCTGTGAGAAGACAGCAACCATCTTCCAGATCTCAGAATGGTAGATCCAATGAAAGTTTTCACCATTCACCTGAAAAAGCCACAGACACTCAATGCCAGCCCATGAAAACAGTCAGAAAGGGAGCTGTACCCTGCAATGCCCCAGGGGTGGAGCTGCCCGAGGCTATAAGAGCCCACCTCTTACACCAGCATGACCTGGATGTGAGATATGAAATCAAAGAAGACCATTTTGGAACTTTAAGATTTGACTGCTCCGCTGGATTTCAGATTTGCTTGGGGTCTTTAGCCCCTTTGTTTTGGCCAATTTTTGGAATGGGCATATCTACCCAAAGCCTGTAGCCCCATTGTATCTAGGAAATAATTAACTTGCCTGTGATTTTACAGGCTCATAGGGGGAACAGACTAGCCTTGTCTCAGATGAGACTTTGGACTGTGGACTTTTGAGTTAATGATGAAATGAGTTAAGACTTTGGGGGACTGTTGGGAAGGCATGATTGGTTTTGAAAAGTGAGAACATGAGATTTGGGAAGGGCCAGGGGTAAAATGATATGGTTTGGCTGTGTCCCTGCCCAAATCTCATCCTGAGTTGTAGCTCCCACAATTTCCACTTGTTGGGGAAGGGACCCAGTGAAAGATAATTGAATCATGGGGGTAGTATCCCCCATACTGTCCTCATGGTGGTAAATAAGTCTCACAAGGTCTGATGGTTTTATAAGGGGAAACCCCTTTTGCTTAGTTCTCATTCTCTCTCTTACCTGTTGCAATGTTAGATGTGCCTTTCACCTTTTGCCGTGATTGTGAGGCCTCCCCAGCCACATGGAACTGTGAGTACATTAACCCTCTTTGTCTTTATAAATTACTAAGTCTCAGGTATGTCTTTATTAGCAACATGAAAAAATACAGTTATTATCATGAAGGGAACATTGAATTTTATCAATTGATTTTTTAGCATCACTTGAAATAATCATATAGGTTTTGTCCTTTATTCTGGTGAAATGATGTATCACATTGATTGATTTATGTATGCTAAACAATCCTTTCTTCCCTGGGATAAATCCCACCTGGTCATGATGAATGATCTTTGTAATGTATTGTTGAATTGGATTTGCCTGTATTTTGTTGAGTATTTTTGCACATATGTTCATTGGAGATATTAGCCTGTAGTTTTCTTTTTTTGCTGTATCTTCTGGTTTTGGTATCAGAGTAATATTGGTCTTGTTGAATGAATTTAGAAGTATTTCCTCCTTCTCTGTTTTTTAGTATAGTTTGAGTAGGATTCCTATTAACTATTCCTTAATGTTTGGTAGAATTTGGCAGTGAAGCCATTGGGTCATGGGCTTTTCTTTACTGGGAGACATTTTATTTTGTCTTCAATCTCCTTACTAGTTATTGGTCTGTCAGGTTTTGGATTTCTCCAGAGTACAGTCTTGGTAGATCATATGTGTCTAGGAATTTAGCCATTTCCTTTAGATTTTCCAATTAATTGGCATGTAGCTCATAGTAGCCATGAATGATCCTTTGAATTTCTGTGGGATCCATTGTAATGGCTCCTTTTTAATCCCTGATTTTATTTATTTGGGTCTTCTCCTTTTTTTTCTTAGTCTGCCTAAAGATTTGTCAATTTTGTTTATCTTTTCAGAAAACCCATTTTTTTTTGTTTCTTTATTCTTTTGTATTGTTTTATTTATTTCAAATTTACTTATTTCTGCTCTGATTTTTATTATTCATTTTCTTCTACTAATTTTGGGTTTGGTTTGCTCTTGTGTTTTCTTTTTTCATTCTTTAAGTTACATCATTAGGCTGGTTATTTGAGGTTTTTGTACCTTTTCGATGCAGGCACTTAGAGCCATAAACTTTCCTCTTAGTACGGCTTTCACAGTATGTCATAGGTTTTAATACATTATCTTTCCATTATCATTTGTTTCAAGAAATATCTTAATTTCTTTCTTAATTTCTTCATTAATCCACTGGTCATTCAGGAGAATATTGCTTAATTTCCATGTGTTTGTATAGTTTCCAGAATTCTTCTTGTTATTGATGACCAGTTTGATATCATTGGGGTCAAAGAAGATACTGGATATAATTTCAATTTTTTTTTCAAATTTTTAAGACTTGTTTTATTTCCTAACATACGGTCTATCCTACAGAATTATCCATGTGCTGAGATGAAGAATGTGTATTTTGCAGTCATTGGATAAAATGTTCTGTTAATATCATTTGGTCTATAGTACAGGTTATGTTTGAAGCTTCTTTGTTGATTTTCTGTCTGATCTGTCCAAAACTAAGTGAGGTATTAAAGTGTTTAGATACTATTGTATTGAGGTATATCTCTCTTTTGAGCTCTAATAATATTGGCTTTATATATCTCAGTGCTCCAGTGTTGAATGAATATATATTTAGAATTTTTCTATCCTCTTGCTGAATTGACCCCTTTATAATATTACAAAGACCTTCTTTGTCTTAAATCTATTTTACCTCAAAATCTATTTCATGTAAGTATAGCTGCCCCTTCTCTGTTTTGGTTTCCATTTGCATGGAATATCTTTTCCTATCTATCTCTATATTTTCAGTCTATGTTTGTCTTTACGGGTGAAGTGTGTTTCTTGTAGGGACAGCAGATTGTTGGGTCTTATTTTTTCATTCATTTGGCCATTCCATATCTTTTGATTAGAGAGAAATTTGTTCATTTACATTCAATGTTATTATTGTTAAGTAAAAACTTTTGCCATGTTGCTATTTGTTTTCTGGTTGTTTTGTGGTCTTCTCTTCCTTCTTTCCTTCCTTCCTGTCTTCCTTTTAGTGAAGGTGATTTTCTCTGGTGGCATGCTTTAATTTCTTTTTTGTAATATTTTTTATATCCTTTGTATGTTTTCTAATTTTTCATTACCATGATGCTTGCAAATACTATCTTATAACCAATTATTTTAAACTGGTGACAATTTAACACTGATTGCACAAACAAATAAATAAACAAACAAAAAGCTTTTCTAGGCACATGGTGCAAGCTGTCAGTGGATCTACCATTCTGGGGTCTGGAGAACAGTGGCCCTCTTCTCACAGGTCCACTAGACAGTGCCCCGGTAGGGACTCTGTGTAGTGGTTTTGATCCCACATTTCCCTTCTGCACTGCCCTAGCAGAGGTTCTCCACAAAGGCCCTGCCCCTGCAGCACACTTCTGCCTGGGCATTCAGGCATTTCTGAAATCTAGGTGGAGGTTCCCAAAACTCAATTCTTGATTTCTGTGTGCCTCAACACTTTCTGTGCAGGCCCAACACCACATGGAAGCTGCCAAGGCATATGACTTCCACCCTCTGAAGTCATAGCCCAAGTTGTACATTGGCTCCTTGTAGCCATGGCTCTAGAAGCTGAGACACAAGGCATCAAGTCCCTAGGCTGCACACAGCAAGGGGGCCCTGGGCTTGGTTCACAAAATCACTTTTTCCTCCTGGGCCTCCAGACCTGTGATGGGAGGGGCTGCTGTGAAGTGAAGGTCTATGACATGGCCTGGAGAAATTTTCCCCATGGTCTTGGGGATTAACAATAGGTTCCTTGCTACTTATGCAAATTTCGGCAGCCAGCTTGAATTTCTCCTCAAAAAAGCAGGCTTTTTTTTTTTTTTTTTCTACTGCATCGTCAGGCTGCAAATTTTCTGAACTTTTATGCTGTTTCCCTTTTAAGCCTCATTGCTTTTTAACAGTACCCTAGTCACATTTTGAATGCTTTACTGCTTAAAAATTTCTTCTGCCAGATACTCTAAATCATCTCTCTCAAGTTCAAAGTTCCACAAATCTCTAGAGCGGGGGCAAAATGCCACCAGTTTCCTTACTAAAACAACAAGAATTACCTTTGCTCCAGTTCCCAACAAGTTCCTCAGCACCATCTGAGACCACCTCAGCCTGAACCTTATTGTTCATATCACTATCAGCACTTTTACCAAAGCCATTCAATAAATCTCAAGGAGGTTCCAAACTTTCCCACATTTTCCTGTCTTCTTCTGAGTTCTCCAGACTGTTCCAATCTCTGCCTGTTACCCAGTTCCAAAGTCGCTTCCACATTTTCCGGTATCTTTTCGGCAACACCCTACTCTCTGTACCAATTTACCGTATTAGTTCATTTTCATGCTGCTGATAAAGTGTATCTGAAACTGTGAACAAAAGGAGGTTTAATTGGACTCACAGTTTCACATGGCTGGGGATGCCTCAGAATCATGGTGGGAGGGAAAAGACACTTCTTACATGGTGGCAGCGAGAGAAAAATGAAGAAGAAGTAAAAGCGGAAACCCCTGATAAATCCATCAGATCTTGTGAGACTTATTCACTATCACGAGAATAGCATGGGAAAGACTGGCCACCATGATTCAATTACCTCCCTCTGGGTCCCTCCCACAACATGTGGGAATTCTGGGACATACAAATCAAGTTGAGATTTAGGTGGTGACACAGCCAAACCATATCAGACTATGTATTTTCAAATAGCCAGTTTTCAAGTTCGCTATTTCTCTCTTGTGCTCTATCAATTCTGCTAAGAGACTCTGATGCATTCTTTTTTTTTTTTTTTTTGAGACGGAGTCTAGCTCTGTCGCCCAGGCTGGAGTGCAGTGGCCCGATCTCGGCTCACTGCAAGCTCCGCCTCCCGGGTTTACGCCATTCTCCTGCCTCAGCCTCCCGAGTAGCTGGGACTACAGGCGCCCGCCATCTCACCCGGCTAGTTTTTTGTATTTTTTTTAGTAGAGACGGGGTTTCACCGTGTAGACCAGGATGGTCTCGATCTCCTGACCTCGTGATCCACCTGTCTCGGCCTCCCAAAGTGCTGAGATTACAGGCTTGGGCCACCGCGCCCGGCCTGATGCATTCTTCAGGATGTCAATTACACTTTCAACTCTAGAATTTCTGCTTTATTCTTTTTCATTATTTCAAATCTAATAAAATTCTGAATTATTTCTTTGTGTTATCTTGAATTTCTTTGTGTTTCCCCAAACAGCTATCTTGAATTCTCTCTCTGAAAGGTCATGTATCTCTGTCTCTCCAGGATTGGTCCCAATTGCCTTATTTAGTTTATTTGGTGAGGACATGTTTTCCTAGAGGGTCTTAATGCTTCTAGATGTTTGTCAGTGTCTGGGCATTAAAGAGTTACCTTTTTATTGTAGTCTTTGCCATCTGTGCCTGTCTTTCTTGGGAAGATTTTCCAGACATTTGAAAGTAGTTAGGCCCCAAGCCCAATAATTGTGTGGTTCTTGAAGACTCACAGAAGTACCACCTTGGTGGTCTTGAATAAGATCCAGATGAATTATCTGGATTTCCAGGCAAAGACTCTTGTTTTCTTTTCTTAGTTCCTCCCAAACAAATGGATCCTCTCTCTCTCTGTGCTGAGCTGCATGGAGATGGGGGTGGAGTGATGCAAGCATCCCAGTGGCTACCACCACTGGGACTGCTCTGGGTCATATCTGAAGCCAGCACAGCATTGGATATCACCCACGGTCCACTTTAGCCACTACCTGGCTTCTACCTAAGTTCACTCAAGGCCCTATAGCTCTACAGTCAGCAGGTGGGGAAGCCAGTCAGGTTTGTGTCTTTCTCTTCAGAGCAGTATGTTCCCCAAGCCTTCAGTATCTCCAGAAGTAGTGTCTTAGAACCAGAGATTAGAGTCAAAAGCCTTAGAAATCTACCTGGTGCACTATCCTCCTGCAGCTAAGCGGGCCTTCATCCCATAAATCCAAGTTCTTTCCTCTCTTCCTTCTCCTTTCCATAGGCAGAGGAGACTTAGGGCCCAAGGGCTCTTCTGCCAGCCTGTGGTGAACGCTGCCTGGCCTGGGACTCACCCTTCAGGGCAGTGGTCTCCCGTTTGGCCCAGCAAAGGTCCAGAAATGCTATCCAAGAGCCTATACCTGGACTCAGGGACCCTCAGTCCTGCTCAGTACCCCACCCTGCCTTGGCTGAGCTTACCTAAGGTGCAAGATAAAGTCCCTTTCACTTTCCCTCTCCTTTTCTCAAGCAGAAGAGAGTCTTTCACTGTAGCCACCAGAGCTGAGAAGGTTCTAGGTCTCACCTGAAGCAAACATATCTCAGAGTCTTACCCAAGACCCATGGTATGCCTGGGTATTGCTGTTGATTTTTCAGGCCCTACGGTCTCTTTAGTGAATAGGTGATGATTCCTGGCAGGAATGAGCCTTTCCCTTCAAAGCAGCAGGTTCCCTTCTGGCCCAGGGTATGTCTAGCAGTGTCATCCAGAAGCTGTGACCTGGAATGGGGGCCTCACGACTCTCTGTCCAGTGCCTTATATTACTGTGACTGAGCTGGTATCCAAGATGCAAGAAAAAATGCTCTTTACTTTTTGCTCTCCTCTCCTCAAGCAGAAGGAAAAAGTCACTTTCATTGCTGTGAGCTATGCTGTCTGTTATTGAGGGAGGGGTAGTGCAAACACTTCCTTATCTCACCCAGTTGGTGTCTCCCTAGCTGACATGCCACCCTAGTCCACTGGCTCTAAGCCCTTCCCAGAGCTAGGACTTGCCTAGGAATTGCACTCCTTGTGTCCTTGGCTGCCTTTCAAGTTTACCTGGGACCCTAAAACACTTGAGCCTGCAGAAGTGAGTCTTCTTGAGAACCTCAAGTTCCAGCCACTGGGATGGGCAATTCTCCTCAGCGAGGGCCAGCCCAAGTGTTTTCTCCATGGGCAGGTGCCTGCTGAGACAAGCACAGCTTTGCTCTTGACTGTGGCAGGGCAGCAGTGAGTTCAATGCCAAGTCCCCCAGTCGCTGTGCTCCCCTCACTCCAAGTGCACATATTCTCTCTTCATTCCATGCAGTTGCTGCGCAGGAATGGGAGCAGAGTAGCATCAGCAATTCAAGACTGTCTTTCCTACCCTCTTCAGTGCCTCTTTTAGCAACATGAAGTTAAAACCAGGTACTGTGGTTGCTCACCTGATTTGTGGCTCACATGACAGTGCTTTTTTGTGTGCAGATCGTTGTCAAAATGTGGTGTTCCTGTAAGAGGGATGATCACTGGAAGCTTCTACTCAGCCATCTTGAACCACTTCTTAAAGTACCTTTTTTTTCCTTCATACATGACCACCATTTAGATTTGCTTCACCAAAGCACAAAAAGTGTAATTCAGATTGAAGATTTTATTCTGTATTTTTTTCCTGCTTCCTATATCTTTAACCTTTTAGCCATTGGGGAGTGGAGAGAAATATAATCTGATACAGCCTGTTAGAATGACCATTAATACCACCCTCATATCAGAGTTTACTCAAATTTAAATTATTAAATTTTCAAATTAGGATTTTCTATTCTATCCTCAACCACATTTTAAGTATTCATGAATATCTTTTATAAGCTTTAAAATTATTTTGTAAAATGAATATAGGACTCTCCCATATTTGTGCTTTGTTCCTAACTAAATTCATGTCTGGGTGATTAAAAAAAAGCAAAGTATACCTCACCTTCCGTTTTATTTTTCCTGCTTTATCTTACTACTGTATTTCCCTTGCTTTACCTAGTCAGAAGCTAACATATTTCTCTTTGAAAAGATTCAAAATAAAATTCTAAAGCAAATTCCTGATTAGTAATGAGGTTAAAATTAAAAAACAATATTGCCTTGGAGAAAATTTCTGTCTTCCTCTTTGAAATGAAGCATTATCACACAAGAGAGAAGTACCACCTTGAAAGAAATCCCATGAAAGCTTATTTGGCAAAAGCTTCTTCCCTGCTGTGTCTTTATTGATGCCTTCAAGCTTCACATCCGTGTTAGATATATTTGTAGGTATTAAGGAGACAGAGCATGCAGTCCAATGGAGTTACACAGTTTTAAGAAGTCTCGAGCTAATCAATTCAACAGATAGAGAAGTATTACATTTCCAAAATGATTTTATATGAAATGAGACACTTTTGAAGTAGTACTGAGACATGCACACAATAACACTTTAATATGTGTTTTAAAAAGAAGCTTAATAAATATAATAAGCTTTTATTAATTAAAATTTGAAGTAAATATCTCTTCAGTACAGAATAGATGTGAGATGAAATCTAAGAGGCTTAGTAAAGAGAATATATATAAAATTCTGGTTTTATATAGTGGAGAAAAAATATATAAATCAAATAAATTATGATGATTATCACCTATGCAAAAATATACGAGATTTAACAACTGATTCAAGATTTCAAGCTAGGAAACAAAATAAAATGAATGTATTGTGTTTCTCCTTTATGGATTTCTTCATTTGCAATTTCATTGAAAATGTGTGCTCTCTACTCCTAAATATATGGTGTGGAAAAAATAAAAACCTAATAGGTGGCATGCCCATAAAGTGTATTTTAGAAAATTTAGGTAATCTTAGGAGAAATTATGAATAAGAATTTTTAAATTCAAATATGAACCTACAGCAACCATAAGGTGTGAGCAGGAGGCGGAGAATCTAGATTTCAGACCATGAAGGGCTGTTGCAGTAAACCAAGAAAGCTACAGAGGACATGGCAGAACTGCAGACATTTGCTGAGACCAAATAAAAGGCAACATCAACAACAACAACAAAAACACAGTAAAACTCCTAAACAGACTCACGTTGTAATCTCTAGCGTAACCAGTAAAGAACAGAAATAGAATGCATAACCAACAAGTTGATAGAAAAGATGGAATAATAAAATATTGTGCAATTTATTAATATGAACATTATGTTGGTATAAAATTAACTATTTCAAAATAAAAGTAAAATCACATTCCCCTTTTACATATGATCACAATAAATATCTTACATGAACTAAACATTCGTATATCAAAATAAAGTGATAAATGTGAAGGAAGAAAATATTGTTGAATATTTGTATCATATGCAAAGGTTCTGAGAATGAAGGAGCAGTTCTGTGGATTTTCATTTAATAAAATCTTTAAGCATCTTTGTATGAATTGGCTTTTAAACATCTACAAAGCAAATGATAAATTTAAAAGTTACAATCTATTATTGTATGTATGTGAAAGGAAACAAAATGGATTACAAAAATATCTATTAAGAACGTCTAAAGGATAGATGATAGTAGGATTTTGATTTGTTACTTTAAAAATATAGAGCAACAGGTATCAATTGTTATATACCCAATTAGAAAATAGAGAGGAACTGTTAATATACATAAATTGCATTTTTTTGTACAAGGGTGTGGGGAGAAAGACACGCATAAAATTAATAGAGGACTATAAAATAGCACCATTTTTCTGGAAGTAAATTTGATATTATACATCTGAATCTAGCAACTCCAGTTCTGAGATTTACCTTAAGGAAATAATCAAATATGTACCCAAAGATGATGATGGTAACAGTGAGAAATTGCTTATAACAATAAAAACTTGGAAACTTGAATGTCTAATATCAAAGTGTTAGGTACACTAAATACAGCATATTCATAAAATGGAATATTATATAGCAATTTTAGTATATCAACCTAAAAAATAGTATACAGTCTATTGGAAAACCCCATTTATTAACAATTTTTGGAGCATCAGTTCATTTTGTAACAAAAGTATTTACATATCTAACTGCATATACATAAAAACACACATGCATTAAAATATCTGGGAAATTACACATCACATGGTAACAACAGAAATATATAAATAGTGGAATTCTGTAATACATTTTGTTTTGCTTATACATATATTTTTCTCAGTAAATATGTATTATTTGCATAATAAGTAATAAAAATACTATCCACAACCACAGGGTAGAAGCAGCTGCAGAATTCAGTTCACTTCCCCAAGGTTCTTCCATCTCTAGAGTTTTAACCCTCCACATGTCCGCTGTATTCAATCTATGATTTCTCTATTTTATTTCACTATTCTAATGAATTTCAGAAGGAGCTTTGCTCTGCCACCAGCTATTTATTTCTCCCGGAAGCGAAGTCTGAAACCTTCATTAAGAAAGGCTTATTTTTTGTGATAACTGAATGATAATGAAAATGAGAACTTTTGTTAAATTTCAAATTTATATTTACATAAATGTACAACTACCATAAACACAGTTTCTTTTGCTTCAGTTTATAATTAATCTTAATTAGAAAATTGGAAAATCCCAGAGATGTGGCCATGATCACCCAGTAGCATTCTTGTGTCATTGTGATACTGGGCTTTACAGTGAGTCTCTTCAATATGTCACTTGTTCATAAGTAGTGAACTGGTCACATATCTTGTTTCCAAAAAGCATTACCATTTATTAAGTATCTAATATAACAAGTTTTTTATATTAAATAGTTCTAATTATCTCAAAAACCACATGTAAAAGATAAGGAAACTGAGGTTCTGGGAGCTTAACATAATTCCCCTGGGTCACAAAAGCAGTAAATCAACTAAACCAGGATTAAAACTCATATCTGCCTAACTCTGAAATAAATACCTCCTTATACATTTAGAACATTTTTATGGTATCCTTCAGCGAATCAGACAAGTTCCGACCACATCGAATTTTAGTTGACTGTTTTTCTACAGATCTACCTACTTTTCAGGCCCATGTGTTGTTGGCTTTGTAAAAATGTTGCCAGTGCCCTCTATGGGACGTTGCTCCAGTTCCTCATTGCTGCAGGGATGCTTTGGCATTGCAAAACTGTTCTCCAATGTGACTGATGTGGTTTGGCTGTGTCCCCACCCAAATCTCATCTTGAATTGTAATTCCCACAATTGCCACATGTTGTGGGAGATGCCAGGTGGGAGGTAATTAAATCATGGTGGCGGGTCTTTTCCATGCTATTCTCATGACAGTGAATAAGTCTCATGAGATGGTTTTATAAAGGGGAGTTTCCTGGCACATGTTCTCTTCTCTTGTCTGCTGCTATGTGAGATGTGCCTTTCGCCTTCTGCCATCCTTGTGAGGCCTCCCCAGCCATGTGGAACTGTGAGTCCATTGAGCCTCTTTATTTTGCAAATTGCCCAATCTCAAGTATGTCTTTATTAGCAATGTGAAAACAGATTAATGCAATAAATTTGTAACAGTAGAGTGGGGCACTACTGAAAAGATTCCCAAAAGTGTGGAAGTAACTTTAGAACTGGGTAACAAGCAGAGGTTGGAACAGTTTGGAGGGTGCAAAAGAAGACAGGAAAGTGTGTGAAAGTTTGGAACTCCCTAGACATTTGTTGAATGGCTTTGACCAAAATGCCGGTAATGATATAGACAATGATATCCAGGCTGAGGTGCTCTCAGATGGAGATGAAGAACTTGTTGGGAACTGGAGCAAAGGTGACTCTTGTTATGTTTTAGCAAAGAGACTGGCAGCATTTTGCCCCTGCCCTAGAGATTTGTGGAACTTTGAACTTGAGAGAGGTGATTTAGGGCATGTGGAGGAAGAAATTTTTTTTTTTTTTGAGATGGAGTCTTGCTTTATCACCCAGGCTGTGGTGCAGTGGCGCTCTCTCAGCTCACTGCAACCTTTGCCTGTGGGTTCAAGCAATTCTCTACCTCAACCTCCTGAGTAGCTGGGATCATAGGCACCTGCCACCATGTCTGGCTAACTTTTGTATTTTTAGTAGAGATGGGGTTTCACCATCTTGGCCAGACTGGTCTTGAACTCCTGATCTCATGATCCACCCACCTTGGCCTCCCAAAGTGCTGGGATTATAGGTGTGAGCCACCACGTCCCACCTGGAGGAAGAAATTTCTAAGCAGCAAAACATTCTAGAGGTGACTTGGGTGCTCTTAAAAGCATTTAGTTTTAAAAGGGAAACAGAGCATAAAAGTTTGGAAAATTTGCCAAGATCCCATTTTCTGAGGAGATATTCAAGCTGGCTGAAGAAATTTGCATAAGTAGTGAGGAGTCAAATGTTAATTAGGAAGACAATGGGGAAAATGTCTCCAGGACTTGTCAGAGAACCTTGAGGTAGCCCCTCCCATCACAGGCCCAGAAGCCCAGGAGGAAATAATGGTTTCATGGGCTGGGCCCAGGGTCCCTCTGCTATATGCAGTCTAGGGACTTGGTTCCCTGCATCCTAGCCACTCCAGCCATGACTAAAATAGGCCAAGGTACAGTTTGAGCTGTGGTTTCAGAGGATGCAAACCTCAAGCCTTGGCAGCTTCCACACTGTGTTGAGCCTGCGAGTGCACAGAAGTCAAGAATTGGGGTTTGGGAATCTTTGCCTAGATTTCATAGGATGTATGGAAATGCTTGGATGCTCAGGCAGGTTTGCTGGACGGGTGAGGTTTTCATGGAAAACCTCTGCTAGGGCAGTGCAGAAAGAAAATGTGGGATCAGAGCCCCCACACAGAGTCCCTACTGGAGCACTGCCTAGTGGAGCTGTGAGAAGAGGGCCATGGTCCTCCAGAGCCCAGAATGGTAGATCCACCAACAGCTTGCACTGTGTACCTGGAAAAACTGTAGACACTCAATGCCAGCCCATGAAAGCAGCCAGGAGGGAGGCTGTACACTGCAAAGCCATGGAGCGGAGCTGCCCAAGACAATGGAACCCACCTCTTGCATCAGTGTGATCTGGATATGAGACATGGAGTCAAAGGAGATAATTTTGGAGCTTTAAGATTTGACTGCCCCCGGATTTTGGGCTTGCATGGGGCCTTTAGCCCCTTCATTTTGGCCAATACCTCCTGTTTGGAATGGGTGTATTATCCAATGCCTGTACCCACATTTTATCGAGGAAGTAACTAACTTGGTATTGATTTTACTGGCTCATTGGCAGAAGGGACTTGCCTTCTCAGATGAGACTTTGGACTGTGGACTTTTGAGTTAATCCTGAAAAAATAACTTTTATGAATTTCTCTCTCTGTGGCCTCAGTCATTTTGAAAGTTGATTTTTCAGAATCTTTTCTGTCTTCTCCCCAGATTCCAGGTAATATATAGTCTTTCTCCAAACACTCACCATTACTAGCTGTTTTCTTTGCTTACTCTCTTTTCATACTCTTCACCAACACCTCCTTCCCAAACCTGGGCTGCCTGCACGTGGATCATTCTTTTTTTCCTTTTTATATGGTCTGCTGAGAAGGATTATCTGTTTTTTTGTCTGAATGTGTTTCTTCTCAGGAATAATTTTCCTCATGATCTCTTGAATATGTTTTTCATATTGTTGTTAAATAATGTATGATGACTAAATGTCTACATTTTCTAAGACCCACACATTTTTACAATTATACACATGTTTTTGTTTTCTCTAAATGCAAATTTTCAAATGGTCAAATGAAGTAAGAGCCTTGCTCAATTTATTGACCTGCACTTTTACTCCTCATCTCTATTCCATGCTAAAGTAGAAGAAATCAAAGGATTTTCATAAAATCCTGTACATGATTTAAAATTGAAAACCTACATTTTTATGTAATTTGTGCTTTAGTTTATCATTGTAAACAAAACACTAATCAATATTTTTTCAATAAAATTTTATCCACTTTGGTTCAGAAGCAAATTTAGAGTCATGTGATGAAAATGATCCATGCTTACAGGATTGCTAGTTTTACATGGATTATTCATAGCAACTTAACTACTGGTCGCCTTCTTATTATTCATTGTCCCATACATTTCTAAGTCATGTTCTCCAGCTAATAACAATGAAACTTTCATGTTAATATTAGCTAAACTTGTTAGTGAGGTTATATCTTCTGGGACGAAGTAAAAACAAAAGCTATAGAATGCATTTGCAAGCCAGATAGATATAATATGAAGATTTATTAGCTTTTGGCATCGTAACACATTTTTCCTCCATTGATTCAAATAATTCAAATAATTGTCTGAGACAGTTTCATTAAAAAATAATGAATAAACTCAAAATTCATGGAATTTCTGAATCTAAGTGTAGACTTATAGTAAAGTTGTAAAATCACCTTGCTTTTGTAGTCTGACCATGATATGCATAGCAACTGGAGGAAATGTATGAACCAGAATGAATTGAACAAGTAAAGATTTTATTGCAATAAGAGATAATGAGAAAATACAGTTTTAAACTGTTTCTCTGAGCAATAGCCAAGGGCTATAAAAACATGTCTGTTGAGGGGATCATGGAGACAGAATGTGGCTAAGAGAGACATGAGATAGAGTCGTTGTATTGGTCCATTTTCACACCCTGAGAAGAAACACATTCAGAAGGGGAAACAGATAATCCCTCTCAGCAGACCATATGAAAAGGAAAAAAGAAAGATCCACATGCTGGCAGCCCAGGTTTCGGAAATAGGTGTTTGATGGTGAGGAGTATGAAAAGAGAGTAAGTAAACAAAATAGCTGGTAATAGTGAGTGTTTGGAGAAAGACCATAAGTTACTTGGAATCTGGGGAGAAGCCAGAAAAGATTCTGAAAAATCAGATTTCAAAATGATTGAGACTACAGAGAGATAAATTAATAAAAGGTATTTTTCTTTGTCTTCTATATCATGCAATGTTTAACTTTGCCATCCACATTTGGCTACGACAGACTATGTATTTTGGTTGTTTGCATAGATTTCTTCTTATTGTGATTCTCTGCTGAGATGGATCACAGAATGGCTCAACTTTAAAACTGTTGTAATTAACATTTATAGCTAATATATAAAAATAAGTAACAATCA
Source organism: Rhinopithecus bieti (assembly GCF_001698545.2). NCBI lineage: Eukaryota > Metazoa > Chordata > Mammalia > Primates > Cercopithecidae > Rhinopithecus > Rhinopithecus bieti. The sequence continues at coordinate 5,539,241 of NW_016803880.1, read as the reverse complement.
TGTAATATTTAATATATTCACATAAGTATACATAAATCCTGTTCCATGAAAAAATGTGAAAAACATTTCAAATAACCTAATGTACATAGTTTAGTAATAATACTAAGTGACCAGAAAATTATTGGTTTAATGACAATCACAACATAAATGCACACATTTTTTGTTTTGGTAGAATAGTTTTAAATTTCACATATAATCACTTTCATTTTTATATTAAAAGTGAAGAGTCTACAGAAATTACAATGGTAATTGTGCTATAGCAACCCATAGAAAGGATAACTAGAAAATATGTCTTTGCACACTGTATACTGCTACGTCAATTTTGTGGCTTATGCATTTTAAGAAATTAAACTTTATTATTTCAAGAGGAGATTTATTTGAAAATCAATTGAAGAAGAAAACTAAAACTTATATAAGAAAATATTGATATTATATGCACATTCACCTAAATGTGATGATATTAATAATAGAAATAGTTGAAATTGATTACATAGGAACAAGGTATTCTTTCCATAACCTGTAGACAACATATTTTTAAGAGTGTCATGCTCTACAGACTGAGCTAGCTGGGCAGTCACAATATTTTAAAATTAACCAAAACAATCAATAAATTAAAACAGTATATTTAAATAGGTCATGTTTTTCTAATTAATTTATTCATTTATATATTATTTGTGTATGATTTATACATATATACTGTACGTATATATGTTAGACAGGTATGTTTTTTACATAAGTGTGGGGAGAGAGAAAAAGGAGGTATTTACTACTACTTAGTGATATTACTGCTAGCATCCAAATTGATAAGTTCAAACCCTAGATAAATGAAAAAATATCCAAGGTTATTAGGGAGATGAACAACCAGAATATATTCTTATTCTTATGTAAACTAATGCAATGTTAACATAAACATTGATTATGTTACAGATTTATATTTCTTCCTCACAATAGCAAGAAGAGTAGGAATTACATACTGTGCACAGTGATGTTTTTGCCTCTCTGAAGAGTTAAAGTCAAGTATACCATATTTAATCACAGAATATGAAACATAATAAGTCACATATGAAAAAATATGCAAGACAGTTGAAAGAAAGAAATGAAAATAAAAAGGCAGGAAGAATAAAGAGAAAGAAGGAAGGGGAAGAGGAGAAGAGGGGCAGAGGGAGGGAGGAAAGGAAGACTGTTAGCACCACACAAGCAAATAGAATGCAGAAGTCAGCAGTATGCTTCCAAAGGCAAGAGAAAGTCATAACTTCCCCACTAACTTCCCAACCCCTTTCACCTCCCAGGCAAAAGCAATTAGGTTTCAGGCAGAGGATGATTAGTGGGGCAGAAGTTACTGAGGTTAATTGAAGAGTAAAAAGCAGCAAGATTGGGACACTGATTGGTGGTTTTGGTGGGAGTGGTAGAGACCCAGGCCTTGCCAATAGGCAGTGCGCCAGAAGGGAATCTCTGGGAGAGGAAGCCAGCCGCTGCACACAGACTAGAGGACAGGGGCCAGAGTCACTGCTGGGATAGCTGTGCTCATTGAATAGGACCACCAGTAATGATGCCCACTTCTGAGAGACACGGGACACTTGATCTGTCATTGCAGAAAATACCACTTAGCAGCACTGTCAGGTGGCCAAAGAGGTGACAGCAAAAGTGACACTTACTATGACTATAACTGAGCCTACATCAACTTTCCTAACAGTGTGAGTCCCTGGGTCCTGAGGTTTAAAACTTAAATAGAGTTGATTCCTAAAACCACTTCCAGTTCTAAATTCCCTATTTAATTTTGTGACTGGGCTAAAAGGTTGTCACTGAAATTTCTTTCACTGGAATAGTCCCTGGAGTTATTTCAATATACTCTTACTAGAAATAAAATTTTTTACTTTGAATCTAGCTAGCCACATCCAAAGCGAGTTGATGTACCTTAAGTTAAATGATAGCCAAATTATACTTTAAGGGATTAGTTTATGTATTAAAGAAAGAGTTACATATATAAATATGTAGAATATTTAAGTCATTTGTATATAATTATGCTAAGAAAAAGTTTAACTTCTATTAAGGGCCTGAGAAAAAAAAACATATTCAAAGATTTGGGACATTGGAGAAATAGAATGCTATATCCACTGTAGCCAGATGACCAAATTGTGACTTTATAGACACACTTGGAATAGAAAGGAACCTTTAAGGGCATCTGATTTGAAATTTCTTCTCTAGCATCTAACACTCCTGCTGATGCAGGAATTATTACATCCCGTGGTCTTCCCTCTCCAGAGGCAGTCAGAAGCATTTTAAGCAGTTTGATGAGAAAATCTTCCTTATGTTAATCTGAAATAATTCTCCTAGACATTTCTTCACTTTCTTTATTCTAGTCCAAAACTGAAAGGCCACAAGGAACAAATTAAATGCCTCTTGCACACAGACCTCTTGGTTTGTTCAGGATGAGCCCTCAAACTTCCCTGTAGCCTTCCCTTCTATAGACCCAACAGCATAATTCTTTCAAGGAAGCATCATGTGTCATGTTTTCAATTCCCTTTATAATTCCAGTCCCCTAACCTCTGAACGTCTTCCAGTTTGTCAATATCTCTCTTAAAGCCTGACGCTAAGCCAAATGTTCCAGCTAAGATAAAACAAAATTAGTGGAAAACAGAACCATCCCTTCCATTATTCTATACATCGATCAACGTAGCCAAGATCAAATTAACTGTTCTAGAAGGTGTCAATTACTATGATTCCTATCGGTGATGTGGCTCACTGTGTACATGTCAATTAGTCTTCAGAATAGTTTTGAAAAGAAGAAAAATAGAGACTATATGTGATGTCTCTTAATCCTCTATTAAAATACAAAAACAAATGTTCACCATGCCATCTTAACAGGACTCCGGAAGTAATTTATGCTATCTCTGGAGTGTTATTTCACCTACTCACACTCATGGGGTTGGCTTTACTCAATGCAAAAAAAGAGAAAAGCAACTCTAAGGCTTACCAAATGTGCAATACAAGCACCTGTTGCAGGGAAGGTAGTTGGCACTGAAGTTGGGCACTGAAGTACAGAGCATCTCACCTTTCTTTGTTTTCTCCTTAAAGCGACCCAGCATATCAAGATTAGAACCTTCAAAAGTGACAAATTCCAGACATAAAATATTTTCTACAAACTGTCCAAAACCAATTTTATGAGCCAGATATTCACGGAAAAATGGTGTTTGTTTTGCTATTCTGGCATCATTCCCCTTAGTCCTTTGAAAACAAGAAAATAGAAGTATTTAAAAGATATATTTTCATCAACAGGATTGAAAAAGAGCAGCACTGAATAGAACTTTAAAAACTATGGTTTTGATGAAGGATTATTACTAATTTCAAGTAAATTTCTGTGTCATAATCAAGACAGGTACATAAGGAAAAATTCCATAAATAAATATAACTGCTAACATGCAATATCTTCTTATTCATCATTTGTGTGTGTGGATAAAATAAAATATCTTTAAAATAAGCTAGTCACTTGATTTTTTGTGTGTATTCTAATCAACGTCTCCACAGTCACAGTACCTACCAGGTGTCTTACCTCTTGTCTATCATTTTAAGTCCTTCATCCCCAAATCATGAAATCAAGCTAGTATTCAGGCAAACAACCATTTTCCTCCACAGGTCACTTAGCAATGAATGCATCCATTGCTTGACTAAGGCTACTCTGAGCAAATATTTCAGAGTGTCTATTCCTAGAGAATTGTACTAGCAGCTACAACAAGACCAGACTCTTCTTCATGAACTAGTAATGTAATGCTTGTAACAAACTTTATTGCCACTATTAGTACAAGATCCATACTAGTTTCTGTTAATTAGGTATTTATTTACATGAACCAAAGAGCCAGCAATTTCAAATAAAAAAGTACTTTAGACATCATCTGACCCAATTCCTTCTCTGTCTAGGTAGGACTCTAAAGCCCAGAGAGCCTTGTCAGGAAGCCATATAACCCCAAATTGTCTACTGAGTCATGTTTATTTTCAATAAGCAACCTACCACTTCTATAAGTTATAAGAAGTAGAATTAAATATACTATTTTGAGTAATAATTAAAGAGGCAAAGAATATTTCCTAAGCATTGAGACTTTTTTCAATTGTGTCTTGTTTCTACCTGGGTAACCTTTATAGAAGATTCTCCACTAGCCACCTTTACCTAGATGACTCCAACTTGTCTTTAGAAGTCAGCTCAGAGGTCATTTCCTCAAAAAAGTCTTCTGTCACCCCAAACATTAAATTAAATGTCTATGTTATACAGTGATATGGCTTGGCTGTGTCCCCACCCAAATCTCATCTTGAATTGTATAATAATCCCCACACGCCATGGGAGGGCCCTGGTGGGAGGTAATTGAATCACGGTGGGGGTTATCCTCATGCTGTTCTCCCGAGACTGAGTGAGTTCTCATGAGATCTGATGGTTTGAAAAGGCACATCCCTCTGCTTCACTCAGCACTTCCCCTTCCTGCCACCATGAGAAGAACATGTTTGCTTCCCTTTCCACCATGATTATAATTACCCTGAGGCCTCCTAACACATGAAGAAATGTGAGGCAATTAAACCTCCTTTCCTTATAAGTTACCTAGTCTCATGCTTTATTAGCAGCATGAGAACAGACTAACATGTATAATTTTCTTGTCCCATCTTTACTCATAATTTGTCACATTTATAATTGTACATTCATCTGTGGTTGTATGATTAACATCTGCCACCCCTACCAGACTCAAAATTCAGTGAATCAGAAATAACATCTCTGAATTTGCCCATTATTGCACATGAGCTCTTAGATCATGGTTCCAGCACCTAGTAGGTACTCAGTATGTACTATTGCATATCTAGTCAACCTCTCAAGCAGACTTGTGTAACTTTGGAGTAAATCACAAAGTTTAGAAGACTACCAGAGACACAGCTTATTTATTATCCCCAGTTAGAAACTGTTTGAAAGTTTTTCTTTTGAATTCTAAGAAAAAATAAAGCTGAAAAATGTCCATAGTAATTAAATAGGGAAATTGCTTTCCACAGTGACCTTTAAATTAACATCTTCCATCTTTAACTTGTTCTGCTTTTGCAATAACTTTTATACCGTCTCTGATTTTCAAAAGACGTAGAGATCATGGAGAGGACTCAGAGAAATTCCAAATGCATTTCAAAGGAAGGAAGGAAGGAAGGAAGGAAGGAAGGAAGGAAGGAAGGAAGGAAGGAAGGAAGGAAGGAAGGAAGGAGAAAACCTAATAATTATAAGATTATGTTACTTTCTCATTCACACTTCATTTGCAATTTTCACTTTCAATTCATCTCGACACCAACTATTTAAAAAAATGAGTGAGTTTATCAGTATCCAAACACAGTTCTGAGGGAGAGAACATTTATTGATTTTGTTCTTTATTTAATCAGTTGGAAAATAATAATGCATCACATAAGGTTTTGTGGTTATGTCTAAACCCAACAGTGACTTTATCTTCCTTTTTTACTTACTTTCACTCCTTTGAGTCCTGGTTCAGTTTTGCTCCATATTTTCATAAATTTCATTTCTGAGTTCCAACCTTTCTCTTTTCCTCTTCTGGGATTTCCTTATGAAAATGTCTTCAGGCTTTTATTTGTCTATAAGTATTTGGAAAACATTTGTTCAGGACCTACAACTTTATGTTTGGTATTTTTTATATTGATGACATTCCAAAGCTTATTGGGTTTATTCTATAATTTACTCATTTTCTTATTTCCTCTGGTATTTTCAAGTGCTACTTAAACATTTTTTAACCAATAAAGCTATTTTTTTGTAATTTATAAGACAAAAGCTCAAGTTAACTGAATTCACAAAAGCTATCATAGGGTTATATTATAGGCACAATAAGCCTGTTTAAAATGATCAGCTTCCTTGCTATACACAAATTTCCAAATAATGGCATCTAGGTCATCTTTGCACCTGTTCTTTCATCACAGATACACTCTCATTAAAGGGACTCCTTATTGCTTTCCTTATCACCATTTCCTGGTCAAGGCCATATGTCAAAGCAAATGTTGACCTTGTTGTGTCACCAAATGAAAATTCTAGAAGTCAGGCCTTTAGATGTGAAATTTATTAAAATCACTCTCTTAATTTACCACTTGGTTCTTTTCCTTCATAACTTATGCTTTCTTTCTTTTATTAGACAAGAAGGTTTTCTGACGCTGAGCTTTTTCCCAGTTGTCACAAAAATTATGCTAGCTCATAAAATTTGTCTTTTCCAAGTCATTTTTGTTTTGAACATTTATAGCTATGATTCTCTTTTTTCATCTTTTTCAAAGTCATTATAGATTATACTCTATTCATTTCATGTTTGTACTAATTCAAATTTAATAAACCAATGTGCTAATTCCTCTTTTTCAAAATCCGAATAATGACTGTAATTTCCTTTTCAAATATTTGAAAATGCTATTTCAGTCTTCTATTTGTAATGCTTCCTTTTTTATTGCTTCTCTCTGGACAGTACTTTAAATTATACTCTATAAAATAAGATATTCATAATTAATACTTCCCACATGCTGACACATATTTACCCCAAACTATAATCCCAGACTTTCAAATATGAATTTTTAAACTTTAATTTTAATTTCAAGTGCAGGTTTGTTACATAGGTAAACTTGTGTTATGGGGGTTTGTTGTACAGATTATTTCATCACTCGGGTATTAAGCCTAGTACACTTTTGTTATTTTACCTGATCCTCTCCCTTATCTCACCCTCCATTCTCCAAAAGGTCCAATATGTATTGTTCCCCTCTACACGTCCATTTGTTCTCATAATTTAGCTCCCACTTATAAGTGAGAACATGTGGTATTTGGTTTTCAGTTCCTGTGTTAGTTTGCTAAGTATAATATGGCCAAAGTAATATGAATCATTCTATTATAAGACACACGCACATGCATGTGTATATTTATTGCCACGCTATTCACAATAGCAAAGACATGGAATTAACCTAAATATCTATCAATGATAGACTGGATAAAGAAAATGTGGTACATATACACTATAGAATACTATACAACTAGCTCTCGGTTTTCGGCTCGGAGGAGGCCAAGGTGCAACTTTCTTCGGTCGTCCCGAACCCGGGTTCATCCGATACCAGCCGCCTCCACCATGCCACCGAAGTTTGACCCCAACGAGATCAAAGTCTTATACAGACAGGCCCAGATTGAGGTGGTGCCTTCTGCCTCTGCCCTGATCATCAAAGGCCTCAAAGAACCACCAAGAGACAGAAAGAAACAGAAAACATTAAACACAGTGGGAATATCACTTTTGATGAGATCGTCAACATTGCTCGACAGATGCGGCACCGATCCTTAGCCAGAGAACTCTCTGGAACCATTAAAGAGATCCTGGGGACTGCCCAGTCTGTGGGCTGTAACGTTGATGGCCGCCACCCTCATGACATCAAAATAGATGACATCCAACTGCTGTGGAATGCCCAGTCAGTTAAGTACAAAGGAAAGTATTTCAATAAAGGATCATTTGACAAAAAAAAAAAAAAAAATGTCACACCAGTTTGGAGTGTAGTAATGTACAATGTCAGTTATTATCCAGCATGATTTAGAAGACAGAATACAAAAGCCAAGAAGGCAAACTTGTAGCTCAAACTTTGTATAAGAGAGAGTTCAAATAGAAAAGGAGGTAAAGAATTGAGTTCACACAAAAATGAGTTGAAATTATTAGGAATTAAGAAAAACTGACAGGCATTAATGAAATGGAAGAAGCCAAGGGACCAGAGATCAGAGTGTGGGTGAAATGTATGTATTGAGGCCAGCCTTGCCTTAGCCTCTGTGAGGACTAGGGCCAGAGTACAAATGATGATTCCCACACTAGATACCTACACATTTAAAAATTATAATGAAAACTAGATAATTGTTATGTAAAATATGTCTACTAGTCATCTCTTGACTAACCTACCTTTATTACAACTCAGAAGGGCTGGAGGACCACACTGGAATGGACAGCACAGGAAGAGCCAGCCCCAGTTCTCAGCCTGCCATCTTGTCTCTCAGCTTGACTTCATCCCACAGCAACACATCTGGTCCATCCTGTGACTCAGCATGCAGTCTGAGAAGGAAGCTCAGAGGCTCCGAGTGGGCTTTAACATTTGGCCCCATGAAAGCCTCAGCCCATCAGAAGGCTTGTAGCCAGAGGAGAAGCAGAGAAGGGTTTCTTATAAAGGTAACCTTTTTGCTTAGGACTAAGAGGTGGTATTGTAGTAACAAGGATTTGAAGAACAGAAACCTGTGGAATTTAAAATCGAATCTCCAAATAATTAAAGGGAACCATAAAATACATGTTCAATGTACTTGGTTGCTGAAGTAAAAAGAAGATAATATTAAGTTTGAGGCAAATCCAGTCACTGGATAAAGCAGGCGTGCAGGTGAACAAAGTTTGGGATACTAAAGTGCCCAGGGCAAGAGCCAGGGACAGAATAAGGGGCACCCTGATATATCAAGTGTCAAAGACTGTGATGAATGAAAGAAACAGTGAGGTTCAAGAGAGGGCAGAGTGAGCAGAAAACCTGTGTCACCAAATGGCAGACTTTAGCACAGGTGGATTTGGGAGACCATGGACGTGGACTCACTTGGAAGACACATGAAGAGCAACAAAAAGACTGTGGATACCACCTCTGACTCTTATCAAGAGCAGTTCATGTGAAAACAAGCATCTATTATTTAAAGGCTGGGGAAGAACCAAGTTTCAGATTAAAAAGAAGGTAAAGGAAGCAATGAGAGTGAAGCAATAGGAAGGGGTAACTTTCTAACGCTCTGTGGTAATGGAGCCATGACCACATTCCTCACCGTTGCATCACCAGGACCACACACACTGCCCAGCACGCTGTATGTGCCTCATTAAAATGGCTGAATTTATGCATCACATTTGACAGAAGAAAATCTTTCTAACCGTGGTTCTTTCCAAGGAACACATGAAATATTATAAAGAATTGTGTAGACCTTCAGAAAGGGGATCACATAAAGCATTAGATGGCTTTTCAGTTCTGTTCCAAAATTGTGAGTCTACCATGCTGGTTAGAGTACCTGAGTTTCAGTGTCCCAATATTTATAACACAAATGTAAATTACACATGAAACACACACCCCTATACACACTGCACAAGATTTTTTTAAGTTATTATGTTCATAGTTTAAAGCTGAAAAGTCCAACTATCTAGAGGTTATAAATATCACAGAGCTCCACTGTGATTTTAATATTTAGAGAAAACGTCAAAAGAATGTGACCATCTCCTAATGAATACAATTACTAAAAATATCATCAATTAGAAACGATTTTCACATCAACAGAGCAGTCATAACAGCGTTTTTGAAACTACAGGTGGCAGTCTATTAGTTGGTCATGAGCAGAATGTTTTAATGAAATAAAAAATGTCAAGCACATCTCACATTGTACATAACGATTGCTTGATTAGACTCATCTTGGTTATGGATCATAGATACTAAAGTATTTTTAAATGCTTTATTATTTGTTATGTATTTATTTATTGCTCAAATATTTACAGAGTAGCTACTGTGCTAGCATTTGAAGGTAAAATTCATTTTAAAAGACAAGCAAAATTTCTTTAGAGCTCATAATTGAATGGCAACAGCAGATAATTATGCAAGCAAAGAAGTATGAAAATAGAAAAGTATAAGTTGTCAAGGGAGATCATAAGTAACTCAAGAGGTAAGGAAAAACCACTTTAGAAAAAGTATGGTTTAAGCTGATACTTAAAGAATGAGTAGGGCTGGGCGCGGTGGCTCAAGCCTGTAATCCCAGCACTTTGGGAGGCCGAGGCGGGCGGATCACGAGGTCAGGAGATTGAGACCATCCTGGCTAACACAGTGAAACCCCGTCTCTACTAAAAAATACAAAACACTAGCCGGGCGAGGTGGTGGGCGCCTATAGTCCCAGCTACTCGGGAGGCTGAGGCAGGAGAATGGTGTGAACCCAGGAGGTGGAGCTTGCAGTGAGCTGAGATCCGGCCACTGCACTCCAGCCTGAGCGACAGAGCGAGACTCCGTCTCAAAAAAAAAAAAAAGAATGAGTAATGGTGAGCTTAGGGATCAATCAGGCTAGTATATTCTATACAGGAGAACAGCAAGAGGCAAGAAAGAAAATATCATGTAACAAACTGAAAGGGATCCAACCAAACTTAGAGCATAGAGGGTGAGAAGGTTAATAACTGGAGATGAGGATGGGAGGGTAGGAAGGGGCCAGATTGTACATGGCCTTATGAACCATATACAGCAATTTGAACCTTAAAGCAGGACACTTGGAAACCTATGAAGGATTATAAACATGATCAAATTTTAATCTCAGCAGAGGGAGAAAATATAAAAAGAAAGGAGTAAGACAGGAGATTAAGTGACAAGTCAGGAAGCACCTATCCAAGTAAGAGGTGCCGATGAATTGGCCCAGGCTGGTAAGTGAGGATAAGGAAGTATCATTTAATTGGATATTGGCACCAGAGCCCATGATTCTTGCCCACTAAGGTTGGAATAGGGGAATAGGGGCCCATTTGTGGTATAATGAATCTGTTCAGCCCAGGTATTAGTTGACTTTGTAGGGCTTAACAGACATCTAAGTGTTAACGGCCATGGGGCAGATAAATAAAAGGCCCAGACCCCAGCAGAGAGGTCTGCCCTGTAGATACTAATATGCTCAAGCCCTTAATGAATAAATAGTAACTGGACATTTTCAGGGTTCAAATAACCATGAGAAGACAAAATTGGCCTTAACTGAGAGCTTAAGCATTATGAATTCTGGTCATGTTCACTTACTATCCGCAAATGAAACACATAGAAAATAAAACCTATCTAGTCACATAAATGGAGAAAATAATACAATACCATCATTATAGAGAAGAAATAACGAAGAGGTGCTTTATAATGCTTCAATATGCAAATACACATTGTTAAGAAAATAATAGTGAATAACATTTATTCTCCACACAGGACATGGTGAACACAGCATCCACAGACTTAATAAATCATGGTTTCTAAATGATTTTGATTCCACAAGGAACATTGCCTCTGTGGATGTAACTTTTCAAAATGGTAAGAAATTCCTGAGTAAACTTCTTAATTATACCATATACACTCTTTGTCAAGTTCCACAGTCGTTTCAATCCTGGAAATCTCAGGGCATATGAAAACGATACAAGCAAACAAAAAAAATGCTTTGTTTCTATTTAAAACAAAAAGGTCACTTATTTATAATTAGGTTTAGCATCCCCTTCCCTGTCAATTATGTGTGTATCAGGCAGGACATTTGAAAGTTACATGAAACCTGGGCAAGTTCTTCACTGTACCAGTCTCTACAAGGGTTTTGAAAGATGTTTCATATCTTTGACCCATGCTTGTTAATAAAGCTGATACCTCAGCACTTCAAATGTTGTGACAACTGAAAGTACTACATTTCTAAAATATTCCATAGTGAGTGTTGAAGCGAACTAAACATGGCCTGAGAAGGACTCCGTACTTCTGTAGTTGAGTCCTTGTGGAGGAACTGCAACCTAGCTTAATAGGTAGTAGATAAGATTGAAAACCTAATTTAGGAGTATGTGTCTGTAACAATAGCTGAGACTCGGCCGATCCCAGTGGCGATATTTCAACCATTCGTACACTGCTGAGTGTTCCAACTGTGTTCAAGTAAGGCAACGCCAACCTGTAACCCTGTACCTCACTTCCAATTCCTATATGTCATCTCCCCTCTTTTTTTTTTTGTCTGTAAATCTTCTTCCACCACGTGGCTGTGCTGAAGTCTCTGTGAATCTGCTGTGATTGTGTGGACTGCCTGATTCAGGAATCATTCATTGCTCAATTAAACTCCTTTAAATTTAATTCACTGCAGTTTTTCTTTTATCAGGAGAAACTCCAATGCTGATTTCGAATAGAAAGTAGAAAATGGAGATTTCTAAGGAAACAGAGAACAAATAACCAGAATGATAGGAGGGGAAAAAATCCCCAAATTTAGTACAACTATCTCAATTTCTTTTTTTTTTTTTTTTTTTTTTTTTGAGACAGAGTTTGCTCTGTTGCTCAGGCTAGAGTGCAATCGTGCGATCTCAGCTTAGTGCAACCTCCACTTCCCTGGTTCAAGCTATTCTCCTGCCTCAGCCTCCTGAGTACTTGGAACTACAGGTGCCTACCATCAGGCTTGGCTAATTTTTGTATTTTTAGTAGACACAGGGTTTCACCATGTTGGCCAGACTGGTCTCGAACTCCTGATCTCAGGTAATCCACTGGCCTCAACCTCCCAGAGAGCAACTATGTCATTTTTTATCTGACACCTACGTAGCGCTTAACAGCACTAAATCTGCCAATATGTTGATCATGGAGAGCTTCTAAGAGAGCGTTTGTAGCAACACAGGACTGATTTCTGGGAGCTGAAGAATGATAATGCAAACACAAGTTACAGGGGTCGGCCAGATCCAAGCACAGGTTTATTCGCTTAATTTGATGTTTGTTTTGTGGTCTGCTTTGTTTCATGCCTTAGATGAGAAAGACTTGAGTACATATAAATGAAGCAAGGCGTGAGTGGACAAAGAGAAGGTAAATATGCAGGAGAGAGTTAAGTGTTTTCTACCTGATGAAGAGAAAGATGGAGGAACCCAAAGCACAGTGGGATTTGCCCCATGCTGCCCAGGGGAAAATCTGATTCACATGTAGATGCAAGTAAGTTTTGGGTTTCGGCACCAGGAGACTCAGAGGTTCTCTTCCATAGGCTGGCATTTCCCCAGTGATCTCACAGAGGCTGGAATCAAAGGGAACCAGACAGGAAGTGGAAGGATCTGAAATGTGAAAAAGAGAGCATGTTTGAAGTAATTGCTGTGGATAAAGGGAAAAACTGCACAGATAAATTTTCTTTTAAAATGCAAGGTAGATAGCTATCTAAACTGGTATGTAGCATTTATTAGAAGATTTTTATACATGCTGAATATTGAAGGTAAGAATTCTGGAAAACATACAGTTCCAGTAAAGTAACATAAAATAATATTTCCTGACAACTTTGAGGGAAAAATTGTTTAATGCCACAGGAATTGCTCAGATGTTGGAGAAGAACATGGACTACAACAGAGGGCCATTTTCTCTGTGTAAAACATTTTTTTTATATTTTTTTCTTTATTTTTTATTATTTATTT
>NW_016803880.1:5484732-5525853 GCF_001698545.2 Rhinopithecus bieti | reverse complement strand
TTTTTATTATTTATTTATTTATTTATTTATTTATTTATTTATTTTTGAGACCGAGTTTTGCTCTGTGGCCCCGGCTGGAGTGCAATGGTGCAATTTCGGCTCACTACAACCTCCACCTCCTGGGTTCAAGTGATTCTTCCACCTCAGGCTCCTGAGTAGCTGGGACTACAGGTGCGTGTAACACTCCCAGCTAATTTTTGTATATTTAGTATAGGTGGAGTTTCACCATGTTTGCCAGGCTGGTCTCAAAATCCTGACCTCAAATGATCCACCCACCTCAGCCTCCCAAAGTGCTGGGATTACAAGTGTGAGCCACCACTCTCAGTCGCTTCCTGCTTTCAAAGCAAGAACTTAGCACCTGCTTTAAACCTACACACAGTATATTCATTCAGGTAATAAGTCACTAATAAGGTTTAGTTCTTCTATTTATTCGTACCTATCATTGTAAGTTATTTTAAGATGTCTTCAAAAAGAGAAATACTCAGACCACTTTGCAAGAGGTCAGTTTTTAGAAGTTCCACACAAAGTTAACCAAATGGACTGCATTATGCTTGCAAAAGACTTTCCAGTATTAATAAGATGTAACATCATTATAAGTAAAGATTCCTACTGGAATGATATGAGGAACACAGAGAGGCTACCTCTTTGGTTGCAGAAATGAGGGAGGAAATCAAGAGGAGGAAAGGAATTATATCCCAGTGCCATCTGAAGGGTGATTATTTCAAGGCTTCTGAAATAATTCAAGAGCTTAAGTACTTCCTCCTTTTTTGAAACCCGAGTGTTGTATTTTAAACTTTCATTCTTTCCCTAGCAGAGATGAGGAATTAGTAGCTCTGGAAAATTGGATTTAAGAAACATTTAGATACCTGTTTGGTGCTATGGGGACACTAAACTGACAAGCCACAAAACAGCTCGCCAGAAATCTCTGGAGAATGACTCATTTGTATGTAGTTGGGATACAAAACAGGGATCACAGCATAGAGGCTGAAAGCATCAACCCTTGACTCATATCTAGAATTTAATTCTGCTCTTATGACTTATTAACCGTGTCAATAACTTTGCATAAGTTACTCTTCCAGGCTTTAGTTCTCTTTTCTGTCAGTACATGTGAGAAACTGCAAAGTGCCTATAATGATGCTTATCATGCATGAAATGAGTAACAAATGGAAGACAGAAGCTATTGTTAAGTGATGTGGAGGTCAATTTAAACCAAAAGGTGGTAACGTATAGAGAAAAAGGCCTTTATTTTCCCCGACCCCCACTTTTATTTCAGGCTGGATTCAAAATCCAAAGTCATCTTCAAACCAAAACCTTCCAGGAAAATAAGTTTATAAGTTATAACTTGTCAGTATGACCACATTGAAAATGTTTCCCTTGGCGAAGGTCATCTGCGGAGAGAGGCTTTCATTTTGGGAGCCACATATATTAGATTTTGCTATCAGAAAATTCCCCACCTCCAAACATCTAAATTACATCAGCTATAATCTGATTACTCTTGAATTTACTTCAACAGCACCAAAAATCATGTTCTATCTTTACAGCTTATATCACTGCCATGACAAATACCACTGAAAATAATAATAATTGTTCCTCTGGGCTTCACAACCCTCTTACAACAGCTCTTTTTGGGTTAATGAGCCGATATGAAAACACTTCATTCTAAATAAACCCATAAAACTACATTTACCACCTCAGCAAACCTTTAAAATGCATGTGCCCTGATTTAAAACACCAAAATAAAGAGTAAAGTTTAGTTTTCTTTAAACTCTAACTTAATAGCCCTGAGTATATGTGGAGTATATTTTACATAGCTTCTAATTTTATCAAGCTTTATGTAAAACCTAAGCAACTTATAATAAATCATCACTCCTTCTTTGTCGTCCCATACTCTTAGTAGATGTTAAGAAAAGCACAAAATTTGTAGGTGTTGAGTCAAATTAAGATCGTACACAACTAATGGGTCTATTACATATTATAAAAATTATCTTTAAAACCTCTTGCTACAGACAGGCATTATAACCCTCATTTTATTCCATAGACCTAAGGTCCCAGAAGCAGTGAATGACACAGCTAGAATGTAGGTCTGATTCCTATAGACTTTTCACTTCCCCCAATCCCTCTCTCAGTCAGGAAATATAAGGGCCCACCAGTCCCAATATTTCTCTGTTGGGATTTAAAAAAAAAAAAAAATCTATGGAAAGAACAAGATGTCTCATAAAAAACCGGACTCGCTCTACCTTTGACCTACCCTCCTTCAAGGCTCTGTCGTCCAGCGTTCATATGCTCCCACCCCCAGAATGGAAGAAATGAATCTGTTAATAATATTCATAGCTGCCATTCCTGACATGTGTGGAAGCCAGAATATGTCTATAATAAGTATAGCAAATTGCATAATAATATATATGTATAATCTCAGTTTTGGAAGAAAAAGTGTTTGTGTGTATTCTTTGTACAAGCATAGGGAAAAATCGAAGAGATTTTAAAGCGTAGTTCCTGCAGAAAAAATAAAATTTGCGACTGGAGGAGACTCTAATTTTTTACTTTATGCAATTCAAACATAAATTGTTTTTGTAAGAAATGCATATCACTTTCATAATAAAAGAAAATAACCCAAAGAATTAGTGGTGTAAAATCAGGATCGTGACTATCTTTGGGGGGAATGAGAGATTCGAGTAATATTTGAGAAGGGTCATGAGGAGAGCTTGTGTGGGTAATGTTGGTATTTTAATGTTTTCTTTTTCATTTTTTCTTCAGAGGCAGGGTCTCATCCTGACATCTAAACTGGAGTGCAGTGGAGGGCTTACTGCTAATTGCAGCCTCAACCTCTGGGGTTCAAGCCATCCTCTCACCCCAGCCTCCCAGAGTAACTAGGACCACAGGCATGTGCCACCATGCTCAGCTAATTTAATTTATTTATTTTATTTTATTTTATTTTTTAGAGACAGGGTCTCACCATACTGCCCAGGCTGGTCTAGAGCTCCTAGGCCCAAGAGATTCTGCCCCCTGGGCCTTCCAAAATGCCAGGATTACAGGCATGGGCCACTGTGCCTGGCCAGTATTTTAATTTTTGATCTAGGTAGTGGTTACTTGGCTCATCGGTTCATAAAACTTTTTTGATTTTTACATCCTTCTTTTGTATCATTCTCATAAAACTGCTTTTAGAAAGAGTCACCAAAATCAATTATCAACATGTTCAGGTTAATGATATGTCTGGATTTTACTCCTGTTTCCCAGTGTAATTGTTGTTAATGCTGACTTGTGCTCCCCAAAGTTTTCTCATTTGGACAATAAATTACATGGTTTTCTATAAATAGCCTACTAACATTGTAGTATTTTTAAAGCTGAAATAAACCTTAGAGGTCAACTAGGGCCCAGTGGTTTTCACAATGTTGCCAAGAAAGCATTCTCAAATGTGTGGTAGGGTTTTTGGTTGTCCCAATGCCTAGAAGAACTATGGGTATTTAGCGTACTGCAGCCAATGGTGCTTATTTCTCTACAGTATAATAGAACTGCACAAAGGAATGTCATCTCAGTCTTGTTTTAAAGAAAAAAAAACCCTGAGATCCAAAATGTTAAGTGAATTGCCTAAGAGCATTCTTAATAAATAGTAGATCCCATGACTAAAACCTTAGGTTCTTGCCTTATCCATCAGCCTTCTTAGGCACTACATCAAAACCAAAAAGCTGTTGCTCCCTCTTTCCTTTCTTCCTTCCCTTTTCTCTTCATCCTTTTCTCATTTGACTTTCAAACTAAAATGTGGACTTTTAGCCTACAAAATAATGGCAATACCATTCAACTTTTACTTATAAGTGGTAGAAAATTCAATTTAGCATCAAAAGCAAGGAATTGTTTATTAGCCAGTTGCAATAAGTAATTTGGGGGTAAATCATTCTGAAATACATATTAAAGTCATAAAATCTCACTTTTCTAACCCTTCTCTTCTCCCTCCAGGATTTCCTCCCTCACCACTCTGCCAAGTTCAGTTGCCTATTTCCCAGAATATAGGATACAACATCTGTGGTGGCTTCCACTGAGATTTATTTTCTAGATTTTCATTAAAATAGCAACTGAATTGACTCAATAAAATGTTGCTTATCCTAATAAAGCGCTTTAGAGCCTTGCAAATTTGCATTTAATACTCTTTAGTGTCATTACAGTATTAATAATCTGTGCCTAAAGAGCAATAAAAAAACCTTTATACTTTGTATTTAATAGAGGTAGCTTCATAACCCTTCATTTTCATGTGACTCGGATCTTAAAGTACCTTAAATGGAGTCACTGACTTAGGCTCAGTAAATCTGAGACTTCTTATAATCTATTGGCCCTCCCTATATTTCCCAGTGATGAAAAATAACAGAGATACATTGCAAGCACCACAGTATGAGCCTTAAGCATCTCCTTAAGAATTAATGATTTCTGATTTACTCAAAGTCTTCTCATTGCTAATGGATCTGAGGTAGAAAGAGAATAAAAAGAAATGGAGGAGGAGAAGTAAGGGTAATAAATTTGCACAAGTCATCTGCTTCTTATGGAGAAATTCTTCACTACTAACAACTGTGCTAAAGGCATTGTGCAGTTAGCTGGAAGGCTTGAAAATAGACTGATAAACAGGAGACCAGCAGGTAGGATCTAGGAGACTCACATGTGCAGATGTTTTTATTTATTTTTCCTTCAAGTCATTGCCAAAAAAAATCATATCCAGCAACGATTTGTGTCTTTTTTGGCATCTGAACACAGTCTGATGGGAGAATCATTTTTATTTTTCCATTGTGTTCAAGATCCATTTTGAAAAAAAAATTCAGTGAGAGAAGGTGAAAGAGTATTGGAAACTGAGAGATCCACTAGTGGAAAGACACAGGCTGGGCACCCTGTGTTTTCCAGAATCTGGAAAATGCATCTGCTATGCTACAGTAATAGTTTTTTTGAGCCCTACCTGGGCTCAAACTACTATTTAATGTTCAGAGTCTCAGATTTGCTCTGAGCTCAAGTATGATTAAAATGAATTTAAAGCTTAATGAAAATAGAGATGAATGAAATGAAAAGCTATAGAATATCATGCAGCACAACAGCCTAACGCATTTGGCATAGAAACAAAGCAACAAAAACCAAGAACTTGAAGCTCTCAGGCTCTCCCTCAGATAAAAGTTCCCTGACAGAAGGAAGAAGCATCTGTTCTGGTGACTTCATGCAGGGGTGAATATATCTAAAAGGAATAATTCAGGCAAAAGCAGAAGGAGAGACTTTACCAATGGAAGTACAGAAAACGTGAAAGTTCAAAAATTGAGGAAATGGTCTAATTGTCTTTAAAATAATAGATCTCGGCAAAACGACACAGTGGAAGATTAAGCCTGAATTTAATGACCATTTAAAAACATGGCATCACCAAACCAATAACATCTATGTCAAAAGTACAAGCCAATTTACAAATGGCTTTAACCAAATCTTCATGAAACTCCTTCAAATGCAGGGTAAATAGAAACCCTTCCGACTTCTACTCTGGAGCTGTACCAAACCCAAGCAAGGACAGTATAAAATAAAGAATCAGGCTGGGCGCGGTGGCTCAGGCCTGTAATCCCAGCACTCTGGGAGGCCGAGGTGGGCAGATCACCTGAGGTCAGGAGTTCAAGACCACCCTGGTCAACATGGTGAAACCCTGTCTCTGCTAAAAATACAAAAATTCGCTGAGCATGGTGACACACACGTGTAGTCCCAGCTACTCCAGAGGCTGAGGCAGCAGAATTGCTGGAACCTGGGAGGAGGAGGTTGCAGTGAGCCGAGATCGTACCACTGCACTCCAGCCTGGGTGACAGAGCGAGACTCTGTCTCTAAATAAATAAATATCAGAGCGTAACTTCATGTAGATTAGACAAAGTCAGGGGATCGTGCAAATCAGTAAAAAAAAGATGATCTATAATTCAGTAAATGTTTCATACCCTTCATATAAACTAAGATAAAATTAAAGTCCCAGATCTCACATGTAAAACACATGCAGTAAACAACCTTTTAAAAATCTTCTCATCAGAGATGTACGAATGTTACATGAGTTTTTCCCATCCAATAAGCTGTTCTTGTACATTATTTTCTTATATTTTAAATACCATGAAAGGGCACAGAAAATCACAATTTAGGATGAGAAACATAAGTCTGTGGCATAATGGGAGATGCAGCGAATTGTATATTTTTAAAGTGCCTATAAGAAAACCTAAGACATCAAACTTGCCATTATACCAGTTTTGAAGAGGTACTTTCTTTACCCAAACTCTTATCACTTATTTAAAGAGGTAACCTTTTTTAAAGAAATGCTTTCAGATCAGATTTATAATTTACCCATTAGTTAAAGAATAAGCTTTATTTCTTGTAGAGAAGAAACTAGTAAGCATCCACTGAGATGAACAGCCTCATTCAGCCTCCTTAATTCATTTTACTCACTAGATACTAGGAGTATAACTCAGACAAGGAAAAAAAATTTCCATTGAAACGAAGACATCTCAATTTGGATAAATATATTATTTGTGAGCAAAGAAATTGAAGTTTCTCTATTAACTACAAAATAAACATGAGTGTAAAAAAAAAAAAAAGAGCAGAAACTTGGCTTTTCATTTCAGTTCCTGCACTAGCTCTATTCTCTGACCAAAACATTTTTGTATTTGTATTTTGCAAAAACGGGAATAATATCAACCTACTTCACAGAATCCATAAAGAGTATGATAAGTAACATAACACCAATACAATTGTACATAAAACATATGTAAAAACAAGAAAATAGTTAAATATGTATGTACAAGTGACTTTCATCTGCACTGAATTACCTCACTTGTGATGAAGATAAGATGAAGATAAAGGATCATACAAAATTCAAACCAAAGTGTGAATCTTTCCCAAGAGTACCAAAATGTTACTGAATGTAGTGTGTGTGTGTGTACATGTGTGTGTGTCCATCCAAAAACTTTTATCTCAGCAGAGGCATCCCGTGGATAAGGGTAGAATCTATGTGATTAGCAAAGGAAGAGTAGCAAAGACTCCTCATCACTTTGGTTAATAATTGCTTATACATTTATTTTTGTATTTCTCATTTGAAATAATTGTTAATATACTTTTTTCCTCCCAAAGAAATCTAAGTCTTTCTTCTGTTATTCTCTAAGTGAACTAATCTCTTAACATAGAGATTAGTTGAAATCTAATCTCTTAGATTCTTAACTTGAAAGGTGCACTCTAGTTACCCAATATTTCCTACGTGGCTAAAAAGTCACTTTGCCAAAAAACCCAGAAGATGGCCATAAAATAATTTTTCTGCTTCACCTTAATGATAAATTTAGAAAATTAATTTTGTGACTGAAAATATCTTATCTTATATTTCCACGTGAGTTTTTTTCTCTTCTCTACTAATCTTCAACCTTCTGAAGACTGGACATTATTTAATCATGTTAGCAAGTATTCAAGTTTTTAACAGGGATCTTTGCATACAGATATGCCCAACCAATGTTTCTTCCATTACAGAAGCAAATTAAACACAAGGAAGATGACAGGGATTATGCTTTCTCATTATTTTTATGTTTTACATAATTCAGCAGTACTGTATTTCAATAAGAGCATAGTAATCAATATTTCTTGAATATATAACTAAGTGCAATCTGATAAAGTAAATGAATGAGCACACAAGCAGATAAGAACCACAGAGAGGGCCTGGTGCATTGGCTTATGCCTGTAATCCCAGTCCTTTGGGAGACCAAGGTGGGCAGATCACTTGAGGTCAGGAGTTCAAGACTAACCTAGCCAACATGGTGAAACCTCATCTCTACTAGAACACAAAAATTAGCCAAGCATGGTGGTGGTGGCCTGTAATCCCAGCTACTTAGGAGGCTGAGGCAGGAGAATAGCTTGAACCCAGGAGGTGGAGGTTGCAGCAAGCTGAGAGCATGCCACTTCATTCCAGCCTAGGTGACAGAGTGAGATTCCATCTCAGAAAGAAAAAAAGAAAAGAACCTCAGAGAGGGATGCAGCAGTAACCCCCTCTGTAGTAGGCAGCCATCACGGCTTAGGCCATCACCTCTGTCTCATTTCATTTCTGATGTTATAATAACCATTAAGGGATTTGTGATTATTTCCAAGTTTGGAATCTATTCTTTTCTCCTCAACTTAGTGTTTGAAGTTAACATCTTTTTTGACTCAATCAACTCCTGAACACTTGGAAAGGACACCATCAGATAGTTTGGTTATCTTGAGATACACATTTCAGAAATGATTCTCTTAGATCACCCAGCTGAAACAGGCAAGACTGTGGGTAAGTCTTGAATCAATTCTTTTGTCATCGATTTGATGGTCTTTGTTTCTAAGTGCCAAGGAAAACTTCAAGCTCATTCTAATCTTCATACTGTTGGTCTAGTCCATATGACTTAAATTCTACTTTGTTCTGCTTCGAATTTTAGTGTATTCTTATATGGTCCTCAAATTGGCTGGGCTAAGATGCCCTGCCTACCTTTCAATCACTTCCCTTGGAAGACCAAAGATAATTTTTTCAATGTTTAATCACCAGCTCTGCTCTCACATTGAATGCATTGATTACGTGGGATTACAGCAATGAAGTCCATATCTCTTTCCTAGAACTTTTCAGTGCTGTGTCCCACCCCTATAATTGTAAAAGTGTCTTCGAGAATCAAGTTCAAGTTCACTATTGTCTCTTTCATTGTAGTCATTAGACAGTGGCCACCTTTGCTAAAAACTTACTCCAGAGTCAGTTTCACAGACCCAGCAAACTTCTCCAGCAGGCTTGACAATCAAGGTTACAGCCTTTATCATGGCCCGATCTGCCTTGTCTCTGACAATTTGAAAGCTGATTTTTGCATCACTGCTATTTAAAGTTCAATGAAAAACCATGAAGGGAGGAAAATAGAATTTTGACTTCACTGACATTAACTGTCCTCAGACCCTGTTATTTGGACCTTTAGTTTTTTTGTTCTGTTTCTCTTTGTACTTAAAACTAAAATGATGAATTCAAAGGTTCAGAAAGATAAAGGAAAATTCTATATGTAATATTCAAAGATTTAGTATTTCTTTTCTTCCAACTGACTTTTAAAATATTTTGTTCCCAAAAGCAGATATCCCCAGGTTCTTTTGCGCCATGTTTAGATGAATAAAAGCTTTACTTTATAAAGACTGTTCAAACATTTTAATAAAACAAACAACAGGCAAGCAAAATACCTTGGCAATGTTAGCAAAACATTTCCTGCCAAATCCAAAAGGAGATACATTGTTCTAAGCATTGTATTTGTACATACTAGGAAGCATTGTACTAAGTTGATATCCTTTGCGGGTATCTGCTCACTTAAAGTTCAGAGATTCACAATGTTCTTCAACCAACCCACGGCTTTTGAGTCTGTAGGTAGAAATCAGCTCTGGGCCCAGTTATGTGAGTTCAATGTCCCATGCTGCTGATGTCTTTTCTAGAAAACTATATTTCCTGGATAGGATCATAGAAGAAAGGCAAGAACAGAAAGACTACAGTTTTGACTTAGGTAACATAAAAGCAAATTTTGTCTCAACCTCCACTTCACTTAAATCACACCTAAGTAAGTTGGTGCAATTTTTATTTTTTATTTTTTATTTTGAGACGGAGTCTCACTCTGTGGTCCAGGCTGGAGTGCAGTGGCGCGATCTCAGCTCACTGCAAGCTCCGCCTCCTGGGTTCCCGCCATTCTCCGCCTCAGCCTCCTGAGTAGCTGGGACTGCAGGCGCCACCACCACGCCCCGCTACTTTTTTGTGTTTTTAGTAGAGACGGGGTTTCACTGTGTTAGCCAGGATGGTCTCGATTTCCTGACCTCGTGATCTGCCCGCCTCTGCCTCCCAAAGTGCTGGGATTACAGGCGTGAGCCACCAGGCCTGGCCACAAATTTATTATTAATGAGAGTCTCGGCGTTTTGTCGTGGCAGAGAGGAGCATGTGCTTCCCTTCATCGCAATTACATGACTGCTGTCTGAATGAGAGATGGTGTCACAAAAAAACTTCCTTCATTTTCTTGGCTGGGCGCGGTGGCTCACCCTTGTAATCCTAGCACTTTGGGAAGCCGAGGTGGGTGGATTACCTGAGATCAGGAGTTCAAGACCAGCCTGGCCAACATGGTGAAACTCTGTCTCTACTAAAATACAAAAATTAGCCAGGCATGATAGCAGATGCCTGTAATCCCAGCTACTCAGAGACTGAGACAGGAGAATTGCTTGAACCCAGGAGACAGTTGTTGCAGTGAGCCGAGATCGTACCACCTGGACAACAAGCAAGACTCCATCTCAAAAAAAAAAAAAAAAAAAAAAAAAAAAAAAAAGAAAGAAAGAGAAAAGAAACTTCCTTCATTTTCTAAGGTGTCTATCTGAATAGGACATCATTGTTTCCACTTGAGTAAGGCATTGTTAGTTTGGTAAAACTGGACTTTTCTTGGTGGATTGTTTTTCAAATTTGAAGAATTAATACCAAATAATCCTACACCACTTAAAGAACCAATTTATGTGTAAAACTTGCAGCAAACTGATTTTAGCAAGCTCACTGCAGGCACCATTGATCATGTTCAATGTGTTAGGAGAGCCAAACCTTGTGCCTGCCAAGATCATAGCTGCTGGTCCTTGACCAGAATTTTTTTTTTTTTTTTTTTTTTTTTTTTTGTGCAACATGGTTAGCAGTTTATTTGAGATGATGAGAGCATTCAAATCTGCTTCCTGAAGAAATACACATTATTAGTATAGACTACAGTATAAAACTGGAAAGCTACTAAGTGAATCTCCTCCCGGGTTAGATTACCGATCTAATAACAGGTTCAATGTGGATTCTTACTCTTCATCTGCATGCTTTTCTGTTACTTACATTTCTTTTATAGTACACAAAGCTTCACATAAAATTTGAGAACCTAATGTAATTAAGCAAAGAGAACATTAAATTTTTGTATTAACCTAAATTTGCAAATGTAAAAACATTGACATCCTGAGCTTAAATCCAGGAAGTATGTCAATTAAGTGATAATGATTCTAGGATTAACTGTGACATCAATATTTAAAACTAGTAAACTATTCATTTTTTTCATAAAATCAAGACTTTATGTTAATCTGCATTTGTCCTGTGAACCTTGTTAAAAGCCATTTATAATTCCACAAACAGTGTATTTATCATTTTATTTTGGGTGGACCTCATAAGAGCTACCTATATCTGTATAACAATTAAAAATATTTACTTAAAAATTCTAGTTTATATTACAGGTTATAGTATTATCTCTGTCTTTTTTGTGAATATCAAAGGAACATGCTCATATACAATACACTTTATGTAAAATAATTTTCTGTATCCCTACAAGTATTTGCCTATTTAAAATATTTTTGATGACTGGGTACATGGTTCACACCTGTAATCTCAGCATTTCGGGATGCTGAGGCCAGAGGATTGCTTGAGACCAGGAGTTCTAGCTAGCTTGTGCAATATAGTGAGACCCAATTTTTGTCTCTACAAAAACATTTTTAAAATTAACTGAGTATAGTGGTGCACACCTGTAGTCCCAGCTACTGGGGAGGCTGAGGAGGAGGTTTGGCGGGGATCACTTGAGCCCAGGGGTTTGAGGCCACAGTGAGCTTTGGTTTTTCCACTGCACTCCAACCTGGGTGACAGAGTGAGACCCTGCCTCAGAAAATAAATATCTGTGGCTTTCCTTAGCATCAATGTCTCAAAGAAAACGTTAGTTTTTTTTTTTTTTAGTTTTATACCTTTTTTTTTTTTTTTTTTTTTTTTTGGGGGGGGCTCACCCAAAGGCCCCCCCCCCCCCCCCCGGCTTTTTTTTTTTTTTTTTTTTGTTTTGAGATGGAGTCTCACTACAGGCGCCCACCACCACGCCCGGCTAATTTTTTGTATTTTTAGTAGAGATGGAGTTTCAACGTGTTAGCCAGGATGGTCTCGATTTCCTGACTTCGTGATCTGCCCACCTCGGCCTCCCAAAGTGCTGGGATTACAGGCGTGAGCCACCGCTCCCGGCTATACCTTGTTTTAAAGTAAGAGATTAGGTCAGGAATAATAGGACCCCATCCTTGTATTTTCCCCCACCTCTCTCAGAGATACATTGAAGGGAGTTGACAAAAGAAAAAGGGAACTTCGGAGATGAGGAAATAATAGTGAGTATAGTCATTATGGTAATAGCAAATGAGATACCCCTCCACCCAATTCCAGTAATTCAATAAGATCTTTTTTTATTTTTGCAAGTAAATCCTTAGTTACCTGTCCGAAAAGATGGTTGACCACAATTTCTGCATAAGAGGAACAGTACTTGGCTTTTCCCTTGGCAGCTCAGGCTATGGGTTACACCTGTCCTATCCACACAGTGATAGGGTCATTGGAGAGCACCTGACCCAAGGACATACAAGTTTGCAATGGGATGAACGGTGGCCCTTGCAAAAAAATATATGTCCACATCCTAACCCCTGGAACCTGTGAATGTAATCTTATTTAGAAAAAGAAAAATGTATCTTTACAGATACAACTCAGTTTGGGATCTTGAGATGAGATCATCTGAGACGATCTAGGTAAGTGTTAAGTATTATAATGAGTCCCTATAAGAGACAAAAAAGAGGAAGACACAGAGAAGGTCATGTAAAGACCGAGGCAAATACTAGAGTTACAAGACAAGAAACTTCCAGAGTCACCAGAAGCTGAAAGAAGCAAAGAAATATTCTTCTCTAGAATCTTCCAAGGGATATAGCTCCACCAACCACCTTGATTTTGCATTTCTGGCCTCCAGAACTGTAAGAAAATAAATTTCTGTTGTCTTAAGCCAGAAACAATTTAATTTTCCGGTAATTCTGTTACAGCAGGTCTAGGACATTAATACAGTTACGCAATCTGAAAAATGCCTCAAAAAAGAGCCTTCAATAAACAGCCTGTCAGGGAAGTTGGTGATGAAATTATCCCAATAAGTATGTCTCTGAGAGTTTGAAAATAAAATATAGAAAATAATGAAGATGTTCATAATTGGAAGAATAAACATAAAGAGAACAATCAGAGAGAGGAGCTGAGCTAGGTTCCTGAAGAAACATGAAAGGATGGGTAGGCTGAAGACAAATAAGTCAGCCAGGGTTTGACACCCCTCCCCAGCTACTGTGATGAAAACCTTTAGTTGGCATAATTCTCATTTCTAAGTGTAACCTCCGATGAGTACAGTAACCTCTGGCCTTTGTAACCAAACTATTCTTATTAACGCAATCATTCTAAAATAGCAGTATGGGGTTTTGCTGTGGTCAAAATTTATCCGTGGAGCTAAGTACATGTCTACATATCCAGTCATAATCAGCCCTGCCAGTCTCCCTAGATCAGAGCTCTGATGCTTCAAACAAGCATTTTCTAGACTCAAAAGCATATACAAAGCTGCTATTTGGAAAACCCCTCAGAATTTCCTTCACATTCGTTTGTGCCAAGGTGGCTGGCCTGCTATCCTAGTGAGAACGTCAGCGTGTTATCTCAGCTTCCACGAGAGCTCATTAACAGTAGCTCCTACAGGTTATGGAATTCAAAGAGTATCAACTAGTCTAAAGTCATGTTGCCTCAAAAAATTAAAATTTCATCAGCTTTGCCAATGAAATTATATTTTAGAAAATAATCAAGTACTATTTATTCAACCTTTTAGATTTTCAAGATCATTTTATATCAAATTGATTGATTAGTAGACTATACTCATGAGATTAACTACCATTTTACTAAATTATATTTTATATTTTATTGTATATGGTTTTTATGATACATATATTATAAATTGTTACATATTTTATGCTGTTTTCCAAAACAAAGTTAGTGAAGAAGAAAAGTTATATAAAGAATGCCTCAAGGTGTGTTAAAATTATTGAATATTATTTTCTCCATAAAGTCTTACATAATTAGTATCTAATAGAAATTAGTAGCAAAACAAATTGTTCGTTTCTTAAAGAAATCTGTGAATTTACATTGCATGGCAAAAAGGATTTTATTAACATGACTAAATTAAGGATCTTGATATGAGAAGATTATCTTGAATTATCTGGATGTGCCCAATATAATCGCAAGGGTCCATTTAAATGGGAGGCAGTAGAGTTAGATTCAAAAAAGGCTAAGTGATAACAGCAGAGAGAGAAATTAGAAGATGCTAAACCACCGACTTTGAAGACCAAAAGTGGGACCAAAAGCCAAGGAAGGCAGGTGGCCTCTAAGCTAGAAAGGGCAAGGAAACTAATTTTCCCCTAGAACTTCCAGAAAGAATGTGCTCTGCCAAAAATGGGGTGTTTGTTCAGCAAGACCATTTTGAACTTCTGATTTCTAGAGAATAAATTTGTGTTGTTTTTATTCGAGTCTATGAATAATGAGTTTATGGCAGTTTGAGTTATGGCAATTTGTCACAGCAGCCACAGGAAATGAATGTGCTGAGTTATTTCAAATTTACTGTATTTGTATCCATATTTGTGTATGTATTCCATGCAGTTGTAAAAAGATGATACATAAGTAGGGGCAGACCCTAAGCAGCCTCCATTGGGTAAAACCTTCTCTTTACTGGTTCTTCATACCTACATAATACAATCTTCTTCAGTTCAGGTAATCTCTTTATAGCCCAATTAGAGACTTCTTAAGGTACCTTAAAAGTTCCTTCATAAGAATTTCATGAAGCAATTGGGACTAGTTAAGAATTATTCAAACAGTGAATTTTAGAAGAAATGTTTACAAAATAGGTGAACAACACAGTAAAATTTAAATTATAGATAAGCTGATCATATTTTATTACCCAATTTCCACGTCTTTCTTGCTGGGCAATTTATGAAATCATTAGTTGTGTATGGCTAAGGGAAATATTGATGTGCTGTATGAGTGGAGTGGCATCTGCTTTATTTTATTACTTGCTTCTGCATAATCCCAAGTCCTCTTGAATTTTGATCTTCTTTTTATCTGGATGGATATCAATTCACAGATAATTCTGCTTGTCTGAATTTTGTTCAAGATTCTGAATTTTAAATCTAAGTTTTCTTCTATGAACAACTATATTTGTCCTGTTTTTTTATCAACCATTATTTCATTTAACAAACATTTATAGAGTGCCTGCCGCATGCCATTCTCTCTTCAATGTACAAAACTGTCCAAAATTCCTGCCTTTTGAAGCTTAATTCTAGTGGGTCCGAGCAAATATGTGAAGGGATAAATGTTCCTTCCATGTAAGTCTAGTCAACGTATCTGCTAGAATCACCAACCAAAACCAAAGAAGGGCTCCTTTCTCTTTCTCTGATGGAAAGAGAGGGGGTGGGACTGGTGGAAAGTGAGGGAAGGGAGATGAAAAGAAGCATTAGAGAGGTGATATTTCATGACTCTATTGACTGGGGACACAAAAAATTTCCACATGGAGTGATTTCTCTAAATGTCCTTACCCATTACTATAAATTTCAGTGATGATTTCCTTCAATGTCCTGTAAGCAGCTGTCTCTGATGTTGCTACTAAACAATTAATTCCATGTCCATAAATGCATTGCTCACAGTGCCATCACCATGGATGAGGAAATGAACCAGTAGGGCTATCACAGCTTAGGTCCAGTGAACTGCAACCTGCAACTTCTTGGCTAAGAGTAACGATGTGAAAAAGTGTAGCTATAGATAACAGGCAGTGATGTACAGCTGCAAGAAAACAACCCGGGCTTCCTAAATGCCTTTGGAAAAGACATTTCACTACTTTGGGCCTCTCTTTCAATATATATTGATTGAGAAATTTGCATTTGATAATCTTTAGATTCCTTTCCAGTGCTAATGTTCTATGATTATATTGAAATTAAACATTTGTATGTGTAAGTCTAGAATCTCTTAATTCTATTCCTGTATGGGAACATGTTTTAAGAATATGGTATTCGCGGTTGGCCGGCCGGCGGTGGGCCAAGCCTGTAATCCCCAGGCACTGTTGGGGGGCCGAGACCGCGGCGGATCACAAGGCGTCAGGATCGAGCACCCCATCCTGGCTAACTACGGTGAGAACCGCCCGTCTCTGCTAAATACAAAGACTAGGGCAGGCCCGAGGTGGCAGGCGCCTGATAGTCCCAGCTACTCGGGAGGCTGCAGGCGGGAAATGCAGTAAACCGCAGAGGCGGAGCTCATGAGCTGAGATCCGGTCCACTGCACTCCAGCCTGGGGGCGGAGGCCAGAGGCGAGACTCCGCCTCAAAAAAAAAAAAAAAAAAAAAAAAAAAACAAGAATATGTATTGTTGCATTAATTCAGTATCTTACTTTCTCCTCTAAGACATATGGAGACTAAAAACTCTTTGAAAACTACTGTTCTCAAAGTACTGTTACCACACACACATACAGGCATACCCAATTACATTTACATTCCGAAATTATATGTGTATGTATAGACTGTATGTGGTTTAGTCTCTTAAGCAGTAAAATATCTTAGATAACATTTGTTAAAGAGTAACATAAGAATTTTCTCATTTGACATAGCTTAAACTTTCTCTACATTTTGCCTTACAAATTATAAAAGATGCTGTCATTTTTTTTTGTAGAATGAATCCTCAATTAACTAAGAACCACCAAATACCATATTATTTCACTTAATTTATGAGAGCAAAAACACACACACACACACACACACACAAACATAAATGTACATATCAAAGGCTGATTAAAGACAACAATTCTGGCCAAGCGTGCTGGCTCACACCTGTAATCCCAGCACTTTGGGAGGCTGAGGTGGGTGAATCACCTGTGTTCAGGAGTTCGAGAGCAGCCTGGCCAACATGGCAAAACCGCTGTCTCTACTAAAAATACAAAAATTAGCTGGGGGTGGCGGGGCGGGGTGGTGCGCGCCTGTAATCCCAGCTATTTGGGAGGCTGAGGCAGGAGAATCGCTTTAACCTGGGTGACAGAGGTTGCAGTGAGCCAAGGTCATGCCACTGCACTTCAGCCTGGGTGACAGAGAAAGACTCTATCTCAAAAAACAAACAAACAAACAAAGAAAAACAAAACAATTTCACAAAATTTTATGAGTCAGCACACATTTAATTTCAGCTTATCATTCTCATGAATATACCAGTGCTTATGGTAGAAACACACAAGGCCACAGAAGAGCCTTAATCATAATTTTTTTCTTTTTTTGAGACAGAGTCTCACTGTGTTGCCCAGGTAGGAGTGCAATGGCATGATCTCAGCTCACTGCAACCTCCGCCTCCTGGGTTCAAGCAATTTTCCTGCCTCAGCCTCCTGAGTAGCTGGGATTACAGGTGAATGTCACCATGCCCAGCTAATTTTTGTATTTGTAGTAGAGACGGGGGTTTCACTATGCTGCCTAGGCTGGTGTCGAACTCCTGACCTCAGGTGATGCACCTGCCTCAGCCTCCCAAAGTGCTGGGATTACAGGCGTGAGCCACCGCGCCTGGCCAATCATAAAATTTTTTAAAAAACATATATGGGTACATACTTTATCTACTAGGTTAGAAAAATGAACTGAAATACTCGGAGATTTTTCAGATAAAGTCAAAACCAAAAAAGGATTTTATCACTAATAGCCCATCATAAAACTCAAGTAAGATAATATTCAAATTCCTAAACACTCCAGCATCAAACTGAAATATACAAAATGTATTTAAATGTGTATATTAATATTAAAGTACTTACCACTTTTAAAACAAATGAAATATTTGTTCAGAAGCATAAAACTTTTGGTAATAAGAGGCTGCAACTATAAAAACAATTCTGGTCAAATCACCCATGGATGCATTATAAAAGCAAGGGCCTCTTCTCTATAATTGAGTGTTGTCAAGATCAAGTCACATTTTTCCAAGTTCAACTGAGAATGATTTTGAGTAACTTTTAAAAGGCCCTGGTGAAGCACCACGGAATATTCTATGAGTTGTTCAGCCTTTGGGCATGATCGTGAATATATTTACTATCTCATTTTATGATCTCTTAAAAGTATTTTCAAAACATCTTGGGGTCTCAGAGGCACCATTTGGTGAAGACCATCTTCCAAACTACATTTCTGTGGATGTGTGTACAGTTATTCTGAAGGGAAGTGACCCTCAGCCATTAAAAAGAGAGATTTACCTGGATAATGCCAAATAGTATGTTGGCACATTATTTTCAATAAGCAATTTTTCTTGAAACACTGTCACTGGATAGGCCATGACACACAGTTCTTTTTATAGATTCTCTCATGAAGGTAAAATCAGTTATTCCTCCAGGCAGAACATGGTAAGGAAGAATTTTGTGTAACTGTAGGAAACCCAGGGTAGGAAGAAGTAGCTTGCAATGACTCAATGTTAGTGCAAACAAGAAAAACATACTTGTTTCAAATGAGAGATATTCTACTAAAATGCAATAAAAACTAAAATGCATATGCTGCCAGCGTGTGATGATTTTAATGAATTAAGATTAATTCTATGTACAAGAAACATATAAACATACTTTATCAAACATGACATTTCAAACATGACATAATCATTTTATTTAAGTGTATTACTCATAAACTTGAATGTTTATATACATTGTATTTATATGTATAGAATATATATAAATTATATTCCTCTTATGTCCCATTCACTCTTAGATATTTCTATCACAAAATCAGCTGCTAGCTGCTTCTTTTAAGACCATCCCTAAAATATAAATGACAATAACATAAAACAAGAAAATACAAACATAAGAGAGCTGCCAATAGGTTGATGGTAAGATTTATGTGACCCCACAGAGAAGGATAATGCTCCAAGACTACATACTAAGGGGCTGCTACTTATCGAAGCACCCTTACTAGTTTTCAACAGGATGCGTAGCAGCAATGATCATGTTTTAAAGTTTCTAGCCTTTTTTGTTGCTGTTGCAAAAGGTGATTTTGCATCTTAAAATTTGGCAGTTGGAAAAAAAAAGTCAGTATTTTGGATTAGAAGCCAGTTCGGTCTTCTTGGATAGAAATCAGAAGTTGTTTTGGGGACAGCCTCCCCCTTAATACCAGCAGAAAGCACTTGGGTAAACACAATGAGTCAGATGGTTGTAATAGATTTAGCCATGGTTCGTAAAGAAGTCTCAAACCAAACCAATGCCAGATAAAAATATCATCAACTCTTGAGATTGTGTATTTGAAGCCCCAGGCAACAGAATGCTCCTGTGTGGGTAGCATGCGTAGTGACAGAAGTAATAGATTCTTCCACAATCACTAATTCCGAAAGAGCATTAACGAAGTGGGACCTGTTAGGGATAGGAAAGTTTCTTTTATTTCCTGAACTCTAAGGAGTGGCAAAATGATTGAGAGGGCCCTTGAGAAAAATAAGCATGGCAGCAGCCTGCTGGGGTGGAGAGAAAAAGAAGGGGGAAAGGGTAACTCAAACAAAATAAGGAACCCTGTAGAGGAGATGGGGTGGACTCAAAGGAGTGATGGTAACTGATGAAGAGGATTGTACTTCTTTTCTTGCTTCTGTTTTGAGTATTTTGCACTGGGTGTTAGTCAGGGTTCTCCAGAGAAAGAGAATCAGTGGGATATAGATAAACAGATTTAAGAGGAGATTTATTATGGGAATTGGCTCACCAATTATGAAGATCAAGAATTCCAATATGCTGTCTGTAAGCTGGAGAACCAGGGAAGCAGGTGGTGTACTTCAGTCCGGTCCAAAGGCCTGAGTTGCAGGAGAATCAATGGTGTAACTCTCAACTAGAGTTTGAAGGTCTAAGAACTACAAACCCTGATGTTGAGGACAGGAGAAGATGGACGTCCCTGCAAGAGAACGTGAATTGTCCCTTCTTCTGCTATTTTGTTCTATCCAGGCCTTTGACAGGATGGTGCCTGTCTATGCTGGTGAGGGCAGATCTTCCTTATTCAGTCTACTGATTCAAATACTAACCTCTTCTGGAACACTCTCACAGATACATCCAGAAAAAAAATGTTTTACCAGCTATGTGGGCATCACTTGGCCCAATCAAGTTGACACATAAAATTAACCTTCACACATAGTAATTTCATCCTTCTCTTTAAGGTTGGTCTTTGCAAGTCTCCATGGCATTTTGAGGTGTTTTTGTTTTCTTTTTTTCTTCTTTTTTGGACAGAGTCTTACTCCATCACCCAGGCTGGAGTGCAGTGGCACAATCTTGGCACACTGCAACCTCAGCCTCCTAGGCTCAAGCAGTTCTCCTGGCTCAGCCTCCCAAGTACTGGGATTACAGTCACCCACCATGATGGCTAGCTAATTTTTGTATTTTTAGTAGAGACGAGGTTTCACCATGTTGGCCAGGCTGGTCTTGAACTCCTGACCTCAAGTGATTCACCTACCTTGGCTTCCCAAAGTGCTGGGATTATAGACGTGAGCCACCGCACCCGGCTACAGTTTTAGATTTCTTAGGCTTTTGCTTTGGAGAACAATTTGAATGTTTGATTATGTTACCAGGGGAGGGTAGAGGGTATGACCCTGAATGTAGCCTAACAGTGTGCAGAGAGAAGATAATGAGAGGGCCAAAAGCAGCGGAGCTCCCTGAACAGAAATCTCTAGCAAGAGATGACAAGCAGCCACATAGAATGGATTTGTCAAACTTTTAAGGATCCCGGTACTATTTAAATTTACCAAGGACAGAACCCCATAAAAAGCAAGGATTTATGGCCATCAGTGGGAAGATGGCCCAGGTTGGGTTATGTGTTATCTACATAATAATGAGAAGGGTGATCTCTGAAGACATGGGAATTTGGGGGCATTCAGGTTTGCTGCAGAATGTTGTAAATATTAGACAAAACGAGTGGAATTTAGGCATTTGCCCTTGGAGGCTTCCTACCACTTTCTAGTATTTCTTGGAAATATAAGCACCAAAGAGCACCTTTTCTTGCATGGATTACTTTCTCGAAGAAATGTAAAGATCACTCACTTTAATGCCTCAATTAATTTTGTTTACTAAACAATATGCTAATCTAAAATACCATTTTTCATTTGAATTAGAAAGATTATGAATGAGAAAACTTTTAAAGTAAACTACAAATGAAGCTTCTGGGTTGTACTTGTTTTTGAGTTTTTTCTACCATGTTACACTTTTGTATTTCTTTGTTTCCTCTTCTGTGACATAGTATCAAGGTCAACAAATGGCCTGATTTGAACTTCCTTTGAAAGTCGCTGGAAGCTCAGAAAACATCATCAACTAGAAATAAGAAATTTCTTATCTCTAGTCCTGTCTTATACAGGACTCTTATAACTGTATTCCCTTCAGTATATTTTATTGTTTCCTTTTTAAATTTCTTATTTTACTCTGTAATTCTGCCTGGCAGTCTAGCTTCTGTTTCCAAATCTCTGTTTTCTTGACATTTTCAGTGACTCGTGATTCCCTGTCACCAGCAAGGCATATTATTGAAACCAAGAGTGTGAGAACAATAGGAACCTGATAATAAACCAAATCAGGTTCTTATATACCAGTGCAACAATATAAAGAAGTATGCTTCCAGGAGGTAAGTTGTTACTTCTATTCAGACTCAAAGAATGTTAAATCACCCAAAAGAGGAACTTATTTTTAACGAATTAGAAAAAACACAAAACACAATGAATGCTTTTTTTAGTTTATAAATTTCCTCCTTCAGTTAATCATTGGTTAGATGCTAAATAATATGTAAAAATTTTCAATATGACTTGCTAATTGAGAGGACAATCATTATGATATATATGTATACATTACATAATATTATATTTTAATATAGTTTTGCTGAACACTTTGAAAATGTTTAATGCTTAGTAGCTGGGCCAAGCTGAAATTCGAAAGTCATTTCTCTATCACTGTTTATGTTCTCCCTTTCCTCTTTGTGTGTGCGGAGTATACATTCATGCATTACTCAACAACGAGGATACATTCTAGGTAATGCATCTGGAGGCAATTTCCTCATTGTGCAAACATCATAGAGTGTACTTTCACTTACTACACACCTATGCTTATAGTACAGCCTATTGCTCTCAGGGTACAAATCTGTGCAGCACGGCACTGTAGTGAATAATGGAGATAATTGTAACACTATGGTAGATATTTTTGTATTGAAACATATCTGAACATAGAAAATGTACAGTAAAAATATGATATTGTAGTCTTATGAGATCACCTTCTAAATGTGGTCCATCATCAGCCAAAATGTTATGTGGCAAATGACTGTAATACCCTTTCTTACACTCCAAGAGAATGCCAGAAGAAACTCATTTAAAAGTCTGAATTTTTTAAAGCAATTTGAAATCTGCTTTCATTTCCTTTTGCTTTAGGATGCTAACATGCTAATTCTTTCAGGATTACAATGGAAACTATACAATTTTACATCAATAGACTCTACATCTTGTTGCTTAATATTGATTTAAGAAATTCAAAGCAAGTATAAAAGAACTAAAAAGGTTAGTATGTGTAGGCAACAGAAAGCTGATATTTGTAACAGACATGATTTGCTAACTCTGAAAGGCTTTCCGCCATGTCTCCCTAGCTGGCAGAGGTGCGGTGTAGATAAAGTGACCACCTTCAACCTTCTACTTGGCCATGCTAAGGGAGGTTACCCTATCCTCAATCACGATAAAGTTTATCTTGGCAATTGCATTGCTCTTGAGAATAATTAACCTACTAATAGATGTGTGATGTTTTGCTATTTAAAGAACTAAAACCAAGGAGCCCTTTGATTAAAAATATAAATTTGTTGAGAATAATTCCTTTTCCTGCCCCTTGAATAAGGCTCTGAAGGAAAGTAAAGGCTAGAACTGTGGCAGCCAAATTACAACCATGGAGGAAAAAACCTGAGGCAAAGCCAACATTCTGTGGACGGCTGAGCCCTTGGTAATATGGCTAAGCAGTTGAACTAATCAACCCTGCAATTACTCCGTGTGTTCTATAAGAAATTCCAGGTAAGCCATTTTAGATGTTTCCCTGTTATTTTAAGGGAAAGCATCCTTATAGAAACATATGTTTATGTGCTTGTATACAAATATGAGAAAAATAAAAGCGAAAATATGTAGTATTTATTTATGTAAATTACATATATATTAAATTTGTTTTTTATACTTTCAAAGAAACAATATCTGGTTATGAATTGTATTGCTCTACTTCAAATTGAATTTAGAGCAATTTACCAATGTTCAAAGCAAAGGAAGCAAACTTTTATCTATAGATACCTTTGCTTTCTAACTTAAGGTTTCCTCAAAAACATGTATTTTACTACAAAAAAAAATTTTAGCTGGGCATGGTGGTGTGTGCCTGTAGTCCCAGCTACTCGGGAGGCTGAGGCAGGAGAATTGCTTGAACCTGGGAGGTGGAGGTTGCAGTGACCAGAGATCGTGCCACTGCACTCCAGTCTGGTGACAGAACAAGACTCCGTAAAAAAAAAAAAAAAAACATGTATTTTACAAAATACCTTTTAGTGAAGTGGATTATTCTGCAGACCTCTTTGAACTTCAGGTAGTACAGCTCAGAATGTACTCAGCTCAAAAGTCAATATTTGACTACACCAAAGTACCAATAATCTAGCTTCTATATAATTTGTAATGGCTTTTTTGTTTCTGTTATTGTTGTAGTAAGTAAAACAGATTTCAAAATTATCCTCTTGTATCTGGAGTGTGATCAGTATAGTTTCATGTTTCTACTGAAAAATCAGTGCAGAAAGAAAAACATATCTGATTCAAAATTTTCCTGAAGACACACCTTAAATGATTAATTTACAATCATATTTACTAGACTCAAATACATACTTTACATTGTAATTGCTTAGAATTATATTTTATTTTATTGGCAAAAATGATAATAGATTAAAAAAAGTTATTTTAGACTGAAATGAACACTACAGGTTATTGATCTTTTCACATCACATTACAATCACATGGACTGTGGACCAAACTACCGACAATCAAGAGCAAGTTCACAGTAATCTAAGGAGAAAAAAGTTGATGGTCTATGGCTGTAGCACCCTGAACATGCCTGATCTCATCTGATCTCGGAAGCTAAGCACGGTCAGGCCTGGTTAGTACTTGGATGGGAGAAAAAAAAGTGGATATAAGTATACAAATGGAGAGAGTCAGGATTTTCAAAGAGGACTGTTAGGTGTAACATCCTTGGAATTTAATTCCAGAAACCATTGTACAATTGTACCTGTAGATGTGGCCTGACCCAAATGAACTCTGTCTTAGTTTATTTTGTGCTGCTATAACAGAGTATCACTGAATATTCTGGATATTCTGAGCTAATTAAATAATTTATAATGGACAGAAATTTATATCTCACAGTTCTGGAGGCTACGTCTAAAGGAAGGGATCAGCATCTTGTCAGGGCCTTCTTGCTGCCTCATCCCATGACAGAAGGGCAAAAAAAGAGTAAGAAAGAAAGATGGTGATTGAAGTTGTCTTTTTATAAGAAACTCACTCCCATAAACATGGCAATAATTTATTCCAGAAATCGAGCCTTCATGGCCTAATCATCTCTTAAAGGTCCCACCTTTAAATGCTGTTGCATTGGAGATTAAGTTTCCAACACATGCCATTTGGGGGACACATTCAAATCATACCTAGCTTTCTTTGGTGAGCCAGTCCATAAACTGCAGCTCTGCCAATCCTTGATTTTGGGCAGAGAGCTGTGCAGTTTTTTCAGAGACTAAATCTAAATCTCCTCCAACAACTAGGAAAGATCATATATAGTAGATATGCCACACTGTTTCTTTTTTTGTATTTATAAATAGACGATATGGGTCTCCTAACTTCCTACAGAACCAACTAATTTTGTTTACTAAAATGAACTTAAGTAGCTCCACGTCACCAG
Organism: Rhinopithecus bieti; assembly: GCF_001698545.2. Lineage (NCBI taxonomy): Eukaryota > Metazoa > Chordata > Mammalia > Primates > Cercopithecidae > Rhinopithecus > Rhinopithecus bieti. The sequence goes on along the minus strand of NW_016803880.1, from coordinate 5,501,108 downwards.
CTACTGAAGTTCTCAGATCTCAGGTAACACATAGCCTTCAGAGATCAGGGAATGACCATAAAGAACCCAGTATTTAGAATATAGACACATGCAACAGTCAAATTTCCATGCTTACCTGACAAAATATGACATATTTACTTGATTAATTCTTCTAGAGTATATCAAAATCTTATCACACAGTGTTCAATTTTCTGTATTATTTTTTCATTCATTCACTCACTCAGTAAATCAACAATATTTATTGACTTTCTCACGTTCTGAGAACCAAGAGTATGGTAATAGACCAAAAAAAAAAAAAAAAAAGATACGATCTCTGCCCTCCAAACAGTTTAGAATAGGAGTCTAGTGAAATAATAGAATAATAATAATTCAAACTATATAAATTCCACTACCATTTAAGCTCTTTATACATGTCTTCTGCTTTATTCTTTCAACCAATCTCTATGGTATTATTAAGCACATACCACAGATGAAAAAACTGATGCTTACAATGCTTAGATAATGTAGACAAATTTTCCAAGCTAGCAATTTGTAGAATTAAAGCTTGAGCCCTAGCCCATTTTACCATAAAATGTATGTTTTTAATCAAAACAACGACTCTGATTATTCAGTCATCTATGCAGCAAATGTTAATTGAACACTGGCTAAGTACCAAGCATTGTAATGGGAGCTAGGAAAAGAGTGAAGAAAAGACAAGGTTCCTGACCATTTAGAGCCAACATTCTCATAGAAAAGACAGAATACAGAACAAGGAAACCAGTAAATAATTTAGTTCAAAATATAATAATTTCTGCAAAATCCGCAAAGCAGGGTGCATGCATAGAGATGGAAGGGAACAGCTTTCAAGAAAGTCCTCTCTGATAAAGTGGCATAGGAGCAGAGGCATGGATGATTTTAAGGAGCAATCTCTGCAAAGATCTGGTAGAGGCACCTAGAAGTCCAGAAGATAAAAATGTCTAAGGATCACCAACAACAGGAATTGGCAAACTCTGTTCCGTGGGCCAAATCTGGCTTATTGCTGGTTTTTATACACTCTGTGAGTGAAGAATGGTTTTTACAGCTTAAATGGTTGAAAAAATGCAAACACATATAATATTTTGTGACACGAAAATTATAAAAAACTCAAGTTCAATGGCCATAAATAAAGTGTTATTGGAAACAGCCACTCTTATTTGTTTGCATGTTGTCTATGACTGCTGGCATGCAACAGTGGCAGAATGGAGCAGTTGTGGCAAAAACAATAATGACCAAAAAATCCTAAGATACTTACTGTCTATCCCTTACAGAAAACATTGCTTGACTTCTGATGAAGAGGCCCAGTGTGAGTGAAGATGATTGCATAAGGAGAGAAGAAAGGGATAAGAGATGAAGTGAGTGGGCTACACATGGGTCAGTTCAGGAGGGTCTTTGCAAGTCATGGTAAAGTGGTTTGGATTTAACAAATTGAAAGAAGAGCCTTTGGGAGGTTTTGAATAGGGAATTTGACTTAAATTGTTAAAAGATCTTCTTGAATGTTTTGTTTGGGGTTGGGGTGCTGGGGAAAGAGTAACAGTGAGGACAGAGAGAGAAGCTTTGGAGTATTGCACTATGAAGACAAAATCTGATGATATCCTAAACTAAGGCAGTAGCAGAGGAATTGGGAGAAGTGTCCATTTAGAATAAACAGAATTTGCTAGTGGACTAGAAGTCACATAGTACAGAAAGAAAGTTAGTGAGGACTCCCAAGTGTCTGGCCTTATCAGTGGGACAGTCTTTAGGAATTTTTAGCAAGATGGAGAAGATGGCAGCATTGCTGATTTGAAAAGAGAATCAAGAACACTGCTTGGGACATAATAAATTTGGCATGCTTATTAAACCTCCACCAGCTAATGCTAATTAGTCTACAGAACATGAACATCTGAAACTCAATGAAGAGGTCGGGAATACAAACATATATTTGGGAATTGTCACTCTATAGATGGAATAAAAGATATAGGGTTGAGTGGGATGACTTGAAGATGTGCTGCATGGATAAAAGAGATAAGACAGCAAAGCATTGAGCACAAAAGATGCTCCAACATTTAGAGTTCTAATGGTCGAGAGAAAACCTGAGTGGCCAGTGAAGTGGAAAGGAAGCCAGTAGAATCCACCCAAGAGAAGAAAATCTTGTTCAAAGGGGGAAGTATCAAATGTGGTTTGGAAAATAGGTGATAGTTCTTAAACTTTAAAACATTATCTTCTTATTAATATTGGTTTTTTTTTCCTCTTGTGATTTGTTTTTCCTCTTCCTAAGAAGGAAGACTCTACAACTTAAAAAATATTATATTTTATTGAGTACAAAACTATTTGCAAGGCCAGAAAATAACATTCTAGGAATTCAGAAGATTCATTAATTTGCTTTGAAACTACCTCTATGGAAATTAAAAAAAAAAAAAAATAGAGCATGTCTATGTTCCACTCAATAATCAAATCTACTTTTAATTAAATGACACTATTTAAAAAATAGAGAAAAAATAATACCATTTGCTGTGCAAGTTCAGTATCCCACACACATACCCATTACATACACAGTACTTTTTTATTGATATTTTGTGAAGAATAAGAAAAATAAAGAAGCAACTAAAAGAAGGGCATGAAAGCCCTGTGCAAAACTCCCACTCCTATTTGCAGACTCTAGAAGTCAATAACCTCAGTGTATGTCGCTATCGCTTCTGAGGGGTTTAGGTCAAATGTTCTGCTGTCATGTAAGGAGCTGAGGGAGAGTAAAACAAATAATTCTTAACCCCATGAAAGTTGAAGACTTTAGCAACTCTGTATTTTGTAGCTAAGTAAAAAAAACAATAAATAAATAAGATTTCTTTCTCATTGTAATTTTGATTGATTTTATGGAGGAAAACACGTTGATTTGCTGTGCTTTGTCCTGTTTAGTTCTAAAATTCGCTCAATGTTCAAGATTATTTAAATTACTAATCATACTTTTTGAGTTGCTTGCCATGTTAGTTGGCATTATAACGGCATTAAATAGTATCTACAGTTTATAAATATTTAATGGAGGAATGACAGTCAGCTTTCATAGCTGCTTTACTATAGCTAAAATGAAGTATGTAATATTTGACAGTCTACTAAAAATATTTAACAGTCTACTATACTAAAAATAATTTCTGAAAAAACACTTCCCTTCAATGTATTTTGCTCGAAACCTATCAATTGTAGGATTATACCCCAAAATCAGATTAGCTTAAAATGATCTTTTGCAAAACCATTCAGCCAGAAACTATCCAAAAAAATCAAAGGTATATTGTTATTGTTATTAAGTAACATTTTAAAATGTTGTTTAAATCAAGATAAATTCCATCTGGGTTTTTTTTTTTTTTGCCCATTACAGGAAAGAAGTTGTGTTGGCTGTATATTCTCTGTTCTCTAGAGAACAGTATTTATCATTATCTAGAATTATCTGTGATCACCAAATTGATAAGTTGAAGGAATTCAGCAATCCAGATTGATTGAATGATTACTAAGAGAAACACTCTATACTAAGTGCTGGATATTTAGAGACAAAAGCTCAATTTCTGCCCTGAAAGAACTTATATTCCAATAGAGAAAGCAAGCAAGCAAGCATGGTCACCTAACACAGAAGGGAAGGTCTCATGACACTTTCCAAAGATTATGGATTTGGAGCAGAGTCTCTGGAGTCCACGATTAGATACATTCATCTCAATGGTTTAAGTAAACAGAAATAAATCTTCTTTCTTGAGATTCCATTAAAATACCAGGCATACAACTACCTTGCCTGGTGTTCTGCACATTACTACTAATCCTTAAAACAGCTTTTGGTTTATGGATATCAAAGGAATCCCAGAGAAACAAAAAATTAACATCTTGCCCAACATTACATATCTAGAACCGCAGGTTAGGATTCACCCCATCACCCCACATTCCCAAAGATGTTTGCTTCTCTTCAAAGCTATCCTCTCTCCTCTAAATCACAGTACCTCCTATTGTTGATCCAGTTTGTTTCAACCAACAAACGGTATAAAGTCAGATCTAACATAGATTAAACATTTGGCCACGTGTCTAAGTGTTAAGTTAGGTCTCTGTCATTTTTCATCTATCTGTTTGTCTTTCCTTAAAGTCTTCTCCAGTTTTCTTCTAACCATCAAGAATGCTCAAACACCCTTTGTAGGTGAAATTATAAAACTAGGAGAACTGACTTCAAAACCAAAAAATTAATTATATTTAATCTTTAAACTAAAAGTGTCTTTCTGGTTTTAATTCTCTGTAATTCTATTAAGACAACTTATTCTATAATTGACCATTTCCTGATGGAGTTAGCTATCTTTATGTTTAGGCCAATTTGTAAATTCATGTCATTTACGAATATGCTCATCTCTTGGGTAGAGCTAAGGCAAGTCCGTGACCCTCCAGGACATCACCCTGGGAGCCAAGCTGGCAGGGTGTTGAGACAAAGGGCACTTGTACCTGCTCCCTAAATATCACTAAAATTCAATTATGAAATTTCTGTCTTTAAGTTATTTCAAGAGACCTTTTAAAGATGTGACGACATGTACTTCCTTCTTGTTGGTTATCTTGACAGTGGCCTACTGTTACCTCATGATATGGTTTGGGCCTGTGTCCCCACCCAAATCTCATGTCAAATTGTAATCTCCAGTGTTGGAGATGAGGCCCGGTGGGAGGTGATTTGATCATGGGGTGGACTTTCCCTTTGGTGCTGTTCTCATGACAGTGAGTGAGTTATCGGGAGATCTGGTTGTTTAAAAGTGGCACCTCTCCCTCTCTCCCTTCCTCCTGCTCTGGTCATGTAAGAAATGCCAGCTCCCCCTTTGCCTTCTGCCATGACTGTAAGTTCCGTGAGGCCTCCCCAAAGCTGAACAGATGGCCAGCATCATGTTTCCTGTACAGTCTGTGGAACCCGATTAAACCTCTTTTCTGTATAAATTACCCAGCTTCGGGTAGTTTTTTATAGCAGTGTGAGAATAGACTAATACACCTAATCTTCCATATACACCTCTAGGCACAACACAGGTCCCAGACACTCAAATGCTTAAGAACCTTCCTACTTGAATGAGATTTAAGAAAGAGATTTCATCTTGTCTTTGCATCTTTAATGGGTAATGGAAAGTGTGACACTTGGGAGATACTCAGTAACTGCCTGTTTAGTGGAAACTGATAAAATACCACAACTTTTATGATCTCATTACAGTGGGCCTTATAGTATAGTAAGATTCAGAAGAAATAATGGGCCTTCTGGACTTCTATAATAATATATCATCAACCTTCCCAATGTCCTAGAAATTTATGGTTGTGAACCACAATTCTGTAGATTAGGGTTACTGAGAAAATAAAAAGTAATACTAAAAACTTATGCTAGGTATCTAATAATTTATGCCATTATCATGATACCTATAAGAGTTAATATGATCTCAACTATAGAGAAGAATAAATGGAGCACAAGGCAGTCGTGTCAACTTGCTCAAGGTCCTATAATGATGAAATGTGAAGTTAGAATTTGAACTCAGGAGGCTGGTTTCAGAGTCCAGGGGAAGTTTGATTGGGAAATTTAAAATAATTTTCCCAAACATATATGAGTCACAGATAAACAGTCTCTTCCTCCATTGCTCCAGAACGGTTTTTGGACAAACCAGAACTGCAGTATGATTGTTATTGTATAGTTGAATAACTAGTTAAACCATTGAATATTAATTATTCATTAATAAATTATTGATGCTATAGATGAATATTATGTCATGTCTTTTACATTATTAATGTGCTCTTCCAGGAATCTAAATCTTATATTTCAATTTGATATACTATGTATTTTGTATATAAAAAACAGAGGCTGAAGCACATTCTCAGAGTCCTGATGCTTACTGATCTATAGTCTCTTATAAACTACATATAAAAGATTAACAGAAAACACACCATTCACAAAAGATGCCATGGTCTCTTTATTGCAGACACCTTCACAATTAATTCAGCTCAATGAGGAGAGGTCCATCAATCAATCAGCCAGACAGTTAATCAAAACACACACTGAAAGGTCCACAAGTCAGGGTTCTGAAAGGAATTTAACTTTGATTATTTGAACACTAAGAATGCCGAGGTTTTAAGAGTTGGGTGGCTTCCAAATAGAGGTTCGAGTTACCCTTTTTTCCATGAAATAAATTGTCCCACATTATTCAAAATGGGGTCAGCCAATCAATCAACTTTCTGAAAAGCAATTCTTTCTAAATGGTTACAAATAACCAAGGATAGAAAAGAGATAACAGTGCGATAATAGTGCTCATTGTGTTCTTTTTAATTTCTACAGAAACATGTTACATATAAAAATACAAGAGCTTTAAATGACTCTAGACCACTAAAGAACAAGTATAGATTAAGGAAGAAATTAGATGAGGTAAAATTGTACCATCCAAAGTTACTTCTTCCCTTCTCACTTAACGCAAATTTGAGTAGCAAAATGTTTGCCGTTATGTGAGGTCTCAAATTTCCATGTCTCTTTTCTAAAGCAATCTTCAAAACTTGACCATAAGCTTTACGGCTGCACACACACACTCACACATGCACACACACACACACACACACACACACACACACAATCCTGCAACCTCATCACCTCTCACAAGCTTGTATGATATTATAAAATTTTTTTAATAAGAAACTTTTGCTTACAATTAGTCAATAAGATTGATGGACATTTATACAGAGCTGCCAAAATAGGTTCTCAACTCCATTGCACATCACACTTAATAGGGATCATTTACATTCCTAAAATCAACTGAATAAGTGTCCCTGAACTAAGAAGGATACTTAAACATTAGAGGCAGGGATTGTATAAAAATTTTAAATGGTAATTAATGTGGAAAACAAAATATATCCATTGCTAAGCAATTCAATTCCACTTTTTAAAAAGTTTGAATAACAATATTTGTAGCTTAATTGCATTAACCTATAATGCATTACAAACTATTTCACAAAGTAATCTTGCAAAACTAGCCTCAAAAGCGACCCCAAAAGAAATGAAGTGGAAAATAATGAAACTGAAATTTTCGCTGTTCAAGAGTACATCTTCTCACCCCACCCTCTTCTTAAGGAATATGAGTTGCGTTACATTATTAAATCTATGCCATAGTTTAAGTTCACTCTACCACCACTGCATTTTGTGGAAATCCAATCACAGAACATCACCAAAAAAGTATTATCATTTTTCTTACATGTTTCTTTTCTTTTCTTTTGTTTTCTTTTCTTTTCTTTTTTATTTTTTTGAGACAGAGTCTCGCTCTGTCACCCAGGCTTGAATGCAGTGATGCGATCCTGGCTCACTGCAACCTCCGCCTCCCAGGTTTGAGCAAGTCTCCTGCCGCAGCCTCCTGAGTAGCTGGAACTACAGGCGCCTGCCACCATGCCCAGCTAATTTTTGTATTTTTAGTAGAGATGGAGTTTCGCCATATTGGCCAGGCTGGTCTCGAACTCCTGACCCTGTGTTTCACCCACCTCGGCCTCCCAAAGTACTGGGATTTTACATGTTTCTTTATAAAAAGCACTTCTATCCTGAAAATGGTGAGTGGCACACAGTAAAGGTTAACATGATCCTTTGCTGCTTCCTCAGCCTATTGTTAGATCTAGTGAATTTCATGCTGCCCCTGGTATTCTAGAGGTTGAGAGATCTTGTAAGCTGCTAGTGGGAGCCCCACAAAATAACCATATAGTTACCATGGGCGTCCTTAAACACAAGGGTCTTCTCAGTATCAGTGGCTGCCTTTTCTCACTGTTAAAGGATCAATGAGGAATAATGGCTCTGCTAGAAATGAACAAGTACAGAAGGCATCCTGAAAACTTAGACGTTCTACTAAATCTTGTCCTGTCCTTCCCCAGCTTATTTTGGTAGACACTTCCCTGCACTTACTACCCAACAGAGATCACTCTTATGCATCTCAGGTCATGGCACCAAATAGAAGAGCTGATATGATCCTTCCTTCTTGAAACTCCCAGACTATTATTCCTCCTTAATTGTTGTCAAAGTTCTCTAGATTGGTTCAGGCCACTGATTTGTCTATAAACCAAATTTATGAGGGGATAGCATTAGGAGTCCTTGGTGATAAGGGAGCCATCCTAAAATAGATTATAAAAGAGGCGAGGTATAGGGAGCTCCAAAAAGAAAGGTGAGAACAAAGGTTCTATAATGGATTCTGATTTGGTTTCTGTCCTAAGTATCCAGCAATCACTTGTCTTGACTCATTCATCCTCGATTTTGGCTTTGCTCCCATTGATTTTCACTTTTGTGACCTGGAACACCTTCTCTGCTTACTGGTACCTTCTTTCACAGCTAAAAATATATCCCATGGTCCTTCATGATGGACTCCTTTAGCCGGGCATGTGGGAAAGTGGCCCACCTCTTTCTCCACCTTGGCTTCAATTCAGCCACTCTCTCTTTGGGCTCTTTTGGCAACTCGGTCCCAGCAGGCAGCTCTCCAGCTTTCCTGGCTTTCTGCTAAAGGAATAGAGTCCTGCAAGCCAGTGCCTCCTTTGGTTTTGACACTTCTTGTTCATCCTAGAGTCTCCCTTTTGGTAATTCCTTGAGGATTGAGATCACCTCTTTGACTCCTTTTATGTAGCACAATATTTGCTAAATGAATAACAGATTAGTATCTCATCCTTCACCTGTGGTTTTATTTTCAGCCCAGATGATAAGCACTTGGAAGAGTTAGGATGCATCAAGGCCCCAGCCTTTAATTTACAGGCATCTTGTAGACAGAAAATAAAGGTAAAAGCATTAAGAAAGCAATAGTTTTTCTTTAAGTCAAGCCACATGTGAAGCTGGGTCCATATACTTCACAGATGAAATTTTTCCTTCATCCCCTTTTCTTTCACCGTCTGATTTTCTCACAACACTAATTTTATGCATGGAGTTGTTTGCATTCTCCAGAGTTCTGGGGACCATGACACTGTACAGGGAGGAAAAGAACTAACTGAATGCCTAGCTGAGGCCTCTGATCCATGACACAGAGGACGAACATCTAGGATCTATGGTGTCTTCAAGGCCATCACTATTACGTTCTATCTTCTTTCCTGTTACACAGAATGAAGAATAGGGTAAAAGAGAAAAATATGACATAAATTCTAATAGAGTAAACAAAACCACTGAAGACCAAGCCAGTTTCTTTGTCTAAAAGTGAAACAGACTAAAACAACCTTGCCAAGCGCCCTGAGCTCCCTAAAATGAAGTTGAGCTTGAGCCTTGGGGTGGAGTTCATGAAGGACTGGTGAGGGACCTCTTGGGAGAAATCCTGAGGCAAAATAGCTTTGCTCTGTCACATCCAATGCCTCAGAGAAAAGGAGCTTGTAATTAAGCAAGGCTGCACTGTCAGCCTGGTGCAGACACCCCACCCACACCCTCCCCAGACACAGTTCCACGATTTGATGCCCTCACAGTGGCATGTTCTGGGGTTACACAGGATTTTCTAAAACCCTACCTGTCAAGAATGAGCATATCTGTCATTGATTTCCCATTCTTTCACTTACGGGGTGCCTGACTTTTCAGTTATTTGAAATTTGATCCTCTCCGTACCTAAGAGGCCCCAATGATTAAGTGGAGAAAATAATAGTACCAACCTCATAAATGATTTAATACTTTCAAACACACATGTATATACATGATTCAAGTATTTAAACAGGACCATAGTACAAAGTATTTCAATATGTATTAGGTATTACTGGCTTGGGGCTTTCCTTTTTCAAAGCATCATGCACACGTCATTAATTTGATTATCACAGTCACACTGTAAAAGCTAGTGAAGTGAATATCCACCACACTCACCATATGAAGAAACTGATGCTCAGGGAATTAAATGACTATCATTTCTTCAAGTTAGCATCACTACCAAATGCTGAAACCAAGACTGAGTCCCAAGTCATTTTGTATTTGATCCAATGCTCTCCTATAACACCATCTTGGCTGAGTTAAATGAAACATTCATGGAGTTACCTAGAAAGACCCCACTGTGGGATTCCCCAGGTTAACACTCTTCATTCTAGGGTGTTGCGGTGGCAGGAAGACAAGAGGTACAGTTTCTTTAATACCTCATTGTGGATTGCTTATATTATGATACTGATGATGAATATTAGTGACTATTATTACCTATCACATGAGAAAAACCAATCACTTCCCAGATTGCATAATCGTAAGACATAATAAACAGTTATTGTTTTACACCATTCAGTTTTAATGTGGCAATAGATAACAGAAACAGCCCCTAAACTCTTCAATGCCCTGTTCTAATCTTGTAACATTCTGGAAAGAAATAGGATGTTTATGAAAACGAATAAATGAGACTAATCCCCAACCAGGCTAACATGAGACAGAAAATGTAAACATGGGCATGTGGAGGTGAAAGGAACATAGGTAAGTATCACTACCTTCTAGAATGCATAGAGCCTGCTCTGGATGATGACAAGTGTATGTCCAAGTTTATCTAGATCTTGGAGAAGTATCTGCTCTCTTGAAGGCCTAAAATTTCCCTTAAAGAGTTCCTAAGAAAAAAAATAAAACTCTCTACCACTTAGAAGCTCATTTAACTCGCTAATATGGTAGCCAGAATAGTGATGTGGTTGAAACCATAATCTCTGGAGTCCAAAGTCCAGGTTCTATGCCTGGCTTCATTATTTACAAGCTAGAAATCTTGGCCAAATTGCTTAAATTCTCTGTGTCTATAAAAAAAAGGAAATATTAATAGCTCCTATTCCATATGAATAATAAATAAGTTAAGTCATGCAATATGCTTGGAAGAGTGCTACTACTTAGTAATGCTCAAGAAGTGTTGACTATTAATGCAGATTTTGCCGCAGCCATCCTACTGCCTGTCTGCTTTACCCTTTAACAACTTGACTCAGCCTTATAGCATCATAACAACAGTTCCTCTAGAACCTGAAACTTGTTAAAGACCCATGATCTTTGTTATTCACTACTCAGCAGTGTCATGTATTTAGCCTGTGTTTTTATCTGTCTCCCAGCCTCCTACCTTTTTTGTCCTTGGTTTTCAAACATACTAAGATAAATACATCCATATAAGTGTTATCCTTTCTTCCTTTTTTTTTTTTTTTTTTTGAGATAGGGTCTTGCTCTATTGCCCAGGCTGAAGTGCAGTGTCATGATCTCGGCTCACTGCAGCCTCCACGTCCCGGGTTCAAGTGATTCTCGTGCCTCAGCCTCCTGAGTAACTGGGACTACAGGTGTGTCCCATCACGCCCAGCTAAGTTTTATATTTTTAGTAGAGATGGTTTTCACCATGTTGGCCAGGCTGGTCTTGAACTCCTGACCTCAAGTGATCCACCAGCTTTGGCCTCCCAAAGTGCTGGGATTACAGGCATGAGCCACCGTGCCTGGCCCCATTTTGTTTCTTCCCAAATTCAAACCTCCATATGACTGCATTCTATCATCATTAAATATATTCACCACTTTTCCAAGCCATTCCCTATAATTTTCCTGTTCACAATGCCCTCTGGAACTATCGCATAACAAGAAAATGAATAAATTAACCTTTATCCTCCATATTTCCATAAATATTTCATTATATTCCTACTTTCTGAAATAACTTCACACACAAGTTTTATGGAGATACGAACTAAGAAGGAGGAAGCATCATACTTAGAAGATTTCTATCAGACAAAGCATTCTCAGTTGACTTTTTAAGAGACGTGAGTCACACTCAACTTGGATCCAGATTGCCATGTGGGTGGGCAGGACCCACCCTAGTTCCCACAGAGGGGTATGTGATAGGATGATAGGAAAGGCTTTTCTCAGTAAGCAGGTATGGATATGCTCACACACTGGTCTGCTTCTCAGGAGCAAAAGTAAAATATCACCACCATGGAGCATGTAAGAAAGTTCTTTTTATGTTCACGTGACTAATGTCATTTGAAAGAGGAATGAATGTGTCTCGGGGACTCTGGGGTGGAAGCTCAAAAGTCAATACCAAATGTTTGCTTATTTAAATGAAACTGGATACATCATAGTCAAAGCTCATTGCTTTGGTTTCCTGGGCATCTGCATCACGTGTAGCAGCCATGCTAAGTCTAGACTGTCACTTGTGTTCATTATGTCCTGAATACCTGGATAAATCATACCATATGCTTTTCATCATCCGGAGCAGGCCCCATGCTTTCTGCAAGGTAGTGATGCTCATTCCTGTTCCTTTGTGAATCCACATATCCATGTTACATTTTCTGCCTCATGTTAGCTTGGTTGGGGATTAGTCTCATTCATTGGTTTTCATAAAGACCCAGTTTCTTCCCAGAATCTTATAAGATTAGAAAGTGTCACTGAAGATGTTGTAAGTTGTTTCTGTTATCTATTGATAGATACCATATCACATTACAATTTAGTAGCATAAAACAACAATCATTTATTATTTCTTATGATTGTATAATCTGAGAAGTTATTTGTGATTTTCTTATGTGATAGGTAATCTGGAGTTATTCTCAGAATATCAGTCACTTTATACTTCCCTATACCCTTGAAAATTATACTGGCTTACTCTGAGAAATCTTGGTTAGCTAGTAGAAAGATGCTAACTGATCAATTATACCAGTAAGTTACATCTAATAGAATCTTTATGGAAAATAGCCACTGAACCCAGATGCTGAGAGGGGAATAAATGGAAGGTAAGAGGCAACCAATTGTTATTAAAGGAATCTTCATCCAAATGGACTAAAAACTATCTCTTGCACCCCAGTGTTTGTCAGTCAGCAGGAAGTAGATTACGCAACTTTTTCTTTGATGAAGTGTCTCAGTGTCTTCCTGTGCAATAATACAAACATTAAACAACAGTGTAAATAATTAATAATTTTTCTAGCTAAGAAGTCTCTTCAAACAAAGAAATAAAATGAGAACTACAATTGACAACATTTTCTTGGCCACTTTTCAAGGTACAATATTTGCAACAGAAATAATGCTTTGTGCAGGGATGTTTATTTTCTAAATTTGGGCCCTGTTTAGATTAGGAAATGAATCAGATTTGCATGTTATTCTCAGTTCTACATTTGGTTGACTGAGAGCATGTAAATAAACCAATCTGTGGCTTTGCCTAGAACAGTAAATAAACCTTTCATACGTAGTAAGAGGATGAAGTTAATGGGTGCAGCAAATCAACATGACACATGTATACATATGTAGCAAACCTGCACGTTGTGCACATGTACTCTAGAACTTAAAATACAATAAAAAAAGAAGAAGAAAAAACAAATCCAGAAGATCAGACACTGAAATTCATAATAAAATAATGTTCTCCAGTAGCAATGTGGCTGTAATTAAAATAGGAAGAACAAGGCATTTTCATCAGAAAAACATTGCTCCCTAGTGGTGGCCTCTATTTAGGTTGGCTGGAAGTTTTTAATGCCCCTAAAAGGCAGATCTATTGTGTGTAGATGAATAATCTCAGAAACTCAAATTCGAGAGAGATATTTTACCTAAACTATCCATTTGTCCAGCAACTAAGGATTAGTACATTATGGTATGTCCATTGGGCAACATGAAATTATTAAAAACAGTTGTTACAATATACTCAAGTGTTAAGTGACTTGAACAATGTTTATTCTTTCTTTTAAGTAAAACAAAAAACAAGATACAAACTTTATAGTAATAATGGCTAATTCTAGGTTTAAAATGATTTCTCTTGTCTGCTCTACATGTTCTAAATCTACTAAAATGAGTAGGTATCATCAATATCATCAAAATAAAATCTGTCAATCTAATGTAAAAATTTAATAGTTTGTATTTTATAAATGCAGGATCATGCCAGCTTCCAAACCACATCACATCTTTCCTTCTAGAAAGGGTTTCTCCATCTTTTGATCTGGAGAATGCAATTTATGTAAGTCTGAACGTGCTGGGTCACTGCAGAAGGGTGCCCAGCTCAGGAGCACATTGTAGCAGAAATTTAATGTGTGCTCTGCTTAAAAAACTGTGTCACTGCAGAGGGGCATCTACTCAAAAAAAGGCGTGGGAGATAAAAGAATGTTTTTCTAAAATTTTCATTAAGAAGCATCATGTGCTAACAGCGGTCTTAACAAATAAATTTTCTATGAGGAGTGGTGTTTTCCCTTCTGAGCAATGTATATAAAACAACTTCTGTAATACAGAAGCCCTTTGGGGGAGTAGAATTTCTAGTTCAGGGGTGATGGGGATTACAGATGAAAGTGAATATCCTTGGTGATTTTCAAGTCATTTGGCCTCTGGCTCTGGTGCTAGGTTTATATGACTAAAGGTAGAAAATCGAGAAGAAAATGTATTTTGAGTTATTTGCCAACTGCCCAGTCAAGACTAACCTATGTGTTTAACAAGCAGAACCACAGCCTATGAGATAGATGGAGGAAGCCCCAAAATGAAGAGAGTAGGAGTGGAAGGTAATCAGCAAAAGTCTAGAAGAAATAAGGCCACTGAAAATCATATAAGTATGCAAATCCTTGGAAAGTATTTTAAATTAAACACTGTGTTTACATCAAAATGATGCACTTTGGAAATAAAGAATAAGTGTCTTTTAAAAATTCTACCTACAGTGTTCAAAATGTTTCTTAACATTGGCTAGCTTAAAATACAGAAATTAATACATTTGTTTGATAGCACAGTTTAGACATTTACATTTTCCAGACAATGCCTGCAAATACTCAATAAGAACATAACATTTGTTAGATTGTATATAAAATGTGAAGGAAAAGTTTTAGGGATGAATAAGGGTCTAACCAGTTTTTTTCTTCCTATAATTCTTCATCTAAGTTTGGAGAAATGTGAATTTGAAATTCATATAATTCAGTTATAAAATATTTATGTTTGTTCTCCAACGCAAAGAATGGAGACACTGCCAACGTGGCTCTTTAAACACATTTTTTGGAAGGAAGCGTTTATTTAAAACAATGCTTAACATTATGCACAGAATGTAAGAAAACAATAAAATCCTACCCCACTCACATGGATGGGTTTGATGAAAATTATAATGAGAATTATGTTAAAACATCCCTCATGTGTAAACTCTGCCATTCTGGTTTTTTAAGTCATTTCTATACTTATTGCAAGAATCCTTTCTTAATATTTTCAATCACAGTCTGATTGAAATTCTAAGGATAGCAAGCCAGTACCAACATGTTTACTTTCAATTTGTCTATTTTGTACAGTTTCTTTTCAGAGCTTTTAGTTTTTATAGGCACAACACAGAATGTTAGATGTCACTCAATAATGCATTGTATGCTTTGTTTATTAAGGTATCATTTTTAAATATGTATACATAAAAAATTGATTATGGAGTAAATACTTATCATCTGGAATTCCATATCTGTCTTCAGTGAATAAGCTTTCACTATCTACAAACTATAACATTCTAGCATTCTATGATAATATTCAACAGGCAAAATCTAGTTCATATTTTTCCTTTGCATAAAACTCCTACATTTTTATTTCATTTGACTTTACATTATATAAAAAGTGAAAGTATTGCAACAAGGTTTAACAAGTTAATGGTACGTGAATGCACTCTCTCCTTTATTAGGCAAATTTGCAATGTCGTGGAACATTTGGCACTCTCTTTTGGATAGCAGGATAGCACTTGACATTTTATATGCAGATGAAGTAACAGCTTTAATGAACTTTTGCCTAACCTATGCCTTCATACACAAAATAAGTAGTAAAATTTTTTCAGTTGCTGAACTGATCTGTGCATGGGGAATAAAGCCAGTTTACAGCTTACTACATAATACAGAATTCCATTTCTAGTCTTGTGACTCAGTGTATTCCTACTGAAAAAGATGACTGCTCTCAAGATGACTACTGTCAAGTAAAAAGAGAATTCATTTTGATTTCAAATTAAAATGTGTAATGTATTCCATTAATTATTCATATGTAAAGTGACTTTGTGATTCCAGAGCAAACGAATGAATACAGTTTTTCTTTCACAATTAATGGACAACACTTTCTAATCTTGCAATTCTTCCCATTCATCTGCATTAATTCTGGTTGCGCCAAAAGATAAGAATCATTTCTTGATCTTCAGAAAATTGAAATGTTTCAAACAAAAGTTATCATTATTGTAAAATCATTTGGTTTTTATCTGAATTTATTTTTTCTTCTGGTTTATTGATCAAGATACAGAATCATCCTATAACTAGGGGTCATTTGTAGTTATACTTCTAAGTTGCCATGAGGCACATAACCAATATTTTCTGCATGTTTGTACTTAATTACTTAGACTTTAAAGTTAACTTTCTAAGTTGATTCAAGCATCTTGAATGTATAATAAAATAGTATATGTAGTGGTAATAGAAAACAAAATTTCTCTTTTCACATACACACACACACACACACACACACACACACACACACACACACACACACA